>NC_140166.1:53696291-53787410 GCF_963971535.1 Notolepis coatsorum | reverse complement strand
GAGACTGCCTTCAGCAGAGTTATCTGCGGCTCTGCAGATCCTCTTGGTGTTCGAGGTGGGGAAACGGTATTGACGCTGAAGCGGCTCTGCAGATACTCCCAGCTTCAACTCGAGGTGGAAAAAAGAGAGAGAGAGAGAGAGGTAAATAACAGTCCACATCACACAGAGGTAGTGCGGTCTCATCCTCCCTTGCTGAGTCCAGAACAAACAAAACGATATCTTCAGTGTTCACCACAACACACAATTTAGCAGAGGGTCAGTGCAAAACAAAAACGATAAACTTCTGTGTCTCTTCTAAACACACACCCCAGCTGAGTCCAGTGCAAGCAAATGATAATCTTCAGTGTCTCCTTTAACACACAACTTAGCTGAGTCAAGTGTAAGCAAAAATAGAACTCTTCAGTGTTCTTCAAAACACACAAAACAGAATCGTCCAAAAAAGGGTTTGGTTCAAACTCACCAAAGCGCAAGAGTAAAGCGGGTAAACGAGGCGCAGCTCAAAACGGGGGACAAGGTCTTCACCAGCGGCAATCCACAGATGTCCTGGAGGGAGAGTAGACGAGGCACAGCAACGGGGAACAACAGGCAGAAACAGAAGTATTCAAAACTACCCGACATCGATTGAAGGGAAGTCCCAGTATAAAAAGCCTCTGGGGCGCTAATCAAAAACTATGACAGGTGCGCGCTGGAATTGATACTTGCTCCAAAAGCGTGTGGCGGGGAATGCACCAATCAACACAGCACCTTAAAGGAGCAGAGCGTGTGGCGGGGAATGCATCAATCAACACAGTACCTTAAAGGAGCGGAGCGTGTGGCGGGGAACGGACCAATCATCACAGTACCTTAAGAAGCCTGTGGCGGGGAATGAACCAATCCTCACAACAATACAATATGCACAATCATTTAACAACATTTGATTTGGCAGTGACTGAAAAGGTACAGACTGAAACATAATGCTTATACATACCTGTCCTATATTCTTACCAAAATTAAGACTCCAAAACAGTATTCTAAAAGAAAATAACAAAAAAAAACAGTATTATTCACCTTTGTAGTTTTCAAAAATAGCTTTACAAACCATTTTCTTAAAAACCAAAAGCGAATTACTCATTCTTAACTGTATATTAGCATTGTTCCACAAGTTAACCCCAATAATAGAAATACACCTCCTTTTAATCCTTTTCTTAGCTTTTTAAATTTTAGGGGTGTAAAGGTACACATATCCGTACTGAACCGAACCGTTTCAGTGTGAACCGAACCGTTTCAGTGTGTACCGTACCGTACCGAACGGCTGTGTAGTGTACCGAACGAATACAACGGTATGTTAACCACTAACGACCGCCCACCGGGGGCTGTTTTTTTCACAATCTAATATAATTATTATTATTTAAAAAAGAAAATTTACAAGTCGATTATTAATTTCAATATAGAATATTCGCTGACAGCCCTACAAGTACAATTAGTTACTGCACACTACATCACCCCTGAGTGGAACATGGAAAGCCAAACTTGCCCCCACTGTACCGAAAACCCGTACCAAACCTTGACCTCAAAACCGAGGTACGTACCGTGGTTTTTGTGTACCGTTACACCCCTAGTAAATTTACAAATATCTCTCAAATCATATTTTCTTTCATGTATTGAAAAAAAAATTTGCACCCCGTCGGCACAGTCACACAAACAAATACCATTCTATGGTTGGTTGGTACACTGGGAGACCCAGCCAGCCAGCCACACAATAATACACGTAAAACAGGCTGTTAATCCAACGCATATGAAATCAACGTTTCATCTCCACACCACAGTGGAACAAAGCCAACACAACAATGAGATCACTCTCAACACTGGCAAAACTCTGTTTACTCTGTCGAGTTAAAGTTAGAAATAGAAACATACTCTGGTCTCTCTCTGCCCTGGTCGAAGTTCAGAACACACATAATCCGCCTTGGAACGGTGGACTGTTGTAGGCTCTTGCGCAGATAACCAAGTAAAATTCTGGTGCAGTATCGCTATACTGGCAAATAAAGTGATTCTGATTGTAATTCTGAGCCTGACTTGTTGACAGACCAAACAAAAGAGGCCTCCAGTCCTAGACTGACTACTCCAATATTGTAGATTCAATCTCTCCCGAATGAATCCACCCCCTTCCCCTCCCTGCCGCAGTGGCGCAGTGATTGGATTTGAAAGTGAGTGCCGGTAGCAAGAGGTGTGAAGAGAGGACTCCTGATCGCTCCCTGTGTGAACAGATAGGCCCTGACTAGGGATGTTCGATATTGGCTTTTTTACCGATATCCGATATACCGATATTGTCCAACTCTTAACTTCCGATACCGATATCAACCGATACCGATATAATTTCAGGTAATTAACATTACATATCTCTTGTCGTGGAATTAACACAACATTATGCATACTTTTGACAATAAATAAATTAAGAATTTGTTCTTACTTGCTTGCCTGGGTAAATAAAGGTTAAATAAATGTAAAAAAAAATATATATACATTTGGGGCGCCCTTGTGGCGCGTACCATAGTGCCACGCGCACCTACGCGGACGACCCGGGTTCGATCCCAGCACCCGACGCTATTTGTCGCATGCCCTCCCCACCTCTCCTCCTGTTCGCCCTCTCCTCTGTCGGTCCTGCGTGACCAAGAAAAAGCTGTAAAAATGCTAAAAATTATTAAAATATATATATACATTTAAATAAAAATTTGAAAACCGATACCAATAAATTTCCGATATTACATTTTAATGCTAATATCGGTAGGCCGATAATATCGAACATCCCTAGCCCTGACGGAATCAGATCTGCATTATAACATCAGCTCAGACCACTGTCTTCACCGCCAGTATCAATGGACCTCTCAAAACTCAAAGAGGATCTCAAAACTCTGCCCTCTTTTCCTGATCCTCCATTCACTGTTGGTCTCCTCGTTTCCGAGTTTGAGATCAGGTCAGTTCTGAGTTCTAACCTGGGAGTTATCGGGCCATAATGAATATTGGATCCGTTCCATTACTTTTACTGAACAGTATAGAGCAGGGGTCAGCAACCTTTTTGACATGGAGTGCCTGTTTGAAATATAGTTGTAACTAGTGTGCCTCAACAATATTCCATGCATCGTAATTTTTTTTTCTCATAATCAGGTCTTTTTAATGATACTTTTTACATTATTACATCATTATTGTTATTATTAACAATATTATTATGATGGTTGTATCAACCCTATATCTGAGTTGGGGGGGGGGGGTGCAATGCAGACAAACAGCTGCATACAGTGCGACCATTTCACTCACATTTGCCCATTCATTTTTGGACACATCACACACCATCGGTGTGTGTACTGTACGTGTGCTGTCATAGCTCCACCTACAGGCCTAATGAAGAACACCAGGAGAACACCAGGATGTGAATGGAGGGTGAATGTGAGGTATATTGTGTAAATAAGTTTTGATTGATTGCAAGACTACACTGTAAAAAAAAATTATAATAAGTTACCAGAACTTAAAAATATTGAGTTCAGTTACTGTGCATTAAGTTTTTCAGTTTTCAATCCATAATAAGTTAACAGAAAAATAAGTACACAACCACATTATTTCAACCTAATAAAACTGTTTATTGTCATTGTTTTAGGAACACAAGTTGACTTGAGTAAAAAAATGGCTTTTAACATGTGCAATGTTCAATGAAATAGAAAAATAAATAATAAAATGTGTTGATTAATCCAACTGGTCACAATGGTGACCGTAATAATGTTTTTGTTATAAGGCTCTGCAAATGTTACTGAATGATGTAGCAATGTATTTCCAGCTAAATTGAAATAATAAACAAATAAATATGTGGTAGTAAAAAGAACCTGTGGGAGGATTTAAACAAGATAAATGCGACAACAGTGCAAAATATTTCACTATAATATTTAAAAAAAAAAAAAAAGTATAATATTTTTTTTATTTTTTATTTTTTATTTTTTATGCTGCCCCCTGTGCCTATGAAAATGCCCCCGCGTGCCTATGCAGGCACGCGTGCCTAGGGTTGCCTACCCCTGGTATAGAGTCTAGACTTGGACCATTTGTTTGGGGACCACTGGACCAAATTGATTGAGGTTATCCCTTTCACTGCCACACGACAGAAGGTTGCGAGGGGGGGGAGGTGGAGAGACATGGAGAGAGAGAGACGAGAGAGAGAGAGGGGGGGGGGGTGGAGAGACATTGAGAGAGAGAGAGAGAGAGAGAGAGAGAGAGAGAGAGAGAGAGAGAGAGAGAGAGAGAGGGTGAGGGATGGAGAGACAGAGAGAGAGGGGGGATGGAGAGACATGGAGAGAGAGAGAGGGGGGGGGTGGAGAGACATGGAGAGAGAGAGACGAGAGAGAGAGAGAGAGAGAGAGAGAGAGAGAGAGAGAGAGAGAGAGAGAGAGAGAGAGAGAGAGAGAGAGAGAGAGAGAAAGAGAGAGAGAGAGAGAGAGGGGGGGGGGAGACATCTCTTTTCTCAAAGTGAAAGCCGTGGATGATTATGTTCAATCGGAGGCGGACAGCCCTGTGACACATGTGAGGGGGGCTCACACAAACATCCATCCTTGTTAGTGACCGTTAGAAAGAGAGCATTTGTCAGATGGGAGCCCCCGGTCTCCGCACTCTCGCAAGAATCTTTCCGTAGAGGCTCTAGGAAGTTGGACACTCCCGCGTTGACATTTACCCCAAGGTGACCCGGCCTCACGATTTACTACCGCAGCGCTCTCGCCGCTTTATGGGATCAATTCCACAATGAACTCCATGCAGGGGCAGATGAGTCACCGTCTGTGTTGAAATACGTCCACTTTAACCCTTTCACTACCACACTACCAAAGGGTTAACCCTTTCACCGCAACGATACAGAAGGTTAAAAACATGCAGACCCCGTGGAAAAGGTCGGGTCGTGGCGTACGGTGGTGTAAAAAGTACCCAGAAATTATACTTAAGTGAAAAAACTAGAGCTGGGCATAGATTACATTTCTTAATCTAGATTAATCTACCTGCAATCCTGGAATTGATCTAGATTAATCTAGATTAAAATGGCTCAAAAAAAAAAAGTCTGCCAAATGCATTCAAAATGTGTGTTCTACCCAAATAATTACCAGAGGAGGAGATTTATCCTCTCCTCTTCATCTGAGGAGTCACTAGCTGTTCTATCTCCTTGTTCAACAGCATGAACATGTCTCTTCTTTTTGTAATTTCCAGTGTTTCTTTTAAAACCAGATTTATCGTAATTTTCTGTGCCCTTCCTTTGATGCCATTAACATTGTTACACTGATATTGACAGCTCTCTCCAGTGTCAAATCACTCTCTGTCAGTAGTTTCTTCTGTGCACCTTCATTTCTTAATCCACACACAAACCTGTCTCTCAATGTGTCTTTTAGTGAATCTCTGAATTCACAATGCTGCTGACTGGTTGCTCACACACAGACTGCTGCAGAAGCAGGTTTCTCAACAAATTCAGTGCAAGCTCAGTGTAACGGTTCCATGAATGAAGAGAACACTGAACAGCTACTACAGTCTCAGGTCCACATCCAAGAGAACACTGAACAGCTACTACAGCAGGGGCGTAACTAACCCACCCTAAGGGGGGGTCCGCGGGAAATGTCCCCGGAATGTTTTCAGAATGCAGTTAGTGTCCCCGGCATGTTTTCAGAATGCAGTTAGTGTCCACTGCACGATAATAAACGGTGACGCGACGTGATAGGAAAACGGCTGCTTGGCCATCTCTGAGCCATTGTCATGCAAAGGCCCCGGCACTAAGTACCACAGTTGTCTTTGCATATCAACAACAGCCCAGTATTCAGGTGTGCTCAAACAGGCTACATACTGTAACACCCCTCCCCAGTTTGGTGTGAAACTGTGATAAATAGCGCGATCTCTCTCTCTCTCTCTCATACACACAAGTGAATTATATAGAAACAACTCACCAAAATTGACTTGCACAACTGATTTAAAAAAAATAATAATTACGAAAAGGGGGGGGGGGGGACCCCCCCTCAACCCCCCCTACCCCCACCCCGCGACCATACAACTATACGTAGCACCCCTCCGCCACTGACCACGCCCCAAATGTGTCCCCCCCAACACTGACAACAGAGTTACGCCCTTGTACTACAGTCTCAGGTCCACATCCAAGAGAACACTGAGCAGCTACTACAGTCTCAGGTCCACATCCAAGAGAACACTGAACAGCTACTGTCTCAGGTCCACATCCAAGAGAACACTGAACAGCTACAGTCTCAGGTCCACATCCAAGAGAACACTGAACAGCTACAGTCTCAGGTCCACATCCAAGAGAACACTGAACAGCTACTACAGTCTCAGGTCCACATCCAAGAGAACACTGAACAGCTACTGTCTCAGGTCCACATCCAAGAGAACACTGAACAGCTACAGTCTCAGGTCCACATCCAAGAGAACACTGAACAGCTACTACAGTCTCAGGTCCACCTCCAAGAGAACACTGAACAGCTACTACAGTCGGAGTACAGCTCAATACACACAATTGTTAAGGAGATGCAGACCAGAGAAAGACGTTTGTCTTGTTTACATCAGGGTCTCCCATTTTCATTTCATATTGCTCCACATTGTCATCAAACGGTCCAATATTTCCAATAACCCAAGCCATTTCTGTTGTAAACACTCACGATAGTCCAGTCGATCCTTCCTTTAGTGTGTAAAGTGGATTTCCTCCTCTTGTAGATGTTTTCAAGTGCCGCCCGAGTAACGTGAGCTAACATGCTAACTCGCTAAGCTAACGTTAATAATGTAAACAAAGCTCTCAACAGACTTCTTCTTTCTTGCATTGCGCAGATTCAGACGTCCTCATCGCCGAATTGTGTTATATCCTGAGGACTTCTTAACCTCACCTGTATAACAATGATTACCGGACCACTAAAGTTACTTTAGTTTAACACATTATTCTGACTACAGCTCCGGTACATACGTGCAATCACTTCCGGGCACCACAGCTGTGAACTACGGCAAGTATTTAAGGACAATACAGACCCAACGTTGAGAAAAAGATTAACGGCGTCAATTATATTATCGCGCGATACTAGTCTTGCGTTAACGCAGCACGTTAACGCCGTTAACGGCCAAGCTCTAGAAAAAACACACTTGAGTAAAAGTAAAAAAGTTTCTACTTTTAAAATTCTGACTGTCTATTCTTCTGATAGCAGGTGTTTAAGGGGAGACACTGCAGGTGAATAGGGTAAAAAAATTAACTAATAGATATCACAATGAAACTTCCCCAGTTGATTACTTATATTAAGACAAGACTTTTTTGTATTACAAGTTTTCTGAAATTGTATGTTTAAATATGCAAATGAGGCATGATCTACTTAATTATGCACTAATTTGCATATAATTCCAGGACAGAAATCTGAACATTGGATAAAGCCATTTTCAAAATTATAGTTTCATTTTGTTGACATATTAGAGCCAAAGGTTATTACAGAGGGGATTTTGGATATCTCTTTTTATCACTCCATAAATCAGAAAATACTCCATGCAGTCCATTTTTATGGTAAAATTCCATATTTCGCCATGTTTTTAGGAATACAATGTGATATAGATCAGGGTATGAATGCGATATCAACAAACCCTTCTGTAAATACCTTCAGAACATAGATATGAATAGAACTGGACGTTTTGGTGTATGTGAGTGCTACTGAAGTGGAGATTTCTGGCTCAGAGTATGAGGAAAAACTCTTAAAACTCATTTTCGGGAAAACGCCTTCAAAGTTCTGTATTGTAAAATGCCATACTTTTTTTTTAAACAGATATTTACAAACACAATACCTAATCAAACCATTAGTAATAGACAACCTAAACACATGCCTGATAACTGAATAATAATAATAATGATGTTATTGAACTGAACAGAACTACACACAGGCTACAAACAGTGTAGTACAGTGTAGTACCCCCTAATAGGCAAAACATATTTGAATAGATATCTCTATGAAACTTTCCTAATTTGTTATGTACATATAAACTAAGAAAAAATATATTGCAAGTTTTCTTAAATTTATGTTTATATATGCAAATGAGGCACTTTCCCATTAAATATGTGCACATTTATGGATGCAATAAGGCAAAATGATGTAAAATAAACAACTAAATGTGTGTTATTGACGTTTTATTGTCACTAGTTTCATAGAAGACATGTTTAGGAAGCAAAATATAACAAAATCTCAAAATCAACAAAAAAAGTATATTTGACTATTCACCTGCAGTGTCTCGCCTTAATCAAAGATCCCCGCTTTCTAGTCTTGCACAAGGACCAATCAGCATGGGTATGGGCGGGTTCATTTTCCATTGATGGGGATTTGATTGGCTGTTTTTAAATAAAGCGCGGCTGCAGGATTAATAGTGTTAACGGTAGTTCGGCCAGAGAAACAAATATACTAATTAAAATGGTTGGACCTGCGAGATTTGTACTTTGTACTTTGTAGGTCTGCATTTTAAATGTAAGGAGTAAAAAGTATGTTTTTTTTCTCTGAAATGTAATTGAGTAAAAGTACAAGTATACAAACCTAATAATACTACTTAAGTACTTAAGTGTTGTAACGAAGTACAATTACTCAAGTACTTTACACGCCCCTGCCTCACACTGGCACTCTGGGTCAGTGAATATGACATAAGGCCGTGATGTAATAGAGGCCTGGCATGGAATGTGCATAATAATGGTTCTACTCCTCCCGAGGACGGCTGCTTGTAACCGCCGGTAACTACTTTCAAAAGAAAATGCCTAATTTCTGTGCAGTTGTAGAGTAGGTAAAACATTATGACTTGTTTACAAGATCCAGTAATAAGACATAATATTTATCTTGATCTCACATAGCCGTTATTTCACACATAGCAACCGTTGTCTCTTCCAACAATGAGCATTCAAAATATTTGCTGTTTTCTTTTTTAACAACCTTTCTGTCTTTTGTTAAATGTTTTCCATTGACGTTGTAAACAGTGCACAGACTCTGTGCTGTGGCCCAACCTGATCCCCATCAAACGGTCTTCTAAATTTAAAACAGCTACTCGTCGCATAATGAGACCAAATTCCCCCCCGCCGGCAGATCGAGCCTAATGAGCTTTGTAATTTGAGATTTGATGGGAGGCGTGTTGATTTCATGCAGGTCGGACACGCGTTTTAACGGCCTTCGGGCAACAATTAATGAATTAGGGACAGCGAATATGAGGATTTTCAGAAGCAGAATGCAGGATGCTGCTCTTGTTAGAAGAGCCAAGAAGAGGGATGTGGCTTCGGCATGCAGTGCTCGTACCATCTTGTAGGGACTCTGGAGGGTACGCATTTCTTACTTGAGTTATAGCGTATTGATTTGGTCCTCCAGCTCTGTGTCTGTGACTGGCAGGTAGCCTACTATAATTTACATTGTTATTAGGCTGTATTTCATTTAGGGGGCATCTTTGAGGGTGAAGTCGGCTTTCACTCAAGCCACTCTCCCAGGTATACTGGGCATTATACACACCTGTACACGCACGCACACGCACGCACGCACACACATACATACATACACTCACACACACATTTTAGATGCTTTATTTATGTCCACATATATACAACGTATAACCTCTTATCAAGCGGGCAGAAAAGTGGCCATTTTTTTACTTGAACTTGAGGACTGCATACTTTTTTTGCAAACCAAAATACTATACTTTATACTTATAGCACATGCATGAGCCTGGTCTCTTTTGAAAGATGACATTCTGAAGTTTCCGATTCCAGAATTTTTTTACTTTGAGTGCTAACATAATAGAGTGACATAGTTCTGAACTTGAGTTGTAGAAAAATTTGTTGCTCAAGTTTTTCTGTAGTAGTTAGTAGTCCAGAGGTAGTATTTCCCCAGAAGGTGGTATGGCTTACAAATCCATACGGACCCATAACCTTATGTAGTACATGTCCAAATTTCATAAAGATCCATTCAGAAATGAGTGATTAGGAGTGATTTTGGTAAACTGTGTACAAAAGAAAAACTGAGGTTTCTCATAGACTTCAATTCATTCGGCTGTTTTTCTCTTCCTGTTTTCGCTTGTTAGTTTTTCACCAGATCCCTGATTTATACATCCCCAGGTGGGGTATCATTGGAAAGCCAGACTCATTGGAAAGCCACCTCCACAATAATTTTCGAGATCGGATCTAGATTGACGGAACTACTGCGCCAAGAGTCGGGAGTGGTATTTTGCGCAATACTGTGTACTTTGCACAAGCCTCAAATACCGGCATGTAACTCGAGAACCGCTGAACAGATTTTGTCGGATTTTGTCGCTATCGACAGGCAACAAATAAGCCTTCAATTCGATATATATATATTGTATTACAAAATATGCACACCCGAGCCACTAGGGGTCGCCAAAGTGCTGGTTGGCAAATCATCCTAAAAACGTCCCATATATGACGAGGTTGGACATAAACACTAACAGTGCAATTAGCTCATTGGGAGTCATTCAATTACGTTTGTGACTGTGCAGCACCCATCGTATATACCCAATACAATATTGACACAGATGATGTTTAAAAAACAGATACAATAGCATTTCCGTAAAACGATATCTACTCTATGGGTACAAAAAGCAACACTGTCTCCAAATAGAGCGGCTACCAATAATAGCAGATATAGAGCAATACCTTGCTAACTGTTTAGCCTTTCTCTCAGAGATGTGGGCCGTCTGAAGGACCCTCACCACCAGCTTGTGGACATGACCCAGGCTGCCAAAAATGAAAACTAAAAGTTGACACTTATAGCCTAGTTGTGACTTGTGAGATGTGCTTGAGCTGCTAATATTTCAGCAACTTGGTTAAAAAGGCTTCCTCCAGGCTGTGGTCGAAGGTACAGCCAACCTCTAGAATAAACACCTGTCTACTGCTCTCATTAACCACCACAACGTCAGGGGTGTTGGCTGAGATGTTACAGAACACCTCTGAATCAATATCACACAGGCACACACACACACACACACACACACACCAGCGTTTCCGTTAGCCGGTAATTACCGGTATTTGGCCGGCAAAATCTGTTGAAGTCCGACATATTTAATCTCTCCGGTCATAGTGTCCGGTGAAAATAGTTCCCTCTGGGCACAGTTTGATTATTTGAATTGTATTTGGATGGGCTGGAGTTGGGTGAACGAAACAATCATTGCGTTTGTTGTCGTTGCTTCGCTCAGCGAGAGCTTGCTGCTGGATTTGCGGAAGGCATGCAGCTGCAGACCCACATAACCCACCAGCTTTGCTGGCACAGTGCGGTCCCCAGACCTGGAAAGCTGCTCTGCGGGTCTGCAGCTGGATGCTTCTTGCAAACTAACTGCTGCCGGCTCGCGCTGATAACAGCTTTCATTGTTGGACCGGCTGCTTGGTGGAGCAACGATGAAACGAATGTAATGAATCGTTCGTCGCATGGGCTATTTAATTTTGGCCTGTTTTGGTACGGTTCGGGTGATCAAGTTGTGCTTGGAGGGAGTTGTTTTCACCGGACATTATGACCAGCACCAAGTCGTTGGGAGGTGGAGAAATACATCACGCAAACCCGGCCACGATAACGTTGCCGTCTCTCTCTGCAAAATTTCTCAGTTCTTCGCTTGATATAATTAATACAAATGTCCAATATAACGGAATTCGTTAGCTCATAAAAATGTGATTATAACAGACTGCTGTTTAGTGTCGGACCGACTGCCCACATACGCGGTCTATTTTATTTCAAGTCAGCAGCAGCACGGAGTATCGAGGGACTTATTTTATTTGGAATATATTAATGACTGTATACGCAAAAGTAGCCTAGTTTTAAATAATAATATTATAAATCTACATGCCTTGAGGATGACATTCTTTATATAGTCTGCCTATAAATTGTTTTAAAGCTCAATAAACTATGACCGGAATTAATCTCATTTGTCCGGTAGATTGAAATCTTGCAGGTCACGGAGACCGGCAACAATTTTTTCTAACGGAAACCCTGACACACACACACACACACACACGCACACGCACACGCACATGCACACGCACACACGCACGCACACACACGCACATGCACACGCACACCTAAACACAGACGCACCTTCTCCCTCTGTATCTCTCACTCGATGTATCTCTCTCTCACACATCCGGGCTCTGTATGAGCAGAGCTGTTGTTTTATTCTGTTTGAGTGTCTGGGCTGTGGTATATATTAAGAGGAGACCTCCTCATAAAGACATCCGCCTCCCCTATTTCCCCCTCCCCTCCCCCCCCCCCTCTGTATTCTATACATAAACAACCCCCGAGCGGGCGATAGGGATCTTTCTACCTGACTGACGAAGCTGGTTGGTCTAAGAAGGATCTCCAGTTATATTCTCTTCCCTGTTGTAACATTTGATCTCCTCTGGTTAATAAAGCCATTTATTAACCGGACCCACTTGACTGAGTAAGTTATTCCTAATGATTATATCTACTAGTACAAGTTCTTCTCCTGTAGACCTCTGGGACGACTCAGCCCCCCCTGCTGGACAGGGTTAGGGTGTCAGGGTCAGCTCAGCCTCTCATACTGCAGCTCAGCCTCTCATACTGCAGCTCAGCCTCTCATACTGCAGCTCAGCTCAGGCTCTCATACTGCAGCTCAGCTCAGCCTCTCATACTGCAGCTCAGCCTGTCATACTGCAGCTCAGCCTCTCATACTGCAGCTCAGCTCAGGCTCTCATACTGCAGCTCAGCTCAGCCTCTCATACTGCAGCTCAGCCTCTCATACTGCAGCTCAGCCTCTCATACTGCAGCTCAGCTCAGCCTCTCATACTGCAGCTCAGCTCAGCCTCTCATACTGCAGCTCAGCTCAGCTTCTCATACTGCAGTTCAGCCTCTCATACTGCAGCTCAGCTCAGCCTCTCATACTGGAGCTCAGCTCAGCCTCTCACACTGCAGCACAGCCTCTCACACTGCAGTACAGCCTCTCATACTGCAGCTCAGCTCAGCCTCTCATACTGCAGCTCAGCCTCTCATACTGCAGCTCAGCCTCTCATACTGCAGCTCAGCTCAGCCTCTCATACTGCAGCACAGCCTCTCATACTGCAGCTCAGCTCAGCCTCTCATACTGCAGCACAGCCTCTCATACTGCAGCTCAGCCTCTCATACTGCAGCTCAGCTCAGCCTCTCATACTGCAGCTCAGCTCAGCCTCTCCTTAAGCTGAACGCCAGAGAGACTCCAGTGGTGATGTCATCAAGAGACAAGACCCTAGTGGTGATGTCATCAAGAGACCTAGAATAATGGACAGAGGACTATACTATAATAAAAGCCATGGTAGAGGAGATTGCGCTCGTCACCAATGCTAGAGACTCCGGTCTCGACTCCCCGAGTCAGCATTGCCTGCGGCTTGGGCCAGTCGTCATACTATCTCAATTGACAGAGGTAGCGGGTGGAAAGTCGACGGGTGGTAATCTGGACGTTGTGGACAGCGACTCCTACAGGTCGGTTGGGTGACGCCTGCACAGCAGAGACAGGAAGTATCGGGGGCAGCGTGAGCCTCCCACGCGTTACTCCTCGCCACTGAGAGACCGCGCTGTCTGGTGAAAAGATGCGACAGGCTGCCTCCTCGTGTACCGGAGGGGACACGTGATGCAAGGCTTGGTCCTCACTGCAGCCGACCAGTGGGAGGCATAGCCTAGCAACGTTCAAGACAGGGGAGGGGAGAATTGGAGGGGAGAATTGGCGAGGCGAAATTGGGATGGGAGAAAAATAGAAAAACAAGGAGAAAAAAGTGAGAAAAAAAACAAAACAAAAAAAACATGGTGGTTTTACTATTATAGTAGCCATGGTGATTTACTATTATAGTAGCCATGGTGATTTACTATTATAGTAGCCATGGTGATTTACTATTATAGTAGCCATGGTGATTTACTATTATAGTAGCCTGTATAACTGTAGTGGGAAAATAGGGATGTAAAACGAAGATGATGATGATGATGATGATGATGATGATGATGATGATGATGATGATGATGATGATGATGATGATGATGATGATGATGATTTTACTACAGTATTATAGTAGCCATGGTGATTTACTATTATAGTAACCATTTAATGTGATATGGGTACATTCTATGATTCTGAGCTGTACGTCCTACATTTAAATAAAACTCACTGGATGTAATAGCTCAAATAAATGTCTATAGACCAGTCGGCTACTAATGCATTTGCAGTGGAACAACTGCAAAGCGTGTCACTTGATGACATCACAAATTCAAATGGTGATGCTCTGATGTCCAGCTTAGGGAGACAGCTGCCTGCTGTATAGTTTATATATTATATATATTCATATATATTGACTTAACTGTCCAAGACGTTAGGGGACAGCACAATTATGTGGGCGGACTGTCCCTTTAAGGGGCAGCTAATGAAGGCCAGTCTGTGCCTGTCCCGATTTTATTGACAGGGCTCGACTCCTAACAGGCCACCTTGATGTGATCGATTAGACCTGTCCACATAAGTAGGAGCTCGCCAAATAGGAATGACAAAGGACACAGTGTAGCAGGAGACAGAGGACTTGTGGTAGTATGCACAGTGTAGTAGGAGACAGAGGACTTGTGGTAGTATGCACAGTGTAGCAGGAGACAGAGGACTTGTGGTAGTATGCACAGTGTAGCAGGAGACAGAGGACTTGTGGTAGTATGCACAGTGTAGTAGGAGAGAGAGAGGACTTGTGGTAGTATGCACAGTGTAGTAGGAGACAGAGGACTTGTGGTAGTATGCACAGTGTAGTAGGAGACAGAGGACTTGTGGTAGTATGCACAGTGTAGTAGGAGACAGAGAGGACTTGTGGTAGTATGCACAGTGTAGTAGGAGAGACAGAGTACTTGTGGTAGTATGCACAGTGTAGTAGGAGACAGAGGACTTGTGGTAGTATGCACAGTGTAGTAGGAGACAGAGGACTTGTGGTAGTATGCACAGTGTAGTAGGAGAGAGAGAGGACTTGTGGTAGTATGCACAGTGTAGTAGGAGACAGAGGACTTGTGGTAGTATGCACAGTGTAGTAGGAGAGACAGAGGACTTGTGGTAGTATGCACAGTGTAGTAGGAGACAGAGGACTTGTGGTAGTATGCACAGTGTAGTAGGAGACAGAGAGGACTTGTGGTAGTATGCACAGTGTAGTAGGAGACAGAGGACTTGTGGTAGTATGCACAGTGTAGTAGGAGAGACAGAGAGGACTTGTGGTAGTATGCACAGTGTAGTAGGAGAGAGAGGACTTGTGGTAGTATGCACAGTGTAGTAGGAGAGACAGGGAGGACTTGTGGTAGTATGCACAGTGTAGTAGGAGAGAGAGGACTTGTGGTAGTATGCACAGTGTAGTAGGAGAGACAGAGGACTTGTGGTAGTATGCACAGTGTAGTAGGAGAGACAGAGGACTTGTGGTAGTATGCACAGTGTAGTAGGAGACAGAGAGGACTTGTGGTAGTATGTACAGTGTAGTAGGAGACAGAGAGGACTTGTGGTAGTATGCACAGTGTAGTAGGAGAGACAGAGGACTTGTGGTAGTATGCACAGTGTAGTAGGAGACAGAGAGGACTTGTGGTAGTATGCACAGTGTAGTAGGAGACAGAGGACTTGTGGTAGTATGCACAGTGTAGTAGGAGACAGACAGAGGACTTGTGGTAGTATGCACAGTGTAGTAGGATACAGAGAGGACTTGTGGTAGTATGCACAGTGTAGTAGGAGAGAGAGGACTTGTGGTAGTATGCACAGTGTAGTAGGACAGAGAGAGGACTTGTGGTAGTATGCACAGTGTAGTAGGAGACAGAGAGGACTTGTGGTAGTATGCACAGTGTAGTAGGAGACAGAGAGGACTTGTGGTAGTATGCACAGTGTAGTAGGAGAGACAGAGGACTTGTGGTAGTATGCACAGTGTAGTAGGAGACAGAGGACTTGTGGTAGTATGCACAGTGTAGTAGGAGACAGAGGACTTGTGGTAGTATGCACAGTGTAGTAGGAGAGAGAGAGGACTTGTGGTAGTATGCACAGTGTAGTAGGAGAGACAGAGAGGACTTGTGGTAGTATGCACAGTGTAGTATGAGACAGAGGACTTGTGGTAGTATGCACAGTGTAGCAGGAGACAGAGGACTTGTGGTAGTATGCACAGTATAGTAGGAGAGAGAGAGGACTTGTGGTAGTATGCACAGTGTAGTAGGAGACAGAGGACTTGTGGTAGTATGCACAGTGTAGTAGGAGACAGAGGACTTGTGGTAGTATGCACATTGTAGTAGGAGACAGAGAGGACTTGTGGTAGTATGCACAGTGTAGTAGGAGAGACAGAGGACTTGTGGTAGTATGCACAGTGTAGTAGGATACAGAGAGAGGACTTGTGGTAGTATGCACAGTGTAGTAGGAGACAGAGGACTTGTGGTAGTATGCACAGTGTAGTAGGAGAGACAGAGGACTTGTGGTAGTATGCACAGTGTAGTAGGAGAGACAGAGGACTTGTGGTAGTATGCACAGTGTAGTAGGAGACAGAGGACTTGTGGTAGTATGCACAGTGTAGTAGGAGACAGAGAGGACTTGTGGTAGTATGCACAGAGTAGTAGGAGACAGAGGACTTGTGGTAGTATGCACAGTGTAGTAGGAGAGACAGAGGACTTGTGGTAGTATGCACAGTGTAGTAGGATACAGAGAGAGGACTTGTGGTAGTATGCACAGTGTAGTAGGAGACAGAGGACTTGTGGTAGTATGCACAGTGTAGTAGGAGAGACAGAGGACTTGTGGTAGTATGCACAGTGTAGTAGGAGAGACAGAGGACTTGTGGTAGTATGCACAGTGTAGCAGGAGAGAGAGAGGACTTGTGGTAGTATGCACAGTGTAGTAGGAGACAGAGGACTTGTGGTAGTATGCACAGTGTAGTAGGAGAGACAGAGAGGACTTGTGGTAGTATGCAGAGTGTAGTAGGAGACAGAGAGGACTTGTGGTAGTATGCACAGTGTAGTAGGAGAGACAGAGTACTTGTGGTAGTATGCACAGTGTAGTAGGATACAGTGAGAGGACTTGTGGTAGTATGCACAGTGTAGTAGGAGACAGAGGACTTGTGATAGTATGCACAGTGTAGTAGGAGAGACAGAGGACTTGTGGTAGTATGCACAGTGTAGTAGGAGAGACAGAGGACTTGTGGTAGTATGCACAGTGTAGTGGGAGACAGAGGACTTGTGGTAGTATGCACAGTGTAGTAGGAGACAGAGAGGACTTGTGGTAGTATGCACAGTGTAGTAGGAGACAGAGGACTTGTGGTAGTATGCACAGTGTAGTAGGAGACAGAGAGGACTTGTGGTAGTATGCACAGTGTAGTAGGAGACAGAGGACTTGTGGTAGTATGCACAGTGTAGTAGGAGAGACAGAGGACTTGTGGTAGTATGCACAGTGTAGTAGGATACAGAGAGAGGACTTGTGGTAGTATGCACAGTGTAGTAGGAGAGAGAGGACTTGTGGTAGTATGCACAGTGTAGTAGGATACAGAGATAGGACTTGTGGTAGTATGCACAGTGTAGTAGGATACAGAGAGGACTTGTGGTAGTATGCACAGTGTAGTAGGAGAGAGAGGACTTGTGGTAGTATGCACAGTGTAGTAGGACAGAGAGAGGACTTGTGGTAGTATGCACAGTGTAGTAGGAGACAGAGAGGACTTGTGGTAGTATGCACAGTGTAGTAGGAGACAGAGAGGACTTGTGGTAGTATGCACAGTGTAGTAGGAGAGGCAGAGGACTTGTGGTAGTATGCACAGTGTAGTAGGAGACAGAGGACTTGTGGTAGTATGCACAGTGTAGTAGGAGACAGAGGACTTGCGGTAGTATGCACAGTGTAGTAGGAGAGAGAGAGGACTTGTGGTAGTATGCACAGTGTAGTAGGAGAGACAGAGAGGACTTGTGGTAGTATGCACAGTGTAGTATGAGACAGATGACTTGTGGTAGTATGCACAGTGTAGCAGGAGACAGAGGACTTGTGGTAGTATGCACAGTGTAGTAGGAGAGAGAGAGGACTTGTGGTAGTATGCACAGTGTAGTAGGAGACAGAGGACTTGTGGTAGTATGCACAGTGTAGTAGGAGACAGAGGACTTGTGGTAGTATGCACATTGTAGTAGGAGACAGAGAGGACTTGTGGTAGTATGCACAGTGTAGTAGGAGAGACAGAGGACTTGTGGTAGTATGCACAGTGTAGTAGGATACAGAGAGAGGACTTGTGGTAGTATGCACAGTGTAGTAGGAGACAGAGGACTTGTGGTAGTATGCACAGTGTAGTAGGAGAGACAGAGGACTTGTGGTAGTATGCACAGTGTAGTAGGAGAGACAGAGGACTTGTGGTAGTATGCACAGTGTAGTAGGAGACAGAGGACTTGTGGTAGTATGCACAGTGTAGTAGGAGACAGAGAGGACTTGTGGTAGTATGCACAGAGTAGTAGGAGACAGAGGACTTGTGGTAGTATGCACAGTGTAGTAGGAGAGACAGAGGACTTGTGGTAGTATGCACAGTGTAGTAGGATACAGAGAGAGGACTTGTGGTAGTATGCACAGTGTAGTAGGAGACAGAGGACTTGTGGTAGTATGCACAGTGTAGTAGGAGAGACAGAGGACTTGTGGTAGTATGCACAGTGTAGTAGGAGAGACAGAGGACTTGTGGTAGTATGCACAGTGTAGCAGGAGAGAGAGAGGACTTGTGGTAGTATGCACAGTGTAGTAGGAGACAGAGGACTTGTGGTAGTATGCACAGTGTAGTAGGAGAGACAGAGAGGACTTGTGGTAGTATGCAGAGTGTAGTAGGAGACAGAGAGGACTTGTGGTAGTATGCACAGTGTAGTAGGAGAGACAGAGTACTTGTGGTAGTATGCACAGTGTAGTAGGATACAGAGAGAGGACTTGTGGTAGTATGCACAGTGTAGTAGGAGACAGAGGACTTGTGATAGTATGCACAGTGTAGTAGGAGAGACAGAGGACTTGTGGTAGTATGCACAGTGTAGTAGGAGAGACAGAGGACTTGTGGTAGTATGCACAGTGTAGTGGGAGACAGAGGACTTGTGGTAGTATGCACAGTGTAGTAGGAGACAGAGAGGACTTGTGGTAGTATGCACAGTGTAGTAGGAGACAGAGGACTTGTGGTAGTATGCACAGTGTAGTAGGAGACAGAGAGGACTTGTGGTAGTATGCACAGTGTAGTAGGAGACAGAGGACTTGTGGTAGTATGCACAGTGTAGTAGGAGAGACAGAGGACTTGTGGTAGTATGCACAGTGTAGTAGGATACAGAGAGAGGACTTGTGGTAATATGCACAGTGTAGTAGGAGACAGAGGACTTGTGGTAGTATGCACAGTGTAGTAGGAGAGACAGAGGACTTGTGGTAGTATGCACAGTGTAGTAGGAGACAGAGGACTTGTGGTAGTATGCACAGTGTAGTAGGAGACAGAGAGGACTTGTGGTAGTATGCACAGTGTAGTAGGAGACAGAGGACTTGTGGTAGTATGCACAGTGTAGTAGGAGAGACAGAGAGGACTTGTGGTAGTATGCACAGTGTAGTAGGAGAGAGAGGACTTGTGGTAGTATGCACAGTGTAGTAGGAGAGACAGGGAGGACTTGTGGTAGTATGCACAGTGTAGTAGGAGAGAGAGGACTTGTGGTAGTATGCACAGTGTAGTAGGAGAGACAGAGGACTTGTGGTAGTATGCACAGTGTAGTAGGAGAGACAGAGGACTTGTGGTAGTATGCACAGTGTAGTAGGAGACAGAGAGGACTTGTGGTAGTATGCACAGTGTAGTAGGAGACAGAGAGGACTTGTGGTAGTATGCACAGTGTAGTAGGAGAGACAGAGGACTTGTGGTAGTATGCACAGTGTAGTAGGAGACAGAGAGGACTTGTGGTAGTATGCACAGTGTAGTAGGAGACAGAGGACTTGTGGTAGTATGCACAGTGTAGTAGGAGACAGACAGAGGACTTGTGGTAGTATGCACAGTGTAGTAGGAGACAGGGAGGACTTGTGGTAGTATGCACAGTGTAGTAGGAGAGACAGGGGACTTGTGGTAGTATGCACAGTGTAGTAGGAGACAGAGGACTTGTGGTAGTATGCACAGTGTAGTAGGAGACAGAGGACTTGTGGTAGTATGCACAGTGTAGTAGGAGAGACAGAGGACTTGTGGTAGTATGCAAAGTGTAGTAGGAGAGAGAGGACTTGTGGTAGTATGCACAGTGTAGTAGGATACAGAGAGAGGACTTGTGGTAGTATGCACAGTGTAGTAGGAGAGAGAGGACTTGTGGTAGTATGCACAGTGTAGTAGGATACAGAGAGAGGACTTGTGGTAGTATGCACAGTGTAGTAGGAGAGAGAGGACTTGTGGTAGTATGCACAGTGTAGTAGGACAGAGAGAGGACTTGTGGTAGTATGCACAGTGTAGTAGGAGACAGAGAGGACTTGTGGTAGTATGCACAGTGTAGTAGGAGAGACAGAGGACTTGTGGTAGTATGCACAGTGTAGTAGGAGAGATAGGACTTGTGGTAGTATGCACAGTGTAGTAGGAGAGACAGAGGACTTGTGGTAGTATGCACAGTGTAGTAGGAGAGACAGAGGACTTGTGGTAGTATGCACAGTGTAGTAGGAGACAGAGAGGACTTGTGGTAGTATGCACAGTGTAGTAGGAGACAGAGAGGACTTGTGGTAGTATGCACAGTGTAGTAGGAGAGACAGAGGACTTGTGGTAGTATGCACAGTGTAGTAGGAGACAGAGAGGACTTGTGGTAGTATGCACAGTGTAGTAGGAGAGACAGAGGACTTGTGGTAGTATGCACAGTGTAGTAGGAGACAGAGAGGACTTGTGGTAGTATGCACAGTGTAGTAGGAGAGACAGAGGACTTGTGGTAGTATGCACAGTGTAGTAGGAGAGACAGATGACTTGTGGTAGTATGCACAGTGTAGTAGGAGACAGAGGACTTGTGGTAGTATGCACAGTGTAGTAGGAGACAGAGGACTTGTGGTAGTATGCACAGTGTAGTAGGAGAGACAGAGGACTTGTGGTAGTATGCACAGTGTAGTAGGAGATAGAGGACTTGTGGTAGTATGCACAGTGTAGTAGGATACAGAGAGAGGACTTGTGGCAGTATGCACAGTGTAGTAGGAGAGAGAGAGGACTTGTGGTAGTACGACAGAGAGAGGACTTGTGGTAGTATGCACAGTGTAGTAGGAGAGAGAGGACTTGTGGTAGTATGCACAGTGTAGTAGGACAGAGAGAGGACTTGTGGTAGTTTATGCACAGTGTAGTAGGAGACAGAGAGGACTTGTGGTAGTATGCACAGTGTAGTAGGAGACAGAGAGGACTTGTGGTAGTATGCACAGTGTAGTAGGAGAGACAGATGACTTGTGGTAGTATGCACAGTGTAGTAGGAGACAGAGGACTTGTGGTAGTATGCACAGTGTAGTAGGAGACAGAGGACTTGTGGTAGTATGCACAGTGTAGTAGGAGAGAGAGAGAGGACTTGTGGTAGTATGCACAGTGTAGTAGGAGAGACAGAGAGGACTTGTGGTAGTATGCACAGTGTAGTAGGAGACAGAGGACTTGTGGTAGTATGCACAGTGTAGTAGGAGACAGAGGAATTGTGGTAGTATGCACAGTGTAGTAGGAGACAGAGGACTTGTGGTAGTATGCACAGTGTAGTAGGAGACAGAGGACTTGTGGTAGTATGCACAGTGTAGTAGGAGAGACAGAGGACTTGTGGTAGTATGCACAGTGTAGTAGGAGAGAGAGAGGACTTGTGGTAGTATGCACAGTGTAGTAGGAGACAGAGGACTTGTGGTAGTATGCACAGTGTAGTAGGAGACAGAGGACTTGTGGTAGTATGCACAGTGTAGTAGGAGAGAGAGGACTTGTGGTAGTATGCACAGTGTATCTATCTATCTATCTACATTGTAGTAGGAGACAGAGGACTTGTGGTAGTATGCACAGTGTAGTAGGAGACAGAGGACTTGTGGTAGTATGCACAGTGTAGTTGGAGACAGAGAGGACTTGTGGTAGTATGCACAGTGTAGTAGGAGACAGAGGACTTGTGGTAGTATGCACAGTGTAGCAGGAGACAGAGAGGACTTGTGGTAGTATGCACAGTGTAGTAGGAGACAGAGGACTTGTGGTAGTATGCACAGTGTAGTAGGAGAGAGAGGACTTGTGGTAGTATGCACAGTGTAGTAGGAGAGAGAGGACTTGTGGTAGTATGCACAGTGTAGTAGGAGACAGAGAGGACTTGTGGTAGTATGTACAGTGTAGTAGGAGACAGAGGACTTGTGGTAGTATGCACAGTGTAGTAGGAGAGACAGAGGACTTGTGGTAGTATGCACAGTGTAGTAGGAGACAGAGAGGACTTGTGGTAGTATGCACAGTGTAGTAGGAGACAGAGAGGACTTGTGGTAGTATGCACAGTGTAGTAGGAGACAGAGGACTTGTGGTAGTATGCACAGTGTAGTAGGAGACAGAGGACTTGTGGTAGTATGCCCAGTGTAGTAGGAGAGAGAGAGAGAGGACTTGTGGTAGTATGCACAGTGTAGTAGGAGAGAGAGAGGACTTGTGGTAGTATGCACAGTGTAGTAGGAGAGAGGGGACTTGTGGTAGTATGCACAGTGTAGTAGGAGAGAGAGAGAGGACTTGTGGTAGTATGCACAGTGTAGTAGGAGAGAGAGAGGACTTGTGGTAGTATGCACAGTGTACTAGGAGAGACAGAGGACTTGTGTTAGTATGCACAGTGTAGTAGGAGACAGAGGACTTGTGGTAGTATGCACAGTGTAGTAGGAGAGAGATGACTTGTGGTAGTATGCACAGTGTAATAGGAGAGAGAGAGGACTTGTGGTAGTATGCACAGTGTAGTAGGAGACAGAGGACTTGTGGTAGTATGCACAGTGTAGTAGGAGAGAGAGGACTTGTGGTAGTATGCACAGTGTAGTAGGAGAGAGAGAGGACTTGTGGTAGTATGCACAGTGTAGTAGGAGAGAGAGGACTTGTGGTAGTATGCACAGTGTAGTAGGAGACAGAGTACTTGTGGTAGTATGCACAGTGTATTAGGAGAGAGAGAGGACTTGTGGTAGTATGCACAGTGTAGTAGGAGAGAGAGGACTTGTGGTAGTATGCACAGTGTAGTAGGAGACAGAGATGACTTGTGGTAGTATGCACAGTGTAGTAGGAGAGAGAGACGACTTGTGGTAGTATGCACAGTGTAGTAGGAGACAGAGGACTTGTGGTAGTATGCACAGTGTAGTAGGAGAGAGAGGACTTGTGGTAGTATGCACAGTGTAGTAGGAGAGAGAGGACTTGTGGTAGTATGCACAGTGTAGTAGGAGAGACAGAGGACTTGTGGTAGTATGCACAGTGTAGCAGGACAGAGAGGACTTGTGGTAGTATGCACAGTGTAGTAGGACAGAGAGGACTTGTGGTAGTATGCACAGTGTAGTAGGAGAGACAGAGGACTTGTGGTAGTATGCACAGTGTAGTAGGAGAGACAGAGGACTTGTGGTAGTATGCACAGTGTAGTAGAAGAGAGAGGACTTGTGGTAGTATGCACAGTGTAGTAGGAGAGAGAGAGGACTTGTGGTAGTATGCACAGTGTAGTAGGAGACAGAGGACTTGTGGTAGTATGCACAGTGTAGTAGGAGAGAGAGAGGACTTGTGGTAGTATGCACAGTGTAGTAGGAGACAGATGACTTGTGGTAGTATGCACAGTGTAGTAGGAGAGAGAGGACTTGTGGTAGTATGCACAGTGTAGTAGGCGACAGAGAGAGGACTTGTGGTAGTATGCACAGTGTAGTAGGAGACAGAGAGGACTTGTGGTAGTATGCACAGTGTAGTAGGCGACAGAGAGAGGACTTGTGGTAGTATGCACAGTGTAGTAGGAGAGACAGAGGACTTGTGGTAGTATGCACAGTGTAGTAGGAGACAAGTTCAAGTTCTTTAATAGTTGTCATACAGAAGTACAGAATACTTTCATACAAAATGCTTCTTACTGTTACGCTCCAGAGACTGTGCTAGACAAGATAGTATCAAATAACATAATATAGCATGTAATTTAGAAGAAGAAAATGAGGTCACAGTGTTCGGTATAGACATATGTACAATGTTCTGAGTTACCATATAATATACAATACTATGCAGTGTACTAATGTACAGTACTATCTAGTGCAAAGCAGAAATGGGATGAGGTACAATTTTTGGTACAATTTACAGTAAGGTGTACGAGTTGTAGTGCAATCCTTCATCAATAAATATAAAGTGTGGGGAGTGGGTGCTACAGTGTGTTTGTTTAAAGTGGGTGTGTGCTATAAAGTGTGTGGAGTGGGTGCTACAGTGTGTTTGTTTAAAGTGAGTGTGTGCGTGTGGATGTGTGTGCTATGTGCGTTTTGGTGGTTGTTGTTGTGTAGTGTTCGTTCATTGTTCGTTTAGCAGCCTGATGGCCTGGGGATAGAAGCTTCTTCTGAGTCTTTCTGTGCTCGCCTTGAGACTCCGGTATCGCTTGCCTGACCGCAGCAGTTCAAAGAGGCAGTTGTTCGGGTGACTGGAGTCTTTAATGATTCTCTTAGCCTTGCCCGTGCAACGCTTGTTGTAAATGTTCTGGAGGGTGGGGAGCCCCCCTCCAATTGTGCGTTCGGCTGAACGTGTCACTCTTTGTAGTCTGCTTCGGTCTTGTGCAGTGCTATTCCCAAACCAGGAGGTGATGTTGCCGGTCAAGATGCTCTCAATTGTACATGAGTAGAAGTTCTTAAGGATCTTCTGACTGACTTGGAACTTCCTTAGGCGCCTGAGGAAGTAGAGGCGTTGTCGTGCCTTCTTCACAACACTGTCAATGTGTGTGGTCCATGTCAAGTCCTCGGATATGTAGGCTCCGAGGTACTTAAAGCTGTTGACTCTCTCAACCGGTGCCCTGTCGATGCTGAGGGGGCTGTAGTCCTTGACCCCCGACCTCCTGAAGTCCACAATCATCTCCTTTGTTTTGCTGACGTTCAGGGAGAGGCTGTTTTCCTGGCACCATCCCGCCAGGACCTTGACCTCTTCCAGGTAGGCCCTCTCGTCGTTGGCAGAGATCAGGCCCACCACCACTGTGTCGTCAGCAAATTTGATGATTGTATTGCTACTCCGCTGAGCCACACAGTCGTGTGTGTACAGGGAGTAGAGGAGGGGACTCAGAACACAGCCCTGGGGGGCCCCTATGTTGAGGGTGATGGATGAGGAGGTGCAGTTGCCTGCTCTCACCACCTGGGGTCTGCCAGTCAGGAAGTCCAAGACCCACTGGCAGAGGTCATAGCCCAAGCCCAGGTCCCTGAGCTTGGCTATGAGTATGGAGGGGACTATGGTATTGAATGCCGAGCTGTAGTCGATGAATAGCATTCTCACATAGTTCCCCTGCCTCTTGTCCAGGTGTGATGCTGCTGTGTGCAGCACATGGGCTATGGCGTCCTCCGTGGACCTGTTGGGGCGGTATGCAAATTGCAGGGGGTCCATGTTGATGGGGAGGGAGGAGCAGATGTAGCCCTTTACTAGCTTCTCAAAGCACTTCATGGCTATGGAGGTGAGAGCTACAGGGCGGTAGTCGTTGAGGCAAGCAGGCTTGGATTTTTTGGGTACAGGGATAATAGTGGACTTCTTCAGGCAGGTGGGGATGACAGCCTGTTCTAAGGACAGGTTAAATATGTCAGTGAATACTGGGGCCAGTTGGTCGGCACAGACTTTTAGGACGCGGCCGGGGATGCCGTCCGGACCTGCTGCCTTCCTGATATTCACTTTTTTAAAGGTCCGCCTCACCTCATGCTCTGTTACCCTGAACACTGCGCCTCCATCAGCAGCCGACCCCCCCCCCCCCCCATTGCCGTGGCTTGTGAGCTGGTGTTGTTATTACCAGCATCAAACCTCGCATAGAAGATATTGAGGTCATTTGCTAAGGAGATGTCACTGTTCAGTTTGAGGGAGGCGCCTTTGTAGTCTGTCATCGTTTTGAGCCCCTGCCACATAGCTCTAGGGTCAGCTTGTTCAAACTGGAGTTCAATTTTATCCCTGTAGCGCCGTTTGGCCTCTGACACTGTCCTCCTTACGTTGTATCGCGCCACCTTGTGGTCATTCATGTTGCCTGCCACTAGGCCGTCGTTGTATGCTTTGGTGCGCTCTCTCAGAGCTTCACGGACGGATTTGTCTACCCAGGGTTTTTGGTTTGGGTAAACTCTCATTGTGGTAGTGGGGATTGTTTCTTCCACCCTAGTACAAACATAGTCCAGCACTGTCTCCGTGTAGACATTAATGTTATCTGTGTCGCGGAACACATTCCAGTCTGTGCAGTGAAACACAGACCGGAGCGTCTCCTCTGACGTCAAATCCCATTTCTGCACCTCTCGCGAGACTACGGGAGTACTTTTAATTCTCTGTTTGTACTTTGGTGAAAGAAAGATTGACGCGTGATCTGATTTACCAAAGCCACTATCAGAATGAGCCTTGTAGCCACCTTTAAATTGCGTGTAACAGTGATCTAGGATGTTACCGCCTCTGGTGTTGCAAGTCACATGCTGATAGAAGTCAGGTAATACCTTTCTCAGATTGGCGCTGTTGAAATCGCCCAGCACCAGAATGGCGGCGTTAACATTCGCCACTTGTATTCTATTTACCTCGTCGTGGAGTCTGGAGAGCGCGGCGTTGTTGCTGGCTTGCGGTGGAATATACACTCCGATCAGGATGATCGCCGTTAACTCCCTCGGGAGGAAGAAAGGACGACACTTGATGGTTATATATTCCAGGGCCCTCATGCATCAACGTGGACTTTGAACTTGACCTACTTCCACACGTAAGCACGGAATGTAGAACTAGCGTACGCACAGGGAAGTCGGCATTCATCACAGGTGCGTACGCAGGCTCTATGGTCCTCCGTGTTGATGAATACCACTTTGTTCTACCGTCAATGCTCGTGCATGATTATCCATATATGGTCATGAAAATGAGGAAACACCCCCCATGGGATGTGAAATAATGGACCGACCCGAGCGGGACTCCGAGAAACTCCACGGAGAATTCACTGCTGTCGAACCAAGAAGACACTATCGCGTATTATGATTTATGGGATAAATAAAAGGCGGACTTGTAAACGGTGATGTCAGATATCAACGGCTCCCTAAAACCATTGCTGCAATTCTGCCTGGACAGCTCAAAATACTAATAAAGACCGTTCGTTGACCACTGTTTGGCGTTGGTTGTGTGTCATTATAACCGTGCTGTATGAATGCCTTTATTAGTTGTGTTCGATTGGCTATATGATTTTTAGAGGCATCTATTTTGTTGTCGGCTAATAAAGACCGCGCTGGAATATGACTGCCTTTTCCCGTGTTGTTTGATTAATACCCACGGATTAAAGTTCTCCTCAATTCTATTCCAAATCGCGATGGATCTCCCGTCAATTTTCTACCTGCTGCATATGATTTCTAGAGGCATACTACAATCTATTTTGATGTCAGTATTGGGTAGCCTATATAAACAATATAATACGAGAGCATGTACAAGAACAATGAATCTCACTGCATGTTGTATCCTGCCTTTCAATACATGAACTTGAATTCCATCATGTTTGTGTGCG
Source organism: Notolepis coatsorum (assembly GCF_963971535.1). Classification (NCBI taxonomy): domain Eukaryota; kingdom Metazoa; phylum Chordata; class Actinopteri; order Aulopiformes; family Paralepididae; genus Notolepis; species Notolepis coatsorum. The sequence goes on along the minus strand of NC_140166.1, from coordinate 53,759,814 downwards.
GGACTCAAGGCTGCTGTCACAATGGGTGGTACCGCCGTACAGTAATAATAATAACAGTCCACACAATATCACGATCCATGCCATAGCCTATGTTCTATTAGGACATGATCTGTGACGACAAATGTTCTAGAATGTTTGATTAAGATATCATACTCTGACAGCATGCCTATGAGCAACAAAAACGCGAACTTGAATCCCATCATATACATAGTCTGTCCACTATAGTGTCATTGCAATGCGTTTTCTATTCCTTCTTATACAGTAAAAAGGGGGAAGAACACTATATTCATATGACTTGTATTCTGCTTACAGCTTCGAAGTTCCACTTGTTTCGTTTAACGTAAAGCCTTTTAAATATAATCAAAACGTTCCCGTGTTTCTGCGGTCTGCGCAGAATAATAACGAGTTGAGCTTTATGATTTATGATGAATTGAAAATGGGGGACCCTGATGTAAACAAGACGGAAGTTGGTCTGCATCCCCAATTAACAATTGTATGTACTGAGCTGTACTGTACTGTACCCATTCTGCAATCTGTTAATAAACTTTTCAATCAATCAATCAATCAATCAAGCTACGCGGAGCGCAGTCAGTCAGTAGCCTACACCCCGTATATTCCGATAACGCTATATAAACCATGCTGCATTCATTCTGAGAGAAAGATCTATTATTCCAAATGCTATTTATAGGGTTTTGACCATAATTACACTACTGTTGCTATTTTACAATGAACTATAATGAACTACGGTTCGTACAGAACGTGCCAGTGTTATTATGCACAGAAGCTCATTTCCTTGTTGTAATAATATATTCTACCACTGGGCGCTAGGTACGCCAGGTCTGACCTGTGCGTAGATGTACGCACGAAGTCAAGTTCAAGTTCAAATTGATGAATCCCACTCGTTGCTTAGAAATGATCGTACGCACAGGGTAAGCACAGATCTGTGCGTAGAACACGTTGATGCATGAGGGCCCAGGTCTGGGGAGCAGTGGTTGGATAATTCCTTCACGTTAGTTGGATCGCTCCAATTTTTGTTAAACATGAAGGCAATACCTCCTCCACGTTGTTTACCGGACTCTGATGTCCGATCCTTGCGATGGATAAAGAAGTGATCAGCCGGTTGAATTGCGTGGTCTGGGACCTCCGGCGTGAGCCACGTTTCAGTGAAGCAGAGAACGTTGCAGTCCCTAACGTCTCTTTGATATTGAATCCTTGCTCGGATGTCATCCAGTTTATTGTCAATTGATTGTACATTGGCTAGCAATATACTGGGTAGTGGTGTCCTGTGCCGCCTGGTTCTCAGCCTGTTACGGACTCCAGCTCTCTTTCCTCGTCGTCTGGGTCCTCTTTTCCTGGGATCAAGGAACAAAGGATCTGGTCCTAATCTCCGGAGAATTTCTTCAGGCCATTGTTGCGGTTCGGAAAGCTGGTCCAGTGAGTAATCCAGTTGGTAAGTTTCCCGTAATCCAATGTCTATGAGTGACTGACGGTCATATACATTAAATGCACCAACAGTTGGTACAAACAAAACTCTAAAAACTATAAATATTAACAAAAGTAAGCACAGTATCGACGGAGCGCACAGACAGGCAGCCGTTCGTTGCGGCGCCATCTCTCCAAGACAGGGAGGACTTGTGGTAGTATGCACAGTGTAGTAGGAGAGACAGAGGACTTGTGGTAGTATGCACAGTGTAGTAGGAGACAGGGAGGACTTGTGGTAGTATGCACAGTGTAGTAGGAGACAGAGGACTTGTGGTAGTATGCACAGTGTAGTAGGAGACACAGAGGACGTGTGGTAGTATGCACAGTGTAGTAGGAGAGAGAGGACTTGTGGTAGTATGCACAGTGTAGTAGGAGACAGAGAGGACTTGTGGTAGTATGCACAGTGTAGCAGGAGACAGAGGACTTGTGGTAGTATGCACAGTGTAGCAAGAGACAGAAGACGTGTGGTAGTATGCACAGTGTAGTAGGAGAAAGAGAGGACTTGTGGTAGTATGCACAGTGTAGTAGGAGAGAGAGGACTTGTGGTAGTATGCACAGTGTAGTAGGAGACAGAGGACTTGTGGTAGTATGCACAGTGTAGTAGGAGAGAGAGGACTTGTGGTAGTATGCACAGTGTAGTAGGAGAGAGAGGACTTGTGGTAGTATGCACAGTGTAGTAGGAGAGACAGAGGACTTGTGGTAGTATGCACAGTGTAGTAGGAGAGACAGAGGACTTGTGGTAGTATGCACAGTGTAGTAGGAGACAGAGGACTTGTGGTAGTATGCACATTGTAGTAGGAGACAGAGAGGACTTGTGGTAGTATGCACAGTGTAGTAGGAGAGACAGAGGACTTGTGGTAGTATGCACAGTGTAGTAGGAGACAGAGAGGACTTGTGGTAGTATGCACAGTGTAGTAGGAGACAGAGAGGACTTGTGGTAGTATGCACAGTGTAGTAGGAGACAGAGGACTTGTGGTAGTATGCACAGTGTAGTAGGAGAGACAGAGGACTTGTGGTAGTATGCACAGTGTAGTAGGATACAGAGAGAGGACTTGTGGTAGTATGCACAGTGTAGTAGGAGACAGAGGACTTGTGGTAGTATGCACAGTGTAGTAGGAGAGACAGAGGACTTGTGGTAGCATGCACAGTGTAGTAGGAGAGACAGAGGACTTGTGGTAGTATGCACAGTGTAGCAGGAGACAGAGGACTTGTGGTAGTATGCACAGTGTAGTAGGAGAGAGAGAGGACTTGTGGTAGTATGCACAGTGTAGTAGGAGACAGAGGACTTGTGGTAGTATGCACAGTGTAGTAGGAGAGACAGAGAGGACTTGTGGTAGTATGCAGAGTGTAGTAGGAGACAGAGAGGACTTGTGGTAGTATGCACAGTGTAGTAGGAGAGACAGAGTACTTGTGGTAGTATGCACAGTGTAGTAGGATACAGAGAGAGGACTTGTGGTAGTATGCTAAGTGTAGTAGGAGACAGAGGACTTGTGATAGTATGCACAGTGTAGTAGGAGAGACAGAGGACTTGTGGTAGTATGCACAGTGTAGTAGGAGAGACAGAGGACTTGTGGTAGTATGCACAGTGTAGTAGGAGACAGAGGACTTGTGGTAGTATGCACAGTGTAGTAGGAGACAGAGAGGACTTGTGGTAGTATGCACAGTGTAGTAGGAGACAGAGGACTTGTGGTAGTATGCACAGTGTAGTAGGAGACAGAGAGGACTTGTGGTAGTATGCACAGTGTAGTAGGATACAGAGAGAGGACTTGTGGTAGTATGCTAAGTGTAGTAGGAGACAGAGGACTTGTGATAGTATGCACAGTGTAGTAGGAGAGACAGAGGACTTGTGGTAGTATGCACAGTGTAGTAGGAGAGACAGAGGACTTGTGGTAGTATGCACAGTGTAGTAGGAGACAGAGGACTTGTGGTAGTATGCACAGTGTAGTAGGAGACAGAGAGGACTTGTGGTAGTATGCACAGTGTAGTAGGAGACAGAGGACTTGTGGTAGTATGCACAGTGTAGTAGGAGACAGAGAGGACTTGTGGTAGTATGCACAGTGTAGTAGGAGACAGAGGACTTGTGGTAGTATGCACAGTGTAGTAGGAGAGACAGAGGACTTGTGGTAGTATGCACAGTGTAGTAGGATACAGGGAGAGGACTTGTGGTAGTATGCACAGTGTAGTAGGAGACAGAGGACTTGTGGTAGTATGCACAGTGTAGTAGGAGAGACAGAGGACTTGTGGTAGTATGCACAGTGTAGTAGGAGACAGAGGACTTGTGGTAGTATGCACAGTGTAGTAGGAGACAGAGGACTTGTGGTAGTATGCACAGTGTAGTAGGAGAGACAGAGAGGACTTGTGGTAGTATGCACAGTGTAGTAGGAGAGAGAGGACTTGTGGTAGTATGCACAGTGTAGTAGGAGAGACAGGGAGGACTTGTGGTAATATGCACAGTGTAGTAGGAGAGAGAGGACTTGTGGTAGTATGCACAGTGTAGTAGGAGAGACAGAGGACTTGTGGTAGTATGCACAGTGTATGCACAGTGTAGTAGGAGAGACAGAGGACTTGTGGTAGTATGCACAGTGTAGTAGGAGACAGAGAGGACTTGTGGTAGTATGCACAGTGTAGTAGGAGACAGAGAGGACTTGTGGTAGTATGCACAGTGTAGTAGGAGAGACAGAGGACTTGTGGTAGTATGCACAGTGTAGTAGGAGACAGAGAGGACTTGTGGTAGTATGCACAGTGTAGTAGGAGACAGAGGACTTGTGGTAGTATGCACAGTGTAGTAGGAGACAGACAGAGGACTTGTGGTAGTATGCACAGTGTAGTAGGAGACAGAGAGGACTTGTGGTAGTATGCACAGTGTAGTAGGAGAGACAGAGGACTTGTGGTAGTATGCACAGTGTAGTAGGAGACAGAGGACTTGTGGTAGTATGCACAGTGTAGTAGGAGACAGAGGACTTGTGGTAGTATGCACAGTGTAGTAGGAGAGAGAGAGAGGACTTGTGGTAGTATGCACAGTGTAGTAGGAGAGACAGAGAGGACTTGTGGTAGTATGCACAGTGTAGTAGGAGACAGAGGAATTGTGGTAGTATGCACAGTGTAGTCGGAGAGAGAGAGAGGACTTGTGGTAGTATGCACAGTGTAGTAGGAGAGAGAGGACTTGTGGTAGTATGCACAGTGTAGTAGGATACAGAGAGAGGACTTGTGGTAGTATGCACAGTGTAGTAGGAGACAGAGGACTTGTGGTAGTATGCACAGTGTAGTAGGAGACAGAGGACTTGTGGTAGTATGCACAGTGTAGTAGGAGACAGAGGACTTGTGGTAGTATGCACAGTGTAGTAGGAGAGACAGAGGACTTGTGGTAGTATGCACAGTGTAGTAGGAGAGAGAGGACTTGTGGTAGTATGCACAGTGTAGTAGGAGACAGAGGACTTGTGGTAGTATGCACAGTGTAGCAGGAGACAGAGAGGACTTGTGGTAGTATGCACAGTGTAGTAGGAGACAGAGGACTTGTGGTAGTATGCACAGTGTAGTAGGAGAGAGAGGACTTGTGGTAGTATGCAAAGTGTATCTATCTATCTATCTATCTATCTATCTATCTATCTATCTATCTATCTATCTATCTATCTATCTATCTATCTATCTATCTATCTATCTATCTATCTATCTATCTATCTATCTATCTATCTATCTATCTATCTATCTATCTACATTGTAGTAGGAGACAGAGGACTTGTGGTAGTATGCACAGTGTAGTAGGAGACAGAGGACTTGTGATAGTATGCACAGTGTAGTTGGAGACAGAGAGGACTTGTGGTAGTATGCACAGTGTAGTAGGAGACAGAGGACGTGTGGTAGTATGCACAGTGTAGCAGGAGACAGAGAGGACTTGTGGTAGTATGCACTGTGTAGTAGGAGACAGAGAGGACTTGTGTTAGTATGCACAGTGTAGTAGGAGAGACAGAGGACTTGTGGTAGTATGCACAGTGTAGTAGGAGACAGAGGACTTGTGGTAGTATGCACAGTGTAGTAGGAGACAGAGGACTTGTGGTAGTATGCACAGTGTAGTAGGAGAGAGAGAGAGAGGACTTGTGGTAGTATGCACAGTGTAGTAGGAGAGAGAGAGGACTTGTGGTAGTGTGCACAGTGTAGTAGGAGAGACAGAGGACTTGTGGTAGTATGCACAGTGTAGTAGGATACAGAGAGAGGACTTGTGGTAGTATGCACAGTGTAGTAGGAGACAGAGGACTTGTGGTAGTATGCACAGTGTAGTAGGAGAGACAGAGGACTTGTGGTAGTATGCACAGTGTAGTAGGAGACAGAGGACTTGTGGTAGTATGCACAGTGTAGTAGGAGACAGAGAGGACTTGTGGTAGTATGCACAGTGTAGTAGGAGACAGAGGACTTGTGGTAGTATGCACAGTGTAGTAGGAGAGACAGAGAGGACTTGTGGTAGTATGCACAGTGTAGTAGGAGAGAGAGGACTTGTGGTAGTATGCACAGTGTAGTAGGAGAGACAGGGAGGACTTGTGGTAGTATGCACAGTGTAGTAGGAGAGAGAGGACTTGTGGTAGTATGCACAGTGTAGTAGGAGAGACAGAGGACTTGTGGTAGTATGCACAGTGTATGCACAGTGTAGTAGGAGAGACAGAGGACTTGTGGTAGTATGCACAGTGTAGTAGGAGACAGAGAGGACTTGTGGTAGTATGCACAGTGTAGTAGGAGACAGAGAGGACTTGTGGTAGTATGCACAGTGTAGTAGGAGAGACAGAGGACTTGTGGTAGTATGCACAGTGTAGTAGGAGACAGAGAGGACTTGTGGTAGTATGCACAGTGTAGTAGGAGACAGAGGACTTGTGGTAGTATGCACAGTGTAGTAGGAAACAGACAGAGGACTTGTGGTAGTATGCACAGTGTAGTAGGAGACAGAGAGGACTTGTGGTAGTATGCACAGTGTAGTAGGAGAGACAGAGGACTTGTGGTAGTATGCACAGTGTAGTAGGAGACAGAGGACTTGTGGTAGTATGCACAGTGTAGTAGGAGACAGAGGACTTGTGGTAGTATGCACAGTGTAGTAGGAGAGAGAGAGAGGACTTGTGGTAGTATGCACAGTGTAGTAGGAGAGACAGAGAGGACTTGTGGTAGTATGCACAGTGTAGTAGGAGACAGAGGAATTGTGGTAGTATGCACAGTGTAGTCGGAGAGAGAGAGGACTTGTGGTAGTATGCACAGTGTAGTAGGAGAGAGAGGACTTGTGGTAGTATGCACAGTGTAGTAGGATACAGAGAGAGGACTTGTAGTAGTATGCACAGTGTAGTAGGAGACAGAAGACTTGTGGTAGTATGCACAGTGTAGTAGGAGACAGAGGACTTGTGGTAGTATGCACAGTGTAGTAGGAGACAGAGGACTTGTGGTAGTATGCACAGTGTAGTAGGAGAGACAGAGGACTTGTGGTAGTATGCACAGTGTAGTAGGAGAGACAGAGGACTTGTGGTAGTATGCACAGTGTAGTAGGAGACAGAGAGGACTTGTGGTAGTATGCACAGTGTAGTAGGAGACAGAGAGGACTTGTGGTAGTATGCACAGTGTAGTAGGAGAGACAGAGGACTTGTGGTAGTATGCACAGTGTAGTAGGAGACAGAGAGGACTTGTGGTAGTATGCACAGTGTAGTAGGAGAGACAGAGGACTTGTGGTAGTATGCACAGTGTAGTAGGAGACAGAGGACTTGTGGTAGTATGCACAGTGTAGTAGGAGATAGAGGACTTGTGGTAGTATGCACAGTGTAGTAGGATACAGAGAGAGGACTTGTGGCAGTATGCACAGTGTAGTAGGAGAGAGAGAGGACTTGTGGTAGTACGACAGAGAGAGGACTTGTGGTAGTATGCACAGTGTAGTAGGAGAGAGAGGACTTGTGGTAGTATGCACAGTGTAGTAGGACAGAGAGAGGACTTGTGGTAGTTTATGCACAGTGTAGTAGGAGACAGAGAGGACTTGTGGTAGTATGCACAGTGTAGTAGGAGACAGAGAGGACTTGTGGTAGTATGCACAGTGTAGTAGGAGAGACAGATGACTTGTGGTAGTATGCACAGTGTAGTAGGAGACAGAGGACTTGTGGTAGTATGCACAGTGTAGTAGGAGACAGAGGACTTGTGGTAGTATGCACAGTGTAGTAGGAGAGAGAGAGAGGACTTGTGGTAGTATGCACAGTGTAGTAGGAGAGACAGAGAGGACTTGTGGTAGTATGCACAGTGTAGTAGGAGACAGAGGACTTGTGGTAGTATGCACAGTGTAGTAGGAGAGACAGAGGACTTGTGGTAGTATGCACAGTGTAGTAGGAGAGACAGAGGACTTGTGGTAGTATGCACAGTGTAGTAGGAGACAGAGGACTTGTGGTAGTATGCACATTGTAGTAGGAGACAGAGAGGACTTGTGGTAGTATGCACAGTGTAGTAGGAGAGACAGAGGACTTGTGGTAGTATGCACAGTGTAGTAGGAGACAGAGAGGACTTGTGGTAGTATGCACAGTGTAGTAGGAGACAGAGAGGACTTGTGGTAGTATGCACAGTGTAGTAGGAGACAGAGGACTTGTGGTAGTATGCACAGTGTAGTAGGAGAGACAGAGGACTTGTGGTAGTATGCACAGTGTAGTAGGATACAGAGAGAGGACTTGTGGTAGTATGCACAGTGTAGTAGGAGACAGAGGACTTGTGGTAGTATGCACAGTGTAGTAGGAGAGACAGAGGACTTGTGGTAGCATGCACAGTGTAGTAGGAGAGACAGAGGACTTGTGGTAGTATGCACAGTGTAGCAGGAGACAGAGGACTTGTGGTAGTATGCACAGTGTAGTAGGAGAGAGAGAGGACTTGTGGTAGTATGCACAGTGTAGTAGGAGACAGAGGACTTGTGGTAGTATGCACAGTGTAGTAGGAGAGACAGAGAGGACTTGTGGTAGTATGCAGAGTGTAGTAGGAGACAGAGAGGACTTGTGGTAGTATGCACAGTGTAGTAGGAGAGACAGAGTACTTGTGGTAGTATGCACAGTGTAGTAGGATACAGAGAGAGGACTTGTGGTAGTATGCTAAGTGTAGTAGGAGACAGAGGACTTGTGATAGTATGCACAGTGTAGTAGGAGAGACAGAGGACTTGTGGTAGTATGCACAGTGTAGTAGGAGAGACAGAGGACTTGTGGTAGTATGCACAGTGTAGTAGGAGACAGAGGACTTGTGGTAGTATGCACAGTGTAGTAGGAGACAGAGAGGACTTGTGGTAGTATGCACAGTGTAGTAGGAGACAGAGGACTTGTGGTAGTATGCACAGTGTAGTAGGAGACAGAGAGGACTTGTGGTAGTATGCACAGTGTAGTAGGAGACAGAGGACTTGTGGTAGTATGCACAGTGTAGTAGGAGAGACAGAGGACTTGTGGTAGTATGCACAGTGTAGTAGGATACAGGGAGAGGACTTGTGGTAGTATGCACAGTGTAGTAGGAGACAGAGGACTTGTGGTAGTATGCACAGTGTAGTAGGAGAGACAGAGGACTTGTGGTAGTATGCACAGTGTAGTAGGAGACAGAGGACTTGTGGTAGTATGCACAGTGTAGTAGGAGACAGAGGACTTGTGGTAGTATGCACAGTGTAGTAGGAGAGACAGAGAGGACTTGTGGTAGTATGCACAGTGTAGTAGGAGAGAGAGGACTTGTGGTAGTATGCACAGTGTAGTAGGAGAGACAGGGAGGACTTGTGGTAATATGCACAGTGTAGTAGGAGAGAGAGGACTTGTGGTAGTATGCACAGTGTAGTAGGAGAGACAGAGGACTTGTGGTAGTATGCACAGTGTATGCACAGTGTAGTAGGAGAGACAGAGGACTTGTGGTAGTATGCACAGTGTAGTAGGAGACAGAGAGGACTTGTGGTAGTATGCACAGTGTAGTAGGAGACAGAGAGGACTTGTGGTAGTATGCACAGTGTAGTAGGAGAGACAGAGGACTTGTGGTAGTATGCACAGTGTAGTAGGAGACAGAGAGGACTTGTGGTAGTATGCACAGTGTAGTAGGAGACAGAGGACTTGTGGTAGTATGCACAGTGTAGTAGGAGACAGACAGAGGACTTGTGGTAGTATGCACAGTGTAGTAGGAGACAGAGAGGACTTGTGGTAGTATGCACAGTGTAGTAGGAGAGACAGAGGACTTGTGGTAGTATGCACAGTGTAGTAGGAGACAGAGGACTTGTGGTAGTATGCACAGTGTAGTAGGAGACAGAGGACTTGTGGTAGTATGCACAGTGTAGTAGGAGAGAGAGAGAGGACTTGTGGTAGTATGCACAGTGTAGTAGGAGAGACAGAGAGGACTTGTGGTAGTATGCACAGTGTAGTAGGAGACAGAGGAATTGTGGTAGTATGCACAGTGTAGTCGGAGAGAGAGAGAGGACTTGTGGTAGTATGCACAGTGTAGTAGGAGAGAGAGGACTTGTGGTAGTATGCACAGTGTAGTAGGATACAGAGAGAGGACTTGTGGTAGTATGCACAGTGTAGTAGGAGACAGAGGACTTGTGGTAGTATGCACAGTGTAGTAGGAGACAGAGGACTTGTGGTAGTATGCACAGTGTAGTAGGAGACAGAGGACTTGTGGTAGTATGCACAGTGTAGTAGGAGAGACAGAGGACTTGTGGTAGTATGCACAGTGTAGTAGGAGAGAGAGGACTTGTGGTAGTATGCACAGTGTAGTAGGAGACAGAGGACTTGTGGTAGTATGCACAGTGTAGCAGGAGACAGAGAGGACTTGTGGTAGTATGCACAGTGTAGTAGGAGACAGAGGACTTGTGGTAGTATGCACAGTGTAGTAGGAGAGAGAGGACTTGTGGTAGTATGCAAAGTGTATCTATCTATCTATCTATCTATCTATCTATCTATCTATCTATCTATCTATCTATCTATCTATCTATCTATCTATCTATCTATCTATCTATCTATCTATCTATCTATCTATCTATCTATCTATCTATCTACATTGTAGTAGGAGACAGAGGACTTGTGGTAGTATGCACAGTGTAGTAGGAGACAGAGGACTTGTGATAGTATGCACAGTGTAGTTGGAGACAGAGAGGACTTGTGGTAGTATGCACAGTGTAGTAGGAGACAGAGGACGTGTGGTAGTATGCACAGTGTAGCAGGAGACAGAGAGGACTTGTGGTAGTATGCACTGTGTAGTAGGAGACAGAGAGGACTTGTGTTAGTATGCACAGTGTAGTAGGAGAGACAGAGGACTTGTGGTAGTATGCACAGTGTAGTAGGAGACAGAGGACTTGTGGTAGTATGCACAGTGTAGTAGGAGACAGAGGACTTGTGGTAGTATGCACAGTGTAGTAGGAGAGAGAGAGAGAGGACTTGTGGTAGTATGCACAGTGTAGTAGGAGAGAGAGAGGACTTGTGGTAGTGTGCACAGTGTAGTAGGAGAGACAGAGGACTTGTGGTAGTATGCACAGTGTAGTAGGATACAGAGAGAGGACTTGTGGTAGTATGCACAGTGTAGTAGGAGACAGAGGACTTGTGGTAGTATGCACAGTGTAGTAGGAGAGACAGAGGACTTGTGGTAGTATGCACAGTGTAGTAGGAGACAGAGGACTTGTGGTAGTATGCACAGTGTAGTAGGAGACAGAGAGGACTTGTGGTAGTATGCACAGTGTAGTAGGAGACAGAGGACTTGTGGTAGTATGCACAGTGTAGTAGGAGAGACAGAGAGGACTTGTGGTAGTATGCACAGTGTAGTAGGAGAGAGAGGACTTGTGGTAGTATGCACAGTGTAGTAGGAGAGACAGGGAGGACTTGTGGTAGTATGCACAGTGTAGTAGGAGAGAGAGGACTTGTGGTAGTATGCACAGTGTAGTAGGAGAGACAGAGGACTTGTGGTAGTATGCACAGTGTATGCACAGTGTAGTAGGAGAGACAGAGGACTTGTGGTAGTATGCACAGTGTAGTAGGAGACAGAGAGGACTTGTGGTAGTATGCACAGTGTAGTAGGAGACAGAGAGGACTTGTGGTAGTATGCACAGTGTAGTAGGAGAGACAGAGGACTTGTGGTAGTATGCACAGTGTAGTAGGAGACAGAGAGGACTTGTGGTAGTATGCACAGTGTAGTAGGAGACAGAGGACTTGTGGTAGTATGCACAGTGTAGTAGGAAACAGACAGAGGACTTGTGGTAGTATGCACAGTGTAGTAGGAGACAGAGAGGACTTGTGGTAGTATGCACAGTGTAGTAGGAGAGACAGAGGACTTGTGGTAGTATGCACAGTGTAGTAGGAGACAGAGGACTTGTGGTAGTATGCACAGTGTAGTAGGAGACAGAGGACTTGTGGTAGTATGCACAGTGTAGTAGGAGAGAGAGAGAGGACTTGTGGTAGTATGCACAGTGTAGTAGGAGAGACAGAGAGGACTTGTGGTAGTATGCACAGTGTAGTAGGAGACAGAGGAATTGTGGTAGTATGCACAGTGTAGTCGGAGAGAGAGAGGACTTGTGGTAGTATGCACAGTGTAGTAGGAGAGAGAGGACTTGTGGTAGTATGCACAGTGTAGTAGGATACAGAGAGAGGACTTGTAGTAGTATGCACAGTGTAGTAGGAGACAGAAGACTTGTGGTAGTATGCACAGTGTAGTAGGAGACAGAGGACTTGTGGTAGTATGCACAGTGTAGTAGGAGACAGAGGACTTGTGGTAGTATGCACAGTGTAGTAGGAGAGACAGAGGACTTGTGGTAGTATGCACAGTGTAGTAGGAGAGACAGAGGACTTGTGGTAGTATGCACAGTGTAGTAGGAGACAGAGAGGACTTGTGGTAGTATGCACAGTGTAGTAGGAGACAGAGAGGACTTGTGGTAGTATGCACAGTGTAGTAGGAGAGACAGAGGACTTGTGGTAGTATGCACAGTGTAGTAGGAGACAGAGAGGACTTGTGGTAGTATGCACAGTGTAGTAGGAGAGACAGAGGACTTGTGGTAGTATGCACAGTGTAGTAGGAGACAGAGGACTTGTGGTAGTATGCACAGTGTAGTAGGAGATAGAGGACTTGTGGTAGTATGCACAGTGTAGTAGGATACAGAGAGAGGACTTGTGGCAGTATGCACAGTGTAGTAGGAGAGAGAGAGGACTTGTGGTAGTACGACAGAGAGAGGACTTGTGGTAGTATGCACAGTGTAGTAGGAGAGAGAGGACTTGTGGTAGTATGCACAGTGTAGTAGGACAGAGAGAGGACTTGTGGTAGTTTATGCACAGTGTAGTAGGAGACAGAGAGGACTTGTGGTAGTATGCACAGTGTAGTAGGAGACAGAGAGGACTTGTGGTAGTATGCACAGTGTAGTAGGAGAGACAGATGACTTGTGGTAGTATGCACAGTGTAGTAGGAGACAGAGGACTTGTGGTAGTATGCACAGTGTAGTAGGAGACAGAGGACTTGTGGTAGTATGCACAGTGTAGTAGGAGAGAGAGAGAGGACTTGTGGTAGTATGCACAGTGTAGTAGGAGAGACAGAGAGGACTTGTGGTAGTATGCACAGTGTAGTAGGAGACAGAGGACTTGTGGTAGTATGCACAGTGTAGTAGGAGACAGAGGAATTGTGGTAGTATGCACAGTGTAGTAGGAGACAGAGGACTTGTGGTAGTATGCACAGTGTAGTAGGAGACAGAGGACTTGTGGTAGTATGCACAGTGTAGTAGGAGAGACAGAGGACTTGTGGTAGTATGCACAGTGTAGTAGGAGAGAGAGAGGACTTGTGGTAGTATGCACAGTGTAGTAGGAGACAGAGGACTTGTGGTAGTATGCACAGTGTAGCAGGAGACAGAGAGGACTTGTGGTAGTATGCACAGTGTAGTAGGAGACAGAGGACTTGTGGTAGTATGCACAGTGTAGTAGGAGAGAGAGGACTTGTGGTAGTATGCACAGTGTATCTATCTATCTATCTACATTGTAGTAGGAGACAGAGGACTTGTGGTAGTATGCACAGTGTAGTAGGAGACAGAGGACTTGTGGTAGTATGCACAGTGTAGTTGGAGACAGAGAGGACTTGTGGTAGTATGCACAGTGTAGTAGGAGACAGAGGACTTGTGGTAGTATGCACAGTGTAGCAGGAGACAGAGAGGACTTGTGGTAGTATGCACAGTGTAGTAGGAGACAGAGGACTTGTGGTAGTATGCACAGTGTAGTAGGAGAGAGAGGACTTGTGGTAGTATGCACAGTGTAGTAGGAGAGAGAGGACTTGTGGTAGTATGCACAGTGTAGTAGGAGACAGAGAGGACTTGTGGTAGTATGTACAGTGTAGTAGGAGACAGAGGACTTGTGGTAGTATGCACAGTGTAGTAGGAGAGACAGAGGACTTGTGGTAGTATGCACAGTGTAGTAGGAGACAGAGAGGACTTGTGGTAGTATGCACAGTGTAGTAGGAGACAGAGAGGACTTGTGGTAGTATGCACAGTGTAGTAGGAGACAGAGGACTTGTGGTAGTATGCACAGTGTAGTAGGAGACAGAGGACTTGTGGTAGTATGCCCAGTGTAGTAGGAGAGAGAGAGAGAGGACTTGTGGTAGTATGCACAGTGTAGTAGGAGAGAGAGAGGACTTGTGGTAGTATGCACAGTGTAGTAGGAGAGAGGGGACTTGTGGTAGTATGCACAGTGTAGTAGGAGAGAGAGAGAGGACTTGTGGTAGTATGCACAGTGTAGTAGGAGAGAGAGAGGACTTGTGGTAGTATGCACAGTGTAGTAGGAGAGACAGAGGACTTGTGTTAGTATGCACAGTGTAGTAGGAGACAGAGGACTTGTGGTAGTATGCACAGTGTAGTAGGAGAGAGATGACTTGTGGTAGTATGCACAGTGTAATAGGAGAGAGAGAGGACTTGTGGTAGTATGCACAGTGTAGTAGGAGACAGAGGACTTGTGGTAGTATGCACAGTGTAGTAGGAGAGAGAGGACTTGTGGTAGTATGCACAGTGTAGTAGGAGAGAGAGAGGACTTGTGGTAGTATGCACAGTGTAGTAGGAGAGAGAGGACTTGTGGTAGTATGCACAGTGTAGTAGGAGACAGAGTACTTGTGGTAGTATGCACAGTGTATTAGGAGAGAGAGAGGACTTGTGGTAGTATGCACAGTGTAGTAGGAGAGAGAGGACTTGTGGTAGTATGCACAGTGTAGTAGGAGACAGAGATGACTTGTGGTAGTATGCACAGTGTAGTAGGAGAGAGAGACGACTTGTGGTAGTATGCACAGTGTAGTAGGAGACAGAGGACTTGTGGTAGTATGCACAGTGTAGTAGGAGAGAGAGGACTTGTGGTAGTATGCACAGTGTAGTAGGAGAGAGAGGACTTGTGGTAGTATGCACAGTGTAGTAGGAGAGACAGAGGACTTGTGGTAGTATGCACAGTGTAGCAGGACAGAGAGGACTTGTGGTAGTATGCACAGTGTAGTAGGACAGAGAGGACTTGTGGTAGTATGCACAGTGTAGTAGGAGAGACAGAGGACTTGTGGTAGTATGCACAGTGTAGTAGGAGAGACAGAGGACTTGTGGTAGTATGCACAGTGTAGTAGAAGAGAGAGGACTTGTGGTAGTATGCACAGTGTAGTAGGAGAGAGAGAGGACTTGTGGTAGTATGCACAGTGTAGTAGGAGACAGAGGACTTGTGGTAGTATGCACAGTGTAGTAGGAGAGAGAGAGGACTTGTGGTAGTATGCACAGTGTAGTAGGCGACAGAGAGAGGACTTGTGGTAGTATGCACAGTGTAGTAGGAGACAGAGAGGACTTGTGGTAGTATGCACAGTGTAGTAGGCGACAGAGAGAGGACTTGTGGTAGTATGCACAGTGTAGTAGGAGAGACAGAGGACTTGTGGTAGTATGCACAGTGTAGTAGGAGACAAGTTCAAGTTCTTTAATAGTTGTCATACAGAAGTACAGAATACTTTCATACAAAATGCTTCTTACTGTTACGCTCCAGAGACTGTGCTAGACAAGATAGTATCAAATAACATAATATAGCATGTAATTTAGAAGAAGAAAATGAGGTCACAGTGTTCGGTATAGACATATGTACAATGTTCTGAGTTACCATATAATATACAATACTATGCAGTGTACTAATGTACAGTACTATCTAGTGCAAAGCAGAAATGGGATGAGGTACAATTTTTGGTACAATTTACAGTAAGGTGTACGAGTTGTAGTGCAATCCTTCATCAATAAATATAAAGTGTGGGGAGTGGGTGCTACAGTGTGTTTGTTTAAAGTGGGTGTGTGCTATAAAGTGTGTGGAGTGGGTGCTACAGTGTGTTTGTTTAAAGTGAGTGTGTGCGTGTGGATGTGTGTGCTATGTGCGTTTTGGTGGTTGTTGTTGTGTAGTGTTCGTTCATTGTTCGTTTAGCAGCCTGATGGCCTGGGGATAGAAGCTTCTTCTGAGTCTTTCTGTGCTCGCCTTGAGACTCCGGTATCGCTTGCCTGACCGCAGCAGTTCAAAGAGGCAGTTGTTCGGGTGACTGGAGTCTTTAATGATTCTCTTAGCCTTGCCCGTGCAACGCTTGTTGTAAATGTTCTGGAGGGTGGGGAGCCCCCCTCCAATTGTGCGTTCGGCTGAACGTGTCACTCTTTGTAGTCTGCTTCGGTCTTGTGCAGTGCTATTCCCAAACCAGGAGGTGATGTTGCCGGTCAAGATGCTCTCAATTGTACATGAGTAGAAGTTCTTAAGGATCTTCTGACTGACTTGGAACTTCCTTAGGCGCCTGAGGAAGTAGAGGCGTTGTCGTGCCTTCTTCACAACACTGTCAATGTGTGTGGTCCATGTCAAGTCCTCGGATATGTAGGCTCCGAGGTACTTAAAGCTGTTGACTCTCTCAACCGGTGCCCCGTCGATGCTGAGGGGGCTGTAGTCCTTGACCCCCGACCTCCTGAAGTCCACAATCATCTCCTTTGTTTTGCTGACGTTCAGGGAGAGGCTGTTTTCCTGGCACCATCCCGCCAGGACCTTGACCTCTTCCAGGTAGGCCCTCTCGTCGTTGGCAGAGATCAGGCCCACCACCACTGTGTCGTCAGCAAATTTGATGATTGTATTGCTACTCCGCTGAGCCACACAGTCGTGTGTGTACAGGGAGTAGAGGAGGGGACTCAGAACACAGCCCTGGGGGGCCCCTATGTTGAGGGTGATGGATGAGGAGGTGCAGTTGCCTGCTCTCACCACCTGGGGTCTGCCAGTCAGGAAGTCCAAGACCCACTGGCAGAGGTCATAGCCCAAGCCCAGGTCCCTGAGCTTGGCTATGAGTATGGAGGGGACTATGGTATTGAATGCCGAGCTGTAGTCGATGAATAGCATTCTCACATAGTTCCCCTGCCTCTTGTCCAGGTGTGATGCTGCTGTGTGCAGCACATGGGCTATGGCGTCCTCCGTGGACCTGTTGGGGCGGTATGCAAATTGCAGGGGGTCCATGTTGATGGGGAGGGAGGAGCAGATGTAGCCCTTTACTAGCTTCTCAAAGCACTTCATGGCTATGGAGGTGAGAGCTACAGGGCGGTAGTCGTTGAGGCAAGCAGGCTTGGATTTTTTGGGTACAGGGATAATAGTGGACTTCTTCAGGCAGGTGGGGATGACAGCCTGTTCTAAGGACAGGTTAAATATGTCAGTGAATACTGGGGCCAGTTGGTCGGCACAGACTTTTAGGACGCGGCCGGGGATGCCGTCCGGACCTGCTGCCTTCCTGATATTCACTTTTTTAAAGGTCCGCCTCACCTCATGCTCTGTTACCCTGAACACTGCGCCTCCATCAGCAGCCGACCCCCCCCCCCCCCCCATTGCCGTGGCTTGTGAGCTGGTGTTGTTATTACCAGCATCAAACCTCGCATAGAAGATATTGAGGTCATTTGCTAAGGAGATGTCACTGTTCAGTTTGAGGGAGGCGCCTTTGTAGTCTGTCATCGTTTTGAGCCCCTGCCACATAGCTCTAGGGTCAGCTTGTTCAAACTGGAGTTCAATTTTATCCCTGTAGCGCCGTTTGGCCTCTGACACTGTCCTCCTTACGTTGTATCGCGCCACCTTGTGGTCATTCATGTTGCCTGCCACTAGGCCGTCGTTGTATGCTTTGGTGCGCTCTCTCAGAGCTTCACGGACGGATTTGTCTACCCAGGGTTTTTGGTTTGGGTAAACTCTCATTGTGGTAGTGGGGATTGTTTCTTCCACCCTAGTACAAACATAGTCCAGCACTGTCTCCGTGTAGACATTAATGTTATCTGTGTCGCGGAACACATTCCAGTCTGTGCAGTGAAACACAGACCGGAGCGTCTCCTCTGACGTCAAATCCCATTTCTGCACCTCTCGCGAGACTACGGGAGTACTTTTAATTCTCTGTTTGTACTTTGGTGAAAGAAAGATTGACGCGTGATCTGATTTACCAAAGCCACTATCAGAATGAGCCTTGTAGCCACCTTTAAATTGCGTGTAACAGTGATCTAGGATGTTACCGCCTCTGGTGTTGCAAGTCACATGCTGATAGAAGTCAGGTAATACCTTTCTCAGATTGGCGCTGTTGAAATCGCCCAGCACCAGAATGGCGGCGTTAACATTCGCCACTTGTATTCTATTTACCTCGTCGTGGAGTCTGGAGAGCGCGGCGTTGTTGCTGGCTTGCGGTGGAATATACACTCCGATCAGGATGATCGCCGTTAACTCCCTCGGGAGGAAGAAAGGACGACACTTGATGGTTATATATTCCAGGGCCCTCATGCATCAACGTGGACTTTGAACTTGACCTACTTCCACACGTAAGCACGGAATGTAGAACTAGCGTACGCACAGGGAAGTCGGCATTCATCACAGGTGCGTACGCAGGCTCTATGGTCCTCCGTGTTGATGAATACCACTTTGTTCTACCGTCAATGCTCGTGCATGATTATCCATATATGGTCATGAAAATGAGGAAACACCCCCCATGGGATGTGAAATAATGGACCGACCCGAGCGGGACTCCGAGAAACTCCACGGAGAATTCACTGCTGTCGAACCAAGAAGACACTATCGCGTATTATGATTTATGGGATAAATAAAAGGCGGACTTGTAAACGGTGATGTCAGATATCAACGGCTCCCTAAAACCATTGCTGCAATTCTGCCTGGACAGCTCAAAATACTAATAAAGACCGTTCGTTGACCACTGTTTGGCGTTGGTTGTGTGTCATTATAACCGTGCTGTATGAATGCCTTTATTAGTTGTGTTCGATTGGCTATATGATTTTTAGAGGCATCTATTTTGTTGTCGGCTAATAAAGACCGCGCTGGAATATGACTGCCTTTTCCCGTGTTGTTTGATTAATACCCACGGATTAAAGTTCTCCTCAATTCTATTCCAAATCGCGATGGATCTCCCGTCAATTTTCTACCTGCTGCATATGATTTCTAGAGGCATACTACAATCTATTTTGATGTCAGTATTGGGTAGCCTATATAAACAATATAATACGAGAGCATGTACAAGAACAATGAATCTCACTGCATGTTGTATCCTGCCTTTCAATACATGAACTTGAATTCCATCATGTTTGTGTGCGGGACTCAAGGCTGCTGTCACAATGGGTGGTACCGCCGTACAGTAATAATAATAACAGTCCACACAATATCACGATCCATGCCATAGCCTATGTTCTATTAGGACATGATCTGTGACGACAAATGTTCTAGAATGTTTGATTAAGATATCATACTCTGACAGCATGCCTATGAGCAACAAAAACGCGAACTTGAATCCCATCATATACATAGTCTGTCCACTATAGTGTCATTGCAATGCGTTTTCTATTCCTTCTTATACAGTAAAAAGGGGGAAGAACACTATATTCATATGACTTGTATTCTGCTTACAGCTTCGAAGTTCCACTTGTTTCGTTTAACGTAAAGCCTTTTAAATATAATCAAAACGTTCCCGTGTTTCTGCGGTCTGCGCAGAATAATAACGAGTTGAGCTTTATGATTTATGATGAATTGAAAATGGGGGACCCTGATGTAAACAAGACGGAAGTTGGTCTGCATCCCCAATTAACAATTGTATGTACTGAGCTGTACTGTACTGTACCCATTCTGCAATCTGTTAATAAACTTTTCAATCAATCAATCAATCAATCAAGCTACGCGGAGCGCAGTCAGTCAGTAGCCTACACCCCGTATATTCCGATAACGCTATATAAACCATGCTGCATTCATTCTGAGAGAAAGATCTATTATTCCAAATGCTATTTATAGGGTTTTGACCATAATTACACTACTGTTGCTATTTTACAATGAACTATAATGAACTACGGTTCGTACAGAACGTGCCAGTGTTATTATGCACAGAAGCTCATTTCCTTGTTGTAATAATATATTCTACCACTGGGCGCTAGGTACGCCAGGTCTGACCTATGCGTAGATGTACGCACGAAGTCAAGTTCAAGTTCAAATTGATGAATCCCACTCGTTGCTTAGAAATGATCGTACGCACAGGGTAAGCACAGATCTGTGCGTAGAACACGTTGATGCATGAGGGCCCAGGTCTGGGGAGCAGTGGTTGGATAATTCCTTCACGTTAGTTGGATCGCTCCAATTTTTGTTAAACATGAAGGCAATACCTCCTCCACGTTGTTTACCGGACTCTGATGTCCGATCCTTGCGATGGATAAAGAAGTGATCAGCCGGTTGAATTGCGTGGTCTGGGACCTCCGGCGTGAGCCACGTTTCAGTGAAGCAGAGAACGTTGCAGTCCCTAACGTCTCTTTGATATTGAATCCTTGCTCGGATGTCATCCAGTTTATTGTCAATTGATTGTACATTGGCTAGCAATATACTGGGTAGTGGTGTCCTGTGCCGCCTGGTTCTCAGCCTGTTACGGACTCCAGCTCTCTTTCCTCGTCGTCTGGGTCCTCTTTTCCTGGGATCAAGGAACAAAGGATCTGGTCCTAATCTCCGGAGAATTTCTTCAGGCCATTGTTGCGGTTCGGAAAGCTGGTCCAGTGAGTAATCCAGTTGGTAAGTTTCCCGTAATCCAATGTCTATGAGTGACTGACGGTCATATACATTAAATGCACCAACAGTTGGTACAAACAAAACTCTAAAAACTATAAATATTAACAAAAGTAAGCACAGTATCGACGGAGCGCACAGACAGGCAGCCGTTCGTTGCGGCGCCATCTCTCCAAGACAGGGAGGACTTGTGGTAGTATGCACAGTGTAGTAGGAGAGACAGAGGACTTGTGGTAGTATGCACAGTGTAGTAGGAGACAGGGAGGACTTGTGGTAGTATGCACAGTGTAGTAGGAGACAGAGGACTTGTGGTAGTATGCACAGTGTAGTAGGAGACACAGAGGACGTGTGGTAGTATGCACAGTGTAGTAGGAGAGAGAGGACTTGTGGTAGTATGCACAGTGTAGTAGGAGACAGAGAGGACTTGTGGTAGTATGCACAGTGTAGCAGGAGACAGAGGACTTGTGGTAGTATGCACAGTGTAGCAAGA
The DNA here is from genome assembly GCF_963971535.1 of Notolepis coatsorum. NCBI lineage: Eukaryota > Metazoa > Chordata > Actinopteri > Aulopiformes > Paralepididae > Notolepis > Notolepis coatsorum. Next base: position 53,738,841 of record NC_140166.1, on the reverse strand, counting down.
GACAGAAGACGTGTGGTAGTATGCACAGTGTAGTAGGAGAAAGAGAGGACTTGTGGTAGTATGCACAGTGTAGTAGGAGAGAGAGGACTTGTGGTAGTATGCACAGTGTAGTAGGAGACAGAGGACTTGTGGTAGTATGCACAGTGTAGTAGGAGAGAGAGGACTTGTGGTAGTATGCACAGTGTAGTAGGAGAGAGAGGACTTGTGGTAGTATGCACAGTGTAGTAGGAGAGACAGAGGACTTGTGGTAGTATGCACAGTGTAGTAGGAGAGACAGAGGACTTGTGGTAGTATGCACAGTGTAGTAGGAGACAGAGGACTTGTGGTAGTATGCACATTGTAGTAGGAGACAGAGAGGACTTGTGGTAGTATGCACAGTGTAGTAGGAGAGACAGAGGACTTGTGGTAGTATGCACAGTGTAGTAGGAGACAGAGAGGACTTGTGGTAGTATGCACAGTGTAGTAGGAGACAGAGAGGACTTGTGGTAGTATGCACAGTGTAGTAGGAGACAGAGGACTTGTGGTAGTATGCACAGTGTAGTAGGAGAGACAGAGGACTTGTGGTAGTATGCACAGTGTAGTAGGATACAGAGAGAGGACTTGTGGTAGTATGCACAGTGTAGTAGGAGACAGAGGACTTGTGGTAGTATGCACAGTGTAGTAGGAGAGACAGAGGACTTGTGGTAGCATGCACAGTGTAGTAGGAGAGACAGAGGACTTGTGGTAGTATGCACAGTGTAGCAGGAGACAGAGGACTTGTGGTAGTATGCACAGTGTAGTAGGAGAGAGAGAGGACTTGTGGTAGTATGCACAGTGTAGTAGGAGACAGAGGACTTGTGGTAGTATGCACAGTGTAGTAGGAGAGACAGAGAGGACTTGTGGTAGTATGCAGAGTGTAGTAGGAGACAGAGAGGACTTGTGGTAGTATGCACAGTGTAGTAGGAGAGACAGAGTACTTGTGGTAGTATGCACAGTGTAGTAGGATACAGAGAGAGGACTTGTGGTAGTATGCTAAGTGTAGTAGGAGACAGAGGACTTGTGATAGTATGCACAGTGTAGTAGGAGAGACAGAGGACTTGTGGTAGTATGCACAGTGTAGTAGGAGAGACAGAGGACTTGTGGTAGTATGCACAGTGTAGTAGGAGACAGAGGACTTGTGGTAGTATGCACAGTGTAGTAGGAGACAGAGAGGACTTGTGGTAGTATGCACAGTGTAGTAGGAGACAGAGGACTTGTGGTAGTATGCACAGTGTAGTAGGAGACAGAGAGGACTTGTGGTAGTATGCACAGTGTAGTAGGAGACAGAGGACTTGTGGTAGTATGCACAGTGTAGTAGGAGAGACAGAGGACTTGTGGTAGTATGCACAGTGTAGTAGGATACAGGGAGAGGACTTGTGGTAGTATGCACAGTGTAGTAGGAGACAGAGGACTTGTGGTAGTATGCACAGTGTAGTAGGAGAGACAGAGGACTTGTGGTAGTATGCACAGTGTAGTAGGAGACAGAGGACTTGTGGTAGTATGCACAGTGTAGTAGGAGACAGAGGACTTGTGGTAGTATGCACAGTGTAGTAGGAGAGACAGAGAGGACTTGTGGTAGTATGCACAGTGTAGTAGGAGAGAGAGGACTTGTGGTAGTATGCACAGTGTAGTAGGAGAGACAGGGAGGACTTGTGGTAATATGCACAGTGTAGTAGGAGAGAGAGGACTTGTGGTAGTATGCACAGTGTAGTAGGAGAGACAGAGGACTTGTGGTAGTATGCACAGTGTATGCACAGTGTAGTAGGAGAGACAGAGGACTTGTGGTAGTATGCACAGTGTAGTAGGAGACAGAGAGGACTTGTGGTAGTATGCACAGTGTAGTAGGAGACAGAGAGGACTTGTGGTAGTATGCACAGTGTAGTAGGAGAGACAGAGGACTTGTGGTAGTATGCACAGTGTAGTAGGAGACAGAGAGGACTTGTGGTAGTATGCACAGTGTAGTAGGAGACAGAGGACTTGTGGTAGTATGCACAGTGTAGTAGGAGACAGACAGAGGACTTGTGGTAGTATGCACAGTGTAGTAGGAGACAGAGAGGACTTGTGGTAGTATGCACAGTGTAGTAGGAGAGACAGAGGACTTGTGGTAGTATGCACAGTGTAGTAGGAGACAGAGGACTTGTGGTAGTATGCACAGTGTAGTAGGAGACAGAGGACTTGTGGTAGTATGCACAGTGTAGTAGGAGAGAGAGAGAGGACTTGTGGTAGTATGCACAGTGTAGTAGGAGAGACAGAGAGGACTTGTGGTAGTATGCACAGTGTAGTAGGAGACAGAGGAATTGTGGTAGTATGCACAGTGTAGTCGGAGAGAGAGAGAGGACTTGTGGTAGTATGCACAGTGTAGTAGGAGAGAGAGGACTTGTGGTAGTATGCACAGTGTAGTAGGATACAGAGAGAGGACTTGTGGTAGTATGCACAGTGTAGTAGGAGACAGAGGACTTGTGGTAGTATGCACAGTGTAGTAGGAGACAGAGGACTTGTGGTAGTATGCACAGTGTAGTAGGAGACAGAGGACTTGTGGTAGTATGCACAGTGTAGTAGGAGAGACAGAGGACTTGTGGTAGTATGCACAGTGTAGTAGGAGAGAGAGGACTTGTGGTAGTATGCACAGTGTAGTAGGAGACAGAGGACTTGTGGTAGTATGCACAGTGTAGCAGGAGACAGAGAGGACTTGTGGTAGTATGCACAGTGTAGTAGGAGACAGAGGACTTGTGGTAGTATGCACAGTGTAGTAGGAGAGAGAGGACTTGTGGTAGTATGCAAAGTGTATCTATCTATCTATCTATCTATCTATCTATCTATCTATCTATCTATCTATCTATCTATCTATCTATCTATCTATCTATCTATCTATCTATCTATCTATCTATCTATCTATCTATCTACATTGTAGTAGGAGACAGAGGACTTGTGGTAGTATGCACAGTGTAGTAGGAGACAGAGGACTTGTGATAGTATGCACAGTGTAGTTGGAGACAGAGAGGACTTGTGGTAGTATGCACAGTGTAGTAGGAGACAGAGGACGTGTGGTAGTATGCACAGTGTAGCAGGAGACAGAGAGGACTTGTGGTAGTATGCACTGTGTAGTAGGAGACAGAGAGGACTTGTGTTAGTATGCACAGTGTAGTAGGAGAGACAGAGGACTTGTGGTAGTATGCACAGTGTAGTAGGAGACAGAGGACTTGTGGTAGTATGCACAGTGTAGTAGGAGACAGAGGACTTGTGGTAGTATGCACAGTGTAGTAGGAGAGAGAGAGAGAGGACTTGTGGTAGTATGCACAGTGTAGTAGGAGAGAGAGAGGACTTGTGGTAGTATGCACAGTGTAGTAGGAGAGACAGAGGACTTGTGGTAGTATGCACAGTGTAGTAGGATACAGAGAGAGGACTTGTGGTAGTATGCACAGTGTAGTAGGAGACAGAGGACTTGTGGTAGTATGCACAGTGTAGTAGGAGAGACAGAGGACTTGTGGTAGTATGCACAGTGTAGTAGGAGACAGAGGACTTGTGGTAGTATGCACAGTGTAGTAGGAGACAGAGAGGACTTGTGGTAGTATGCACAGTGTAGTAGGAGACAGAGGACTTGTGGTAGTATGCACAGTGTAGTAGGAGAGACAGAGAGGACTTGTGGTAGTATGCACAGTGTAGTAGGAGAGAGAGGACTTGTGGTAGTATGCACAGTGTAGTAGGAGAGACAGGGAGGACTTGTGGTAGTATGCACAGTGTAGTAGGAGAGAGAGGACTTGTGGTAGTATGCACAGTGTAGTAGGAGAGACAGAGGACTTGTGGTAGTATGCACAGTGTATGCACAGTGTAGTAGGAGAGACAGAGGACTTGTGGTAGTATGCACAGTGTAGTAGGAGACAGAGAGGACTTGTGGTAGTATGCACAGTGTAGTAGGAGACAGAGAGGACTTGTGGTAGTATGCACAGTGTAGTAGGAGAGACAGAGGACTTGTGGTAGTATGCACAGTGTAGTAGGAGACAGAGAGGACTTGTGGTAGTATGCACAGTGTAGTAGGAGACAGAGGACTTGTGGTAGTATGCACAGTGTAGTAGGAGACAGACAGAGGACTTGTGGTAGTATGCACAGTGTAGTAGGAGACAGAGAGGACTTGTGGTAGTATGCACAGTGTAGTAGGAGAGACAGAGGACTTGTGGTAGTATGCACAGTGTAGTAGGAGACAGAGGACTTGTGGTAGTATGCACAGTGTAGTAGGAGACAGATGACTTGTGGTAGTATGCACAGTGTAGTAGGAGAGAGAGAGAGGACTTGTGGTAGTATGCACAGTGTAGTAGGAGAGACAGAGAGGACTTGTGGTAGTATGCACAGTGTAGTAGGAGACAGAGGAATTGTGGTAGTATGCACAGTGTAGTCGGAGAGAGAGAGGACTTGTGGTAGTATGCACAGTGTAGTAGGAGAGAGAGGACTTGTGGTAGTATGCACAGTGTAGTAGGATACAGAGAGAGGACTTGTAGTAGTATGCACAGTGTAGTAGGAGACAGAAAACTTGTGGTAGTATGCACAGTGTAGTAGGAGACAGAGGACTTGTGGTAGTATGCACAGTGTAGTAGGAGACAGAGGACTTGTGGTAGTATGCACAGTGTAGTAGGAGAGACAGAGGACTTGTGGTAGTATGCACAGTGTAGTAGGAGAGAGAGGACTTGTGGTAGTATGCACAGTGTAGTAGGAGACAGAGGACTTGTGGTAGTATGCACAGTGTAGCAGGAGACAGAGAGGACTTGTGGTAGTATGCACAGTGTAGTAGGAGACAGAGGACTTGTGGTAGTATGCACAGTGTAGTAGGAGAGAGAGGACTTGTGGTAGTATGCAAAGTGTATCTATCTATCTATCTATCTATCTACATTGTAGTAGGAGACAGAGGACTTGTGGTAGTATGCACAGTGTAGTAGGAGACAGAGGACTTGTGGTAGTATGCACAGTGTAGTTGGAGACAGAGAGGACTTGTGGTAGTATGCACAGTGTAGTAGGAGACAGAGGACGTGTGGTAGTATGCACAGTGTAGCAGGAGACAGAGAGGACTTGTGGTAGTATGCACTGTGTAGTAGGAGACAGAGAGGACTTGTGTTAGTATGCACAGTGTAGTAGGAGAGACAGAGGACTTGTGGTAGTATGCACAGTGTAGTAGGAGACAGAGGACTTGTGGTAGTATGCACAGTGTAGTAGGAGAGAGAGGACTTGTGGTAGTATGCACAGTGTAGTAGGAGAGAGAGGACTTGTGGTAGTATGCACAGTGTAGTAGGAGAGACAGAGGACTTGTGGTAGTATGCACAGTGTAGTAGGAGAGAGAGGACTTGTGGTAGTATGCAAAGTGTATCTATCTATCTATCTATCTACATTGTAGTAGGAGACAGAGGACTTGTGGTAGTATGCACAGTGTAGTAGGAGACAGAGGACTTGTGGTAGTATGCACAGTGTAGTAGGAGACAGAGGACTTGTGGTAGTATGCACAGTGTAGTAGGAGAGAGAGAGAGGACTTGTGGTAGTATGCACAGTGTAGTAGGAGAGAGAGAGGACTTGTGGTAGTATGCACAGTGTAGTAGGAGAGAGGGGACTTGTGGTAGTATGCACAGTGTAGTAGGAGAGAGAGAGAGGACTTGTGGTAGTATGCACAGTGTAGTAGGAGAGAGAGAGGACTTGTGGTAGTATGCACAGTGTAGTAGGAGAGACAGAGGACTTGTGTTAGTATGCACAGTGTAGTAGGAGACAGAGGACTTGTGGTAGTATGCACAGTGTAGTAGGAGAGAGAGAGGACTTGTGGTAGTATTCACAATGTAGTAGGAGAGAGAGAGGACTTGTGGTAGTATGCACAGTGTAGTAGGAGACAGAGGACTTGTGGTAGTATGCACAGTGTAGTAGGAGAGAGAGGACTTGTGGTAGTATGCACAGTGTAGTAGGAGAGAGAGAGGACTTGTGGTAGTATGCACAGTGTAGTAGGAGAGAGAGGACTTGTGGTAGTATGCACAGTGTAGTAGGAGACAGAGATGACTTGTCGTAGTATTCACAGTGTAGTAGGAGAGAGAGAGGACTTGTGGTAGTATGCACAGTGTAGTAGGAGACAGAGGACTTGTGGTAGTATGCACAGTGTAGTAGGAGAGAGAGGACTTGTGGTAGTATGCACAGTGTAGTAGGAGAGAGAGGACTTGTGGTAGTATGCACAGTGTAGTAGGAGAGACAGAGGACTTGTGGTAGTATGCACAGTGTAGCAGGACAGAGAGGACTTGTGGTAGTATGCACAGTGTAGTAGGAAAGAGAGGACTTGTGGTAGTATGCACAGTGTAGTAGAAGAGACAGAGGACTTGTGGTAGTATGCACAGTGTAGTAGAAGAGAGAGGACTTGTGGTAGTATGCAGAGTGTAGTAGGAGAGAGAGAGGACTTGTGGTAGTATGCACAGTGTAGTAGGAGACAGAGGACTTGTGGTAGTATGCACAGTGTAGTAGGAGACAGAGGACTTGTGGTAGTATGCACAGTGTAGCAGGTGAGAGACAGAGATGACTTGTGGTAGTATGCACAGTGTAGTAGGAGAGAGAGAGGACTTGTGGTAGTATGCACAGTGTAGTAGGAGACAGAGGACTTGTGGTAGTATGCACAGTGTAGTAGCAGACAGAGAGAGGACTTGTGGTAGTATGCACAGTGTAGTAGGAGACAGAGAGAGGACTTGTGGTAGTATGCACAGTGTAGTAGGAGACAGAGGACTTGTGGTAGTATGAACAGTGTAGTAGGAGACAGAGGGGACTTGTGGTAGTATGCACAGTGTAGTAGGAGACAGAGGACTTGTGGTAGTATGCACAGTGTAGTAGGAGACAGAGGACTTGTGGTAGTATGCACAGTGTAGTAGGAGACAGAGGACTTGTGGTAGTATGCACAGTGTAGTAGGAGAGAGAGAGGACTTGTGGTAGTATGCACAGTGTAGTAGGAGAGAGAGAGGACTTGTGGTAGTATGCACAGTGTAGTAGGAGAGAGAGAGGACTTGTGGTAGTATGCACAGTGTAGTAGGAGAGACAGAGGATTTGTAGTAGTATGCACAGTGTAGTAGGAGAGACAGAGGACTTGTGGTAGTATGCACAGTGTAGTAGGAGAGACAGAGGACTTGTGGTAGTATGCACAGTGTAGCAGGAGAGAGACAGAGGACTTGTGGTAGTATGCACAGTGTAGTAGGAGACAGAGAGGACTTGTGGTAGTATGCACAGTGTAGTAGGAGACAGAGGACTTGTGGTAGTATGCACAGTGTAGCAGGTGAGAGACAGAGATGACTTGTGGTAGTATGCACAGTGTAGTAGGAGAGAGAGAGGACTTGTGGTAGTATGCACAGTGTAGTAGGAGACAGAGGACTTGTGGTAGTGTGAACAGTGTAGTAGGAGACAGAGGACTTGTGGTAGTATGCACAGTGTAGTAGGAGAGAGAGAGGACTTGTGGTAGTATGCACAGTGTAGTAGGAGACAGAGAGGATGTGTGGTAGTATGCACAGTGTAGTAGGAGAGAGAGAGAGAGAGGACTTGTGGTAGTATGCACAGTGTAGTAGGAGACAGAGGACTTGTGGTAGTATGCACAGTGTAGTAGGAGACAGAGGACTTGTGGTAGTATGCACAGTGTAGTAGGAGACAGAGAGGACTTGTGGTAGTATGCACAGTGTAGTAGGAGAGAGAGAGAGAGGACTTGTGGTAGTATGCACAGTGTAGTAGGAGACAGAGAGAGGACTTGTGGTAGTATGCACAGTGTAGTAGGAGACAGAGGACTTGTGGTAGTATGCACAGTGTAGTAGGAGACAGAGAGAGGACTTGTGGTAGTATGCACAGTGTAGTAGGAGACAGAGAGGACTTGTGGTAGTATGCACAGTGTAGTAGGAGACAGAGGACTTGTGGTAGTATGCACAGTGTAGTAGGAGACAGAGAGAGGACTTGTGGTAGTATGCACAGTGTAGTAGGAGACAGAGGACTTGTGGTAGTATGAACAGTGTAGTAGGAGACAGAGGACTTGTGGTAGTATGCACAGTGTAGTAGGAGAGAGAGAGGACTTGTGGTAGTATGCACAGTGTAGTAGGAGACAGAGAGGACTTGTGGTAGTATGCACAGTGTAGTAGGAGAGAGAGAGAGGACTTGTGGTAGTATGCACAGTGTAGTAGGAGACAGAGGACTTGTGGTAGTATGCACAGTGTAGTTGGAGACAGAGAGGACTTGTGGTAGTATGCACAGTGTAGTAGGAGACAGAGGACGTGTGGTAGTATGCACAGTGTAGCAGGAGACAGAGAGGACTTGTGGTAGTATGCACTGTGTAGTAGGAGACAGAGAGGACTTGTGTTAGTATGCACAGTGTAGTAGGAGAGACAGAGGACTTGTGGTAGTATGCACAGTGTAGTAGGAGACAGAGGACTTGTGGTAGTATGCACAGTGTAGTAGGAGAGAGAGGACTTGTGGTAGTATGCACAGTGTAGTAGGAGAGAGAGGACTTGTGGTAGTATGCACAGTGTAGTAGGAGAGACAGAGGACTTGTGGTAGTATGCACAGTGTAGTAGGAGAGAGAGGACTTGTGGTAGTATGCAAAGTGTATCTATCTATCTATCTATCTATCTACATTGTAGTAGGAGACAGAGGACTTGTGGTAGTATGCACAGTGTAGTAGGAGACAGAGGACTTGTGGTAGTATGCACAGTGTAGTAGGAGACAGAGGACTTGTGGTAGTATGCACAGTGTAGTAGGAGAGAGAGAGAGGACTTGTGGTAGTATGCACAGTGTAGTAGGAGAGAGAGAGGACTTGTGGTAGTATGCACAGTGTAGTAGGAGAGAGGGGACTTGTGGTAGTATGCACAGTGTAGTAGGAGAGAGAGAGAGGACTTGTGGTAGTATGCACAGTGTAGTAGGAGAGAGAGAGGACTTGTGGTAGTATGCACAGTGTAGTAGGAGAGACAGAGGACTTGTGTTAGTATGCACAGTGTAGTAGGAGACAGAGGACTTGTGGTAGTATGCACAGTGTAGTAGGAGAGAGAGAGGACTTGTGGTAGTATTCACAATGTAGTAGGAGAGAGAGAGGACTTGTGGTAGTATGCACAGTGTAGTAGGAGACAGAGGACTTGTGGTAGTATGCACAGTGTAGTAGGAGAGAGAGGACTTGTGGTAGTATGCACAGTGTAGTAGGAGAGAGAGAGGACTTGTGGTAGTATGCACAGTGTAGTAGGAGAGAGAGGACTTGTGGTAGTATGCACAGTGTAGTAGGAGACAGAGATGACTTGTCGTAGTATTCACAGTGTAGTAGGAGAGAGAGAGGACTTGTGGTAGTATGCACAGTGTAGTAGGAGACAGAGGACTTGTGGTAGTATGCACAGTGTAGTAGGAGAGAGAGGACTTGTGGTAGTATGCACAGTGTAGTAGGAGAGAGAGGACTTGTGGTAGTATGCACAGTGTAGTAGGAGAGACAGAGGACTTGTGGTAGTATGCACAGTGTAGCAGGACAGAGAGGACTTGTGGTAGTATGCACAGTGTAGTAGGACAGAGAGGACTTGTGGTAGTATGCACAGTGTAGTAGAAGAGACAGAGGACTTGTGGTAGTATGCACAGTGTAGTAGAAGAGAGAGGACTTGTGGTAGTATGCAGAGTGTAGTAGGAGAGAGAGAGGACTTGTGGTAGTATGCACAGTGTAGTAGGAGACAGAGGACTTGTGGTAGTATGCACAGTGTAGTAGGAGACAGAGGACTTGTGGTAGTATGCACAGTGTAGCAGGTGAGAGACAGAGATGACTTGTGGTAGTATGCACAGTGTAGTAGGAGAGAGAGAGGACTTGTGGTAGTATGCACAGTGTAGTAGGAGACAGAGGACTTGTGGTAGTATGCACAGTGTAGTAGCAGACAGAGAGAGGACTTGTGGTAGTATGCACAGTGTAGTAGGAGACAGAGAGAGGACTTGTGGTAGTATGCACAGTGTAGTAGGAGACAGAGGACTTGTGGTAGTATGAACAGTGTAGTAGGAGACAGAGGGGACTTGTGGTAGTATGCACAGTGTAGTAGGAGACAGAGGACTTGTGGTAGTATGCACAGTGTAGTAGGAGACAGAGGACTTGTGGTAGTATGCACAGTGTAGTAGGAGACAGAGGACTTGTGGTAGTATGCACAGTGTAGTAGGAGAGAGAGAGGACTTGTGGTAGTATGCACAGTGTAGTAGGAGAGAGAGAGGACTTGTGGTAGTATGCACAGTGTAGTAGGAGAGAGAGAGGACTTGTGGTAGTATGCACAGTGTAGTAGGAGAGACAGAGGATTTGTGGTAGTATGCACAGTGTAGTAGGAGAGACAGAGGACTTGTGGTAGTATGCACAGTGTAGTAGGAGAGACAGAGGACTTGTGGTAGTATGCACAGTGTAGCAGGAGAGAGACAGAGGACTTGTGGTAGTATGCACAGTGTAGTAGGAGACAGAGAGGACTTGTGGTAGTATGCACAGTGTAGTAGGAGACAGAGGACTTGTGGTAGTATGCACAGTGTAGCAGGTGAGAGACAGAGATGACTTGTGGTAGTATGCACAGTGTAGTAGGAGAGAGAGAGGACTTGTGGTAGTATGCACAGTGTAGTAGGAGACAGAGGACTTGTGGTAGTGTGAACAGTGTAGTAGGAGACAGAGGACTTGTGGTAGTATGCACAGTGTAGTAGGAGAGAGAGAGGACTTGTGGTAGTATGCACAGTGTAGTAGGAGACAGAGAGGATGTGTGGTAGTATGCACAGTGTAGTAGGAGAGAGAGAGAGAGAGGACTTGTGGTAGTATGCACAGTGTAGTAGGAGACAGAGGACTTGTGGTAGTATGCACAGTGTAGTAGGAGACAGAGGACTTGTGGTAGTATGCACAGTGTAGTAGGAGACAGAGAGGACTTGTGGTAGTATGCACAGTGTAGTAGGAGAGAGAGAGAGAGGACTTGTGGTAGTATGCACAGTGTAGTAGGAGACAGAGAGAGGACTTGTGGTAGTATGCACAGTGTAGTAGGAGACAGAGGACTTGTGGTAGTATGCACAGTGTAGTAGGAGACAGAGAGAGGACTTGTGGTAGTATGCACAGTGTAGTAGGAGACAGAGAGGACTTGTGGTAGTATGCACAGTGTAGTAGGAGACAGAGGACTTGTGGTAGTATGCACAGTGTAGTAGGAGACAGAGAGAGGACTTGTGGTAGTATGCACAGTGTAGTAGGAGACAGAGGACTTGTGGTAGTATGAACAGTGTAGTAGGAGACAGAGGACTTGTGGTAGTATGCACAGTGTAGTAGGAGAGAGAGAGGACTTGTGGTAGTATGCACAGTGTAGTAGGAGACAGAGAGGACTTGTGGTAGTATGCACAGTGTAGTAGGAGAGAGAGAGAGGACTTGTGGTAGTATGCACAGTGTAGTAGGAGACAGAGGACTTGTGGTAGTATGCACAGTGTAGTAGGAGACAGAGGACTTGTGGTAGTATGCACAGTGTAGTAGGCGACAGAGAGAGGACTTGTGGTAGTATGCACAGTGTAGTAGGAGAGACAGAGGACTTGTGGTAGTATGCACAGTGTAGTAGGAGACAGGGAGGACTTGTGGTAGTATGCACAGTGTAGTAGGAGAGACAGAGGACTTGTGGTAGTATGCACAGTGTAGTAGGAGACAGGGAGGACTTGTGGTAGTATGCACAGTGTAGTAGGAGACAGAGGACTTGTGGTAGTATGCACAGTGTAGTAGGAGACACAGAGGACTTGTGGTAGTATGCACAGTGTAGTAGGAGAGAGAGGACTTGTGGTAGTATGCACAGTGTAGTAGGAGACAGAGAGGACTTGTGGTAGTATGCACAGTGTAGCAGGAGACAGAGGACTTGTGGTAGTATGCACAGTGTAGCAGGAGACAGAGGACTTGTGGTAGTATGCACAGTGTAGTAGGAGAGAGAGAGAGGACTTGTGGTAGTATGCACAGTGTAGTAGGAGACAGAGGACTTGTGGTAGTATGCACAGTGTAGTAGGAGAGAGAGAGGACTTGTGGTAGTATGCACAGTGTAGTAGGAGACAGATGACTTGTGGTAGTATGCACAGTGTAGTTGGAGAGAGAGAGGACTTGTGGTAGTATGCACAGTGTAGTAGGCGACAGAGAGAGGACTTGTGGTAGTATGCACAGTGTAGTAGGAGACAGAGAGGACTTGTGGTAGTATGCACAGTGTAGTAGGCGACAGAGAGAGGACTTGTGGTAGTATGCACAGTGTAGTAGGAGAGACAGAGGACTTGTGGTAGTATGCACAGTGTAGTAGGAGACAGGGAGGACTTGTGGTAGTATGCACAGTGTAGTAGGAGAGACAGAGGACTTGTGGTAGTATGCACAGTGTAGTAGGAGACAGGGAGGACTTGTGGTAGTATGCACAGTGTAGTAGGAGACAGAGGACTTGTGGTAGTATGCACAGTGTAGTAGGAGACACAGAGGACTTGTGGTAGTATGCACAGTGTAGTAGGAGAGAGAGGACTTGTGGTAGTATGCACAGTGTAGTAGGAGACAGAGATGACTTGTGGTAGTATGCACAGTGTAGCAGGAGACAGAGGACTTGTGGTAGTATGCACAGTGTAGCAGGAGACAGAGGACTTGTGGTAGTATGCACAGTGTAGTAGGAGAGAGAGAGGACTTGTGGTAGTATGCACAGTGTAGTAGGAGAGAGAGGACTTGTGGTAGTATGCACAGTGTAGTAGGAGACAGAGGACTTGTGGTAGTATGCACAGTGTAGTAGGAGAGAGATGACTTGTGGTAGTATGCACAGTGTAGTAGGAGAGAGAGGACGTGTGGTAGTATGCACAGTGTAGTAGGAGAGACAGAGGACTTGTGGTAGTATGCACAGTGTAGTAGGAGAGACAGAGGACTTGTGGTAGTATGCACAGTGTAGTAGGAGACAGAGAGGACTTGTGGTAGTATGCACAGTGTAGTAGGAGACAGAGATGACTTGTGGTAGTATGCACAGTGTAGTAGGAGAGACAGAGGACTTGTGGTAGTATGCACAGTGTAGTAGGAGACAGAGAGGACTTGTGGTAGTATGCACAGTGTAGTAGGAGAGACAGAGGACTTGTGGTAGTATGCACAGTGTAGTAGGAGACAGAGAGGACTTGTGGTAGTATGCACAGTGTAGTAGGAGAGACAGAGGACTTGTGGTAGTATGCACAGTGTAGTAGGAGAGACAGAGGACTTGTGGTAGTATGCACAGTGTAGTAGGAGACAGATGACTTGTGGTAGTATGCACAGTGTAGTAGGAGACAGAGGACTTGTGGTAGTATGCACAGTGTAGTAGGAGAGACAGAGGACTTGTGGTAGTATGCACAGTGTAGTAGGAGAGAGAGGACTTGTGGTAGTATGCACAGTGTAGCAGGATACAGAGAGAGGACTTGTGGCAGTATGCACAGTGTAGTAGGAGAGAGAGAGGACTTGTGGTAGTACGACAGAGAGAGGACTTGTGGTAGTATGCACAGTGTAGTAGGAGAGAGAGGACTTGTGGTAGTATGCACAGTGTAGTAGGACAGAGAGAGGACTTGTGGTAGTTTATGCACAGTGTAGTAGGAGACAGAGAGGACTTGTGGTAGTATGCACAGTGTAGTAGGAGACAGAGAGGACTTGTGGTAGTATGCACAGTGTAGTAGGAGAGACAGATGACTTGTGGTAGTATGCACAGTGTAGTAGGAGACAGAGGACTTGTGGTAGTATGCACAGTGTAGTAGGAGAGAGAGAGAGGACTTGTGGTAGTATGCACAGTGTAGTAGGAGAGACAGAGAGGACTTGTGGTAGTATGCACAGTGTAGTAGGAGACAGAGGACTTGTGGTAGTATGCACAGTGTAGTAGGAGACAGAGGACTTGTGGTAGTATGCACAGTGTAGTAGGAGAGAGAGAGAGGACTTGTGGTAGTATGCACAGTGTAGTAGGAGAGAGAGAGGACTTGTGGTAGTATGCACAGTGTAGTAGGAGAGAGGGGACTTGTGGTAGTATGCACAGTGTAGTAGGAGAGAGAGAGAGGACTTGTGGTAGTATGCACAGTGTAGTAGGAGAGAGAGAGGACTTGTGGTAGTATGCACAGTGTAGTAGGAGAGACAGAGGACTTGTGTTAGTATGCACAGTGTAGTAGGAGACAGAGGACTTGTGGTAGTATGCACAGTGTAGTAGGAGAGAGAGAGGACTTGTGGTAGTATTCACAATGTAGTAGGAGAGAGAGAGGACTTGTGGTAGTATGCACAGTGTAGTAGGAGACAGAGGACTTGTGGTAGTATGCACAGTGTAGTAGGAGAGAGAGGACTTGTGGTAGTATGCACAGTGTAGTAGGAGAGAGAGAGGACTTGTGGTAGTATGCACAGTGTAGTAGGAGAGAGAGGACTTGTGGTAGTATGCACAGTGTAGTAGGAGACAGAGATGACTTGTCGTAGTATTCACAGTGTAGTAGGAGAGAGAGAGGACTTGTGGTAGTATGCACAGTGTAGTAGGAGACAGAGGACTTGTGGTAGTATGCACAGTGTAGTAGGAGAGAGAGGACTTGTGGTAGTATGCACAGTGTAGTAGGAGAGAGAGGACTTGTGGTAGTATGCACAGTGTAGTAGGAGAGACAGAGGACTTGTGGTAGTATGCACAGTGTAGCAGGACAGAGAGGACTTGTGGTAGTATGCACAGTGTAGTAGGACAGAGAGGACTTGTGGTAGTATGCACAGTGTAGTAGAAGAGACAGAGGACTTGTGGTAGTATGCACAGTGTAGTAGAAGAGAGAGGACTTGTGGTAGTATGCAGAGTGTAGTAGGAGAGAGAGAGGACTTGTGGTAGTATGCACAGTGTAGTAGGAGACAGAGGACTTGTGGTAGTATGCACAGTGTAGTAGGAGACAGAGGACTTGTGGTAGTATGCACAGTGTAGCAGGTGAGAGACAGAGATGACTTGTGGTAGTATGCACAGTGTAGTAGGAGAGAGAGAGGACTTGTGGTAGTATGCACAGTGTAGTAGGAGACAGAGGACTTGTGGTAGTATGCACAGTGTAGTAGCAGACAGAGAGAGGACTTGTGGTAGTATGCACAGTGTAGTAGGAGACAGAGAGAGGACTTGTGGTAGTATGCACAGTGTAGTAGGAGACAGAGGACTTGTGGTAGTATGAACAGTGTAGTAGGAGACAGAGAGGACTTGTGGTAGTATGCACAGTGTAGTAGGAGAGAGAGAGGACTTGTGGTAGTATGCACAGTGTAGTAGGAGAGAGAGAGGACTTGTGGTAGTATGCACAGTGTAGTAGGAGAGAGAGAGGACTTGTGGTAGTATGCACAGTGTAGTAGGAGAGACAGAGGATTTGTGGTAGTATGCACAGTGTAGTAGGAGAGACAGAGGACTTGTGGTAGTATGCACAGTGTAGTAGGAGAGACAGAGGACTTGTGGTAGTATGCACAGTGTAGCAGGAGAGAGACAGAGGACTTGTGGTAGTATGCACAGTGTAGTAGGAGACAGAGAGGACTTGTGGTAGTATGCACAGTGTAGTAGGAGACAGAGGACTTGTGGTAGTATGCACAGTGTAGCAGGTGAGAGACAGAGATGACTTGTGGTAGTATGCACAGTGTAGTAGGAGAGAGAGAGGACTTGTGGTAGTATGCACAGTGTAGTAGGAGACAGAGGACTTGTGGTAGTGTGAACAGTGTAGTAGGAGACAGAGGACTTGTGGTAGTATGCACAGTGTAGTAGGAGAGAGAGAGGACTTGTGGTAGTATGCACAGTGTAGTAGGAGACAGAGAGGATGTGTGGTAGTATGCACAGTGTAGTAGGAGAGAGAGAGAGAGGACTTGTGGTAGTATGCACAGTGTAGTAGGAGACAGAGGACTTGTGGTAGTATGCACAGTGTAGTAGGAGACAGAGGACTTGTGGTAGTATGCACAGTGTAGTAGGAGACAGAGAGGACTTGTGGTAGTATGCACAGTGTAGTAGGAGAGAGAGAGAGAGGACTTGTGGTAGTATGCACAGTGTAGTAGGAGACAGAGAGAGGACTTGTGGTAGTATGCACACACAGTGAAGTAGGAGACAGAGGACTTGTGGTAGTATGCACAGTGTAGTAGGAGACAGAGAGAGGACTTGTGGTAGTATGCACAGTGTAGTAGGAGACAGAGAGGACTTGTGGTAGTATGCACAGTGTAGTAGGAGACAGAGGACTTGTGGTAGTATGCACAGTGTAGTAGGAGACAGAGAGAGGACTTGTGGTAGTATGCACAGTGTAGTAGGAGACAGAGGACTTGTGGTAGTATGAACAGTGTAGTAGGAGACAGAGGACTTGTGGTAGTATGCACAGTGTAGTAGGAGAGAGAGAGGACTTGTGGTAGTATGCACAGTGTAGTAGGAGACAGAGAGGACTTGTGGTAGTATGCACAGTGTAGTAGGAGAGAGAGAGAGGACTTGTGGTAGTATGCACAGTGTAGTAGGAGACAGAGGACTTGTGGTAGTATGCACAGTGTAGTAGGAGACAGAGGACTTGTGGTAGTATGCACAGTGTAGTAGGCGACAGAGAGAGGACTTGTGGTAGTATGCACAGTGTAGTAGGAGAGACAGAGGACTTGTGGTAGTATGCACAGTGTAGTAGGAGACAGGGAGGACTTGTGGTAGTATGCACAGTGTAGTAGGAGAGACAGAGGACTTGTGGTAGTATGCACAGTGTAGTAGGAGACAGGGAGGACTTGTGGTAGTATGCACAGTGTAGTAGGAGACAGAGGACTTGTGGTAGTATGCACAGTGTAGTAGGAGACACAGAGGACTTGTGGTAGTATGCACAGTGTAGTAGGAGAGAGAGGACTTGTGGTAGTATGCACAGTGTAGTAGGAGACAGAGAGGACTTGTGGTAGTATGCACAGTGTAGCAGGAGACAGAGGACTTGTGGTAGTATGCACAGTGTAGCAGGAGACAGAGGACTTGTGGTAGTATGCACAGTGTAGTAGGAGAGAGAGAGAGGACTTGTGGTAGTATGCACAGTGTAGTAGGAGACAGAGGACTTGTGGTAGTATGCACAGTGTAGTAGGAGAGAGAGAGGACTTGTGGTAGTATGCACAGTGTAGTAGGAGACAGATGACTTGTGGTAGTATGCACAGTGTAGTTGGAGAGAGAGAGGACTTGTGGTAGTATGCACAGTGTAGTAGGCGACAGAGAGAGGACTTGTGGTAGTATGCACAGTGTAGTAGGAGACAGAGAGGACTTGTGGTAGTATGCACAGTGTAGTAGGCGACAGAGAGAGGACTTGTGGTAGTATGCACAGTGTAGTAGGAGAGACAGAGGACTTGTGGTAGTATGCACAGTGTAGTAGGAGACAGGGAGGACTTGTGGTAGTATGCACAGTGTAGTAGGAGAGACAGAGGACTTGTGGTAGTATGCACAGTGTAGTAGGAGACAGGGAGGACTTGTGGTAGTATGCACAGTGTAGTAGGAGACAGAGGACTTGTGGTAGTATGCACAGTGTAGTAGGAGACACAGAGGACTTGTGGTAGTATGCACAGTGTAGTAGGAGAGAGAGGACTTGTGGTAGTATGCACAGTGTAGTAGGAGACAGAGATGACTTGTGGTAGTATGCACAGTGTAGCAGGAGACAGAGGACTTGTGGTAGTATGCACAGTGTAGCAGGAGACAGAGGACTTGTGGTAGTATGCACAGTGTAGTAGGAGAGAGAGAGGACTTGTGGTAGTATGCACAGTGTAGTAGGAGAGAGAGGACTTGTGGTAGTATGCACAGTGTAGTAGGAGACAGAGGACTTGTGGTAGTATGCACAGTGTAGTAGGAGAGAGATGACTTGTGGTAGTATGCACAGTGTAGTAGGAGAGAGAGGACGTGTGGTAGTATGCACAGTGTAGTAGGAGAGACAGAGGACTTGTGGTAGTATGCACAGTGTAGTAGGAGAGACAGAGGACTTGTGGTAGTATGCACAGTGTAGTAGGAGACAGAGAGGACTTGTGGTAGTATGCACAGTGTAGTAGGAGACAGAGAGGACTTGTGGTAGTATGCACAGTGTAGTAGGAGAGACAGAGGACTTGTGGTAGTATGCACAGTGTAGTAGGAGACAGAGAGGACTTGTGGTAGTATGCACAGTGTAGTAGGAGAGACAGAGGACTTGTGGTAGTATGCACAGTGTAGTAGGAGACAGAGAGGACTTGTGGTAGTATGCACAGTGTAGTAGGAGAGACAGAGGACTTGTGGTAGTATGCACAGTGTAGTAGGAGAGACAGAGGACTTGTGGTAGTATGCACAGTGTAGTAGGAGACAGATGACTTGTGGTAGTATGCACAGTGTAGTAGGAGACAGAGGACTTGTGGTAGTATGCACAGTGTAGTAGGAGAGACAGAGGACTTGTGGTAGTATGCACAGTGTAGTAGGAGAGAGAGGACTTGTGGTAGTATGCACAGTGTAGTAGGATACAGAGAGAGGACTTGTGGCAGTATGCACAGTGTAGTAGGAGAGAGAGAGGACTTGTGGTAGTACGACAGAGAGAGGACTTGTGGTAGTATGCACAGTGTAGTAGGAGAGAGAGGACTTGTGGTAGTATGCACAGTGTAGTAGGACAGAGAGAGGACTTGTGGTAGTATGCACAGTGTAGTAGGAGACAGAGAGGATGTGTGGTAGTATGCACAGTGTAGTAGGAGACAGAGGACTTGTGGTAGTATGCACAGTGTAGTAGGAGACAGAGAGGACTTGTGGTAGTATGCACAGTGTAGTAGGAGAGAGAGAGAGAGGACTTGTGGTAGTATGCACAGTGTAGTAGGAGACAGAGAGAGGACTTGTGGTAGTATGCACAGTGTAGTAGGAGACAGAGGACTTGTGGTAGTATGCACAGTGTAGTAGGAGACAGAGAGAGGACTTGTGGTAGTATGCACAGTGTAGTAGGAGACAGAGAGGACTTGTGGTAGTATGCACAGTGTAGTAGGAGACAGAGGACTTGTGGTAGTATGCACAGTGTAGTAGGAGACAGAGAGAGGACTTGTGGTAGTATGCACAGTGTAGTAGGAGACAGAGGACTTGTGGTAGTATGAACAGTGTAGTAGGAGACAGAGGACTTGTGGTAGTATGCACAGTGTAGTAGGAGAGAGAGAGGACTTGTGGTAGTATGCACAGTGTAGTAGGAGACAGAGAGGACTTGTGGTAGTATGCACAGTGTAGTAGGAGAGAGAGAGAGGACTTCTGGTAGTATGCACAGTGTAGTAGGAGACAGAGGACTTGTGGTAGTATGCACAGTGTAGTAGGAGACAGAGGACTTGTGGTAGTATGCACAGTGTAGTAGGCGACAGAGAGAGGACTTGTGGTAGTATGCACAGTGTAGTAGGAGAGACAGAGGACTTGTGGTAGTATGCACAGTGTAGTAGGAGACAGGGAGGACTTGTGGTAGTATGCACAGTGTAGTAGGAGAGACAGAGGACTTGTGGTAGTATGCACAGTGTAGTAGGAGACAGGGAGGACTTGTGGTAGTATGCACAGTGTAGTAGGAGACAGAGGACTTGTGGTAGGTAGTATGCACAGTGTAGTAGGAGAGAGAGGACTTGTGGTAGTATGCACAGTGTAGTAGGAGACAGAGAGGACTTGTGGTAGTATGCACAGTGTAGCAGGAGACAGAGGACTTGTGGTAGTATGCACAGTGTAGCAGGAGACAGAGGACTTGTGGTAGTATGCACAGTGTAGTAGGAGAGAGAGAGAGGACTTGTGGTAGTATGCACAGTGTAGTAGGAGACAGAGGACTTGTGGTAGTATGCACAGTGTAGTAGGAGAGAGAGAGGACTTGTGGTAGTATGCACAGTGTAGTAGGAGACAGATGACTTGTGGTAGTATGCACAGTGTAGTTGGAGAGAGAGAGGACTTGTGGTAGTATGCACAGTGTAGTAGGCGACAGAGAGAGGACTTGTGGTAGTATGCACAGTGTAGTAGGAGACAGAGAGGACTTGTGGTAGTATGCACAGTGTAGTAGGCGACAGAGAGAGGACTTGTGGTAGTATGCACAGTGTAGTAGGAGAGACAGAGGACTTGTGGTAGTATGCACAGTGTAGTAGGAGACAGGGAGGACTTGTGGTAGTATGCACAGTGTAGTAGGAGAGACAGAGGACTTGTGGTAGTATGCACAGTGTAGTAGGAGACAGGGAGGACTTGTGGTAGTATGCACAGTGTAGTAGGAGACAGAGGACTTGTGGTAGTATGCACAGTGTAGTAGGAGACACAGAGGACTTGTGGTAGTATGCACAGTGTAGTAGGAGAGAGAGGACTTGTGGTAGTATGCACAGTGTAGTAGGAGACAGAGATGACTTGTGGTAGTATGCACAGTGTAGCAGGAGACAGAGGACTTGTGGTAGTATGCACAGTGTAGCAGGAGACAGAGGACTTGTGGTAGTATGCACAGTGTAGTAGGAGAGAGAGAGGACTTGTGGTAGTATGCACAGTGTAGTAGGAGAGAGAGGACTTGTGGTAGTATGCACAGTGTAGTAGGAGACAGAGGACTTGTGGTAGTATGCACAGTGTAGTAGGAGAGAGATGACTTGTGGTAGTATGCACAGTGTAGTAGGAGAGAGAGGACGTGTGGTAGTATGCACAGTGTAGTAGGAGAGACAGAGGACTTGTGGTAGTATGCACAGTGTAGTAGGAGAGACAGAGGACTTGTGGTAGTATGCACAGTGTAGTAGGAGACAGAGAGGACTTGTGGTAGTATGCACAGTGTAGTAGGAGACAGAGAGGACTTGTGGTAGTATGCACAGTGTAGTAGGAGAGACAGAGGACTTGTGGTAGTATGCACAGTGTAGTAGGAGACAGAGAGGACTTGTGGTAGTATGCACAGTGTAGTAGGAGAGACAGAGGACTTGTGGTAGTATGCACAGTGTAGTAGGAGAGACAGAGGACTTGTGGTAGTATGCACAGTGTAGTAGGAGACAGATGACTTGTGGTAGTATGCACAGTGTAGTAGGAGACAGAGGACTTGTGGTAGTATGCACAGTGTAGTAGGAGAGACAGAGGACTTGTGGTAGTATGCACAGTGTAGTAGGAGAGAGAGGACTTGTGGTAGTATGCACAGTGTAGCAGGATACAGAGAGAGGACTTGTGGCAGTATGCACAGTGTAGTAGGAGAGAGAGAGGACTTGTGGTAGTACGACAGAGAGAGGACTTGTGGTAGTATGCACAGTGTAGTAGGAGAGAGAGGACTTGTGGTAGTATGCACAGTGTAGTAGGACAGAGAGAGGACTTGTGGTAGTTTATGCACAGTGTAGTAGGAGACAGAGAGGACTTGTGGTAGTATGCACAGTGTAGTAGGAGAGACAGAGGACTTGTGGTAGTATGCACAGTGTAGTAGGAGACAGGGAGGACTTGTGGTAGTATGCACAGTGTAGTAGGAGAGACAGAGGACTTGTGGTAGTATGCACAGTGTAGTAGGAGACAGGGAGGACTTGTGGTAGTATGCACAGTGTAGTAGGAGACAGAGGACTTGTGGTAGTATGCACAGTGTAGTAGGAGACACAGAGGACTTGTGGTAGTATGCACAGTGTAGTAGGAGAGAGAGGACTTGTGGTAGTATGCACAGTGTAGTAGGAGACAGAGATGACTTGTGGTAGTATGCACAGTGTAGCAGGAGACAGAGGACTTGTGGTAGTATGCACAGTGTAGCAGGAGACAGAGGACTTGTGGTAGTATGCACAGTGTAGTAGGAGAGAGAGAGGACTTGTGGTAGTATGCACAGTGTAGTAGGAGAGAGAGGACTTGTGGTAGTATGCACAGTGTAGTAGGAGACAGAGGACTTGTGGTAGTATGCACAGTGTAGTAGGAGAGAGATGACTTGTGGTAGTATGCACAGTGTAGTAGGAGAGAGAGGACGTGTGGTAGTATGCACAGTGTAGTAGGAGAGACAGAGGACTTGTGGTAGTATGCACAGTGTAGTAGGAGAGACAGAGGACTTGTGGTAGTATGCACAGTGTAGTAGGAGACAGAGAGGACTTGTGGTAGTATGCACAGTGTAGTAGGAGACAGAGAGGACTTGTGGTAGTATGCACAGTGTAGTAGGAGAGACAGAGGACTTGTGGTAGTATGCACAGTGTAGTAGGAGACAGAGAGGACTTGTGGTAGTATGCACAGTGTAGTAGGAGAGACAGAGGACTTGTGGTAGTATGCACAGTGTAGTAGGAGACAGAGAGGACTTGTGGTAGTATGCACAGTGTAGTAGGAGAGACAGAGGACTTGTGGTAGTATGCACAGTGTAGTAGGAGAGACAGAGGACTTGTGGTAGTATGCACAGTGTAGTAGGAGACAGATGACTTGTGGTAGTATGCACAGTGTAGTAGGAGACAGAGGACTTGTGGTAGTATGCACAGTGTAGTAGGAGAGACAGAGGACTTGTGGTAGTATGCACAGTGTAGTAGGAGAGAGAGGACTTGTGGTAGTATGCACAGTGTAGTAGGATACAGAGAGAGGACTTGTGGCAGTATGCACAGTGTAGTAGGAGAGAGAGAGGACTTGTGGTAGTACGACAGAGAGAGGACTTGTGGTAGTATGCACAGTGTAGTAGGAGAGAGAGGACTTGTGGTAGTATGCACAGTGTAGTAGGACAGAGAGAGGACTTGTGGTAGTTTATGCACAGTGTAGTAGGAGACAGAGAGGACTTGTGGTAGTATGCACAGTGTAGTAGGAGACAGAGAGGACTTGTGGTAGTATGCACAGTGTAGTAGGAGAGACAGATGACTTGTGGTAGTATGCACAGTGTAGTAGGAGACAGAGGACTTGTGGTAGTATGCACAGTGTAGTAGGAGAGAGAGAGAGGACTTGTGGTAGTATGCACAGTGTAGTAGGAGAGACAGAGAGGACTTGTGGTAGTATGCACAGTGTAGTAGGAGACAGAGGACTTGTGGTAGTATGCACAGTGTAGTAGGAGACAGAGGACTTGTGGTAGTATGCACAGTGTAGTAGGAGAGAGAGAGAGGACTTGTGGTAGTATGCACAGTGTAGTAGGAGAGAGAGAGGACTTGTGGTAGTATGCACAGTGTAGTAGGAGAGAGGGGACTTGTGGTAGTATGCACAGTGTAGTAGGAGAGAGAGAGAGGACTTGTGGTAGTATGCACAGTGTAGTAGGAGAGAGAGAGGACTTGTGGTAGTATGCACAGTGTAGTAGGAGAGACAGAGGACTTGTGTTAGTATGCACAGTGTAGTAGGAGACAGAGGACTTGTGGTAGTATGCACAGTGTAGTAGGAGAGAGAGAGGACTTGTGGTAGTATTCACAATGTAGTAGGAGAGAGAGAGGACTTGTGGTAGTATGCACAGTGTAGTAGGAGACAGAGGACTTGTGGTAGTATGCACAGTGTAGTAGGAGAGAGAGGACTTGTGGTAGTATGCACAGTGTAGTAGGAGAGAGAGAGGACTTGTGGTAGTATGCACAGTGTAGTAGGAGAGAGAGGACTTGTGGTAGTATGCACAGTGTAGTAGGAGACAGAGATGACTTGTCGTAGTATTCACAGTGTAGTAGGAGAGAGAGAGGACTTGTGGTAGTATGCACAGTGTAGTAGGAGACAGAGGACTTGTGGTAGTATGCACAGTGTAGTAGGAGAGAGAGGACTTGTGGTAGTATGCACAGTGTAGTAGGAGAGAGAGGACTTGTGGTAGTATGCACAGTGTAGTAGGAGAGACAGAGGACTTGTGGTAGTATGCACAGTGTAGCAGGACAGAGAGGACTTGTGGTAGTATGCACAGTGTAGTAGGACAGAGAGGACTTGTGGTAGTATGCACAGTGTAGTAGAAGAGACAGAGGACTTGTGGTAGTATGCACAGTGTAGTAGAAGAGAGAGGACTTGTGGTAGTATGCAGAGTGTAGTAGGAGAGAGAGAGGACTTGTGGTAGTATGCACAGTGTAGTAGGAGACAGAGGACTTGTGGTAGTATGCACAGTGTAGTAGGAGACAGAGGACTTGTGGTAGTATGCACAGTGTAGCAGGTGAGAGACAGAGATGACTTGTGGTAGTATGCACAGTGTAGTAGGAGAGATAGAGGACTTGTGGTAGTATGCACAGTGTAGTAGGAGACAGAGGACTTGTGGTAGTATGCACAGTGTAGTAGCAGACAGAGAGAGGACTTGTGGTAGTATGCACAGTGTAGTAGGAGACAGAGAGAGGACTTGTGGTAGTATGCACAGTGTAGTAGGAGACAGAGGACTTGTGGTAGTATGAACAGTGTAGTAAGAGACAGAGAGGACTTGTGGTAGTATGCACAGTGTAGTAGGAGACAGAGGACTTGTGGTAGTATGCACAGTGTAGTAGGAGACAGAGGACTTGTGGTAGTATGCACAGTGTAGTAGGAGACAGAGGACTTGTGGTAGTATGCACAGTGTAGTAGGAGAGAGAGAGGACTTGTGGTAGTATGCACAGTGTAGTAGGAGAGAGAGAGGACTTGTGGTAGTATGCACAGTGTAGTAGGAGAGAGAGAGGACTTGTGGTAGTATGCACAGTGTAGTAGGAGAGACAGAGGATTTGTGGTAGTATGCACAGTGTAGTAGGAGAGACAGAGGACTTGTGGTAGTATGCACAGTGTAGTAGGAGAGACAGAGGACTTGTGGTAGTATGCACAGTGTAGCAGGAGAGAGACAGATGACTTGTGGTAGTATGCACAGTGTAGTAGGAGACAGAGAGGACTTGTGGTAGTATGCACAGTGTAGTAGGAGACAGAGGACTTGTGGTAGTATGCACAGTGTAGCAGGTGAGAGACAGAGATGACTTGTGGTAGTATGCACAGTGTAGTAGGAGAGAGAGAGGACTTGTGGTAGTATGCACAGTGTAGTAGGAGACAGAGGACTTGTGGTAGTGTGAACAGTGTAGTAGGAGACAGAGGACTTGTGGTAGTATGCACAGTGTAGTAGGAGAGAGAGAGGACTTGTGGTAGTATGCACAGTGTAGTAGGAGACAGAGAGGATGTGTGGTAGTATGCACAGTGTAGTAGGAGAGAGAGAGAGAGAGGACTTGTGGTAGTATGCACAGTGTAGTAGGAGACAGAGGACTTGTGGTAGTATGCACAGTGTAGTAGGAGACAGAGGACTTGTGGTAGTATGCACAGTGTAGTAGGAGACAGAGGACTTGTGGTAGTATGCACAGTGTAGTAGGAGACAGAGAGAGGACTTGTGGTAGTATGCACAGTGTAGTAGGAGACAGAGGACTTGTGGTAGTATGAACAGTGTAGTAGGAGACAGAGGACTTGTGGTAGTATGCACAGTGTAGTAGGAGAGAGAGAGGACTTGTGGTAGTATGCACAGTGTAGTAGGAGACAGAGAGGACTTGTGGTAGTATGCACAGTGTAGTAGGAGAGAGAGAGAGGACTTGTGGTAGTATGCACAGTGTAGTAGGAGACAGAGGACTTGTGGTAGTATGCACAGTGTAGTAGGAGACAGAGGACTTGTGGTAGTATGCACAGTGTAGTAGGCGACAGAGAGAGGACTTGTGGTAGTATGCACAGTGTAGTAGGAGAGACAGAGGACTTGTGGTAGTATGCACAGTGTAGTAGGAGACAGGGAGGACTTGTGGTAGTATGCACAGTGTAGTAGGAGAGACAGAGGACTTGTGGTAGTATGCACAGTGTAGTAGGAGACAGGGAGGACTTGTGGTAGTATGCACAGTGTAGTAGGAGACAGAGGACTTGTGGTAGTATGCACAGTGTAGTAGGAGACACAGAGGACTTGTGGTAGTATGCACAGTGTAGTAGGAGAGAGAGGACTTGTGGTAGTATGCACAGTGTAGTAGGAGACAGAGAGGACTTGTGGTAGTATGCACAGTGTAGCAGGAGACAGAGGACTTGTGGTAGTATGCACAGTGTAGCAGGAGACAGAGGACTTGTGGTAGTATGCACAGTGTAGTAGGAGAGAGAGAGAGGACTTGTGGTAGTATGCACAGTGTAGTAGGAGACAGAGGACTTGTG
The DNA here is from genome assembly GCF_963971535.1 of Notolepis coatsorum. Lineage (NCBI taxonomy): Eukaryota > Metazoa > Chordata > Actinopteri > Aulopiformes > Paralepididae > Notolepis > Notolepis coatsorum. The sequence continues at coordinate 53,712,934 of NC_140166.1, read as the reverse complement.
GTAGTATGCACAGTGTAGTAGGAGAGAGAGAGGACTTGTGGTAGTATGCACAGTGTAGTAGGAGACAGATGACTTGTGGTAGTATGCACAGTGTAGTTGGAGAGAGAGAGGACTTGTGGTAGTATGCACAGTGTAGTAGGCGACAGAGAGAGGACTTGTGGTAGTATGCACAGTGTAGTAGGAGACAGAGAGGACTTGTGGTAGTATGCACAGTGTAGTAGGCGACAGAGAGAGGACTTGTGGTAGTATGCACAGTGTAGTAGGAGAGACAGAGGACTTGTGGTAGTATGCACAGTGTAGTAGGAGACAGGGAGGACTTGTGGTAGTATGCACAGTGTAGTAGGAGAGACAGAGGACTTGTGGTAGTATGCACAGTGTAGTAGGAGACAGGGAGGACTTGTGGTAGTATGCACAGTGTAGTAGGAGACAGAGGACTTGTGGTAGTATGCACAGTGTAGTAGGAGACACAGAGGACTTGTGGTAGTATGCACAGTGTAGTAGGAGAGAGAGGACTTGTGGTAGTATGCACAGTGTAGTAGGATACAGAGATGACTTGTGGTAGTATGCACAGTGTAGCAGGAGACAGAGGACTTGTGGTAGTATGCACAGTGTAGCAGGAGACAGAGGACTTGTGGTAGTATGCACAGTGTAGTAGGAGAGAGAGAGGACTTGTGGTAGTATGCACAGTGTAGTAGGAGAGAGAGGACTTGTGGTAGTATGCACAGTGTAGTAGGAGACAGAGGACTTGTGGTAGTATGCACAGTGTAGTAGGAGAGAGATGACTTGTGGTAGTATGCACAGTGTAGTAGGAGAGAGAGGACGTGTGGTAGTATGCACAGTGTAGTAGGAGAGACAGAGGACTTGTGGTAGTATGCACAGTGTAGTAGGAGAGACAGAGGACTTGTGGTAGTATGCACAGTGTAGTAGGAGACAGAGAGGACTTGTGGTAGTATGCACAGTGTAGTAGGAGAGACAGAGGACTTGTGGTAGTATGCACAGTGTAGTAGGAGACAGAGAGGACTTGTGGTAGTATGCACAGTGTAGTAGGAGAGACAGAGGACTTGTGGTAGTATGCACAGTGTAGTAGGAGACAGAGAGGACTTGTGGTAGTATGCACAGTGTAGTAGGAGAGACAGAGGACTTGTGGTAGTATGCACAGTGTAGTAGGAGAGACAGAGGACTTGTGGTAGTATGCACAGTGTAGTAGGAGACAGATGACTTGTGGTAGTATGCACAGTGTAGTAGGAGACAGAGGACTTGTGGTAGTATGCACAGTGTAGTAGGAGAGACAGAGGACTTGTGGTAGTATGCACAGTGTAGTAGGAGAGAGAGGACTTGTGGTAGTATGCACAGTGTAGTAGGATACAGAGAGAGGACTTGTGGCAGTATGCACAGTGTAGTAGGAGAGAGAGAGGACTTGTGGTAGTACGACAGAGAGAGGACTTGTGGTAGTATGCAGAGTGTAGTAGGAGAGAGAGGACTTGTGGTAGTATGCACAGTGTAGTAGGACAGAGAGAGGACTTGTGGTAGTTTATGCACAGTGTAGTAGGAGACAGAGAGGACTTGTGGTAGTATGCACAGTGTAGTAGGAGACAGAGAGGACTTGTGGTAGTATGCACAGTGTAGTAGGAGAGACAGATGACTTGTGGTAGTATGCACAGTGTAGTAGGAGACAGAGGACTTGTGGTAGTATGCACAGTGTAGTAGGAGAGAGAGAGGACTTGTGGTAGTATGCACAGTGTAGTAGGAGAGACAGAGAGGACTTGTGGTAGTATGCACAGTGTAGTAGGAGACAGAGGACTTGTGGTAGTATGCACAGTGTAGTAGGAGACAGAGGAATTGTGGTAGTATGCACAGTGTAGTCGGAGAGAGAGAGAGGACTTGTGGTAGTATGCACAGTGTAGTAGGAGAGAGAGGACTTGTGGTAGTATGCACAGTGTAGTAGGAGAGAGAGAGGACTTGTGGTAGTATGCACAGTGTAGTAGGAGACAGAGGACTTGTGGTAGTATGCACAGTGTAGTAGGAGACAGAGGACTTGTGGTAGTATGCACAGTGTAGTAGGAGACAGAGGACTTGTGGTAGTATGCACAGTGTAGTAGGAGAGACAGAGGACTTGTGGTAGTATGCACAGTGTAGTAGGAGAGAGAGGACTTGTGGTAGTATGCACAGTGTAGTAGGATACAGAGAGAGGACTTGTGGCAGTATGCACAGTGTAGTAGGAGAGAGAGAGGACTTGTGGTAGTACGACAGAGAGAGGACTTGTGGTAGTATGCACAGTGTAGTAGGAGAGAGAGGACTTGTGGTAGTATGCACAGTGTAGTAGGACAGAGAGAGGACTTGTGGTAGTTTATGCACAGTGTAGTAGGAGACAGAGAGGACTTGTGGTAGTATGCACAGTGTAGTAGGAGACAGAGAGGACTTGTGGTAGTATGCACAGTGTAGTAGGAGAGACAGATGACTTGTGGTAGTATGCACAGTGTAGTAGGAGACAGAGGACTTGTGGTAGTATGCACAGTGTAGTAGGAGAGAGAGAGAGGACTTGTGGTAGTATGCACAGTGTAGTAGGAGAGACAGAGAGGACTTGTGGTAGTATGCACAGTGTAGTAGGAGACAGAGGACTTGTGGTAGTATGCACAGTGTAGTAGGAGACAGAGGAATTGTGGTAGTATGCACAGTGTAGTCGGAGAGAGAGAGAGGACTTGTGGTAGTATGCACAGTGTAGTAGGAGAGAGAGGACTTGTGGTAGTATGCACAGTGTAGTAGGAGAGAGAGAGAGGACTTGTGGTAGTATGCACAGTGTAGTAGGAGACAGAGGACTTGTGGTAGTATGCACAGTGTAGTAGGAGACAGAGGACTTGTGGTAGTATGCACAGTGTAGTAGGAGACAGAGGACTTGTGGTAGTATGCACAGTGTAGTAGGAGAGACAGGACTTGTGGTAGTATGCACAGTGTAGTAGGAGAGAGAGATGACTTGTGGTAGTATGCACAGTGTAGTAGGAGACAGAGGACTTGTGGTAGTATGCACAGTGTAGCAGGAGACAGAGAGGACTTGTGGTAGTATGCACAGTGTAGTAGGAGACAGAGGACTTGTGGTAGTATGCACAGTGTAGTAGGAGAGAGAGGACTTGTGGTAGTATGCACAGTGTATCTATCTATCTATCTATCTACATTGTAGTAGGAGACAGAGGACTTGTGGTAGTATGCACAGTGTAGTAGGAGACAGAGGACTTGTGGTAGTATGCACAGTGTAGTTGGAGACAGAGAGGACTTGTGGTAGTATGCACAGTGTAGTAGGAGACAGAGGACTTGTGGTAGTATGCACAGTGTAGCAGGAGACAGAGAGGACTTGTGGTAGTATGCACAGTGTAGTAGGAAAGAGAGGACTTGTGGTAGTATGCACAGTGTAGTAGGAGAGAGAGGACTTGTGGTAGTATGCACAGTGTAGTAGGAGACAGAGAGGACTTGTGGTAGTATGCACAGTGTAGTAGGAGACAGAGGACTTGTGGTAGTATGCACAGTGTAGTAGGAGAGACAGAGGACTTGTGGTAGTATGCACAGTGTAGTAGGAGACAGAGAGGACTTGTGGTAGTATGCACAGTGTAGTAGGAGACAGAGAGGACTTGTGTTAGTATGCACAGTGTAGTAGGAGAGACAGAGGACTTGTGGTAGTATGCACAGTGTAGTAGGAGACAGAGGACTTGTGGTAGTATGCACAGTGTAGTAGGAGACAGAGGACTTGTGGTAGTATGCACAGTGTAGTAGGAGAGAGAGAGAGGACTTGTGGTAGTATGCACAGTGTAGTAGGAGAGAGAGAGGACTTGTGGTAGTATGCACAGTGTAGTAGGAGAGAGGGGACTTGTGGTAGTATGCACAGTGTAGTAGGAGAGAGAGAGAGGACTTGTGGTAGTATGCACAGTGTAGTAGGAGAGAGAGAGGACTTGTGGTAGTATGCACAGTGTAGTAGGAGAGACAGAGGACTTGTGTTAGTATGCACAGTGTAGTAGGAGACAGAGGACTTGTGGTAGTATGCACAGTGTAGTAGGAGAGAGAGAGGACTTGTGGTAGTATTCACAATGTAGTAGGAGAGAGAGAGGACTTGTGGTAGTATGCACAGTGTAGTAGGAGACAGAGGACTTGTGGTAGTATGCACAGTGTAGTAGGAGAGAGAGGACTTGTGGTAGTATGCACAGTGTAGTAGGAGAGAGAGAGGACTTGTGGTAGTATGCACAGTGTAGTAGGAGAGAGAGGACTTGTGGTAGTATGCACAGTGTAGTAGGAGACAGAGATGACTTGTCGTAGTATTCACAGTGTAGTAGGAGAGAGAGAGGACTTGTGGTAGTATGCACAGTGTAGTAGGAGACAGAGGACTTGTGGTAGTATGCACAGTGTAGTAGGAGAGAGAGGACTTGTGGTAGTATGCACAGTGTAGTAGGAGAGAGAGGACTTGTGGTAGTATGCACAGTGTAGTAGGAGAGACAGAGGACTTGTGGTAGTATGCACAGTGTAGCAGGACAGAGAGGACTTGTGGTAGTATGCACAGTGTAGTAGGACAGAGAGGACTTGTGGTAGTATGCACAGTGTAGTAGAAGAGACAGAGGACTTGTGGTAGTATGCACAGTGTAGTAGAAGAGAGAGGACTTGTGGTAGTATGCAGAGTGTAGTAGGAGAGAGAGAGGACTTGTGGTAGTATGCACAGTGTAGTAGGAGACAGAGGACTTGTGGTAGTATGCACAGTGTAGTAGGAGACAGAGGACTTGTGGTAGTATGCACAGTGTAGCAGGTGAGAGACAGAGATGACTTGTGGTAGTATGCACAGTGTAGTAGGAGAGAGAGAGGACTTGTGGTAGTATGCACAGTGTAGTAGGAGACAGAGGACTTGTGGTAGTATGCACAGTGTAGTAGCAGACAGAGAGAGGACTTGTGGTAGTATGCACAGTGTAGTAGGAGACAGAGAGAGGACTTGTGGTAGTATGCACAGTGTAGTAGGAGACAGAGGACTTGTGGTAGTATGAACAGTGTAGTAGGAGACAGAGAGGACTTGTGGTAGTATGCACAGTGTAGTAGGAGACAGAGGACTTGTGGTAGTATGCACAGTGTAGTAGGAGACAGAGGACTTGTGGTAGTATGCACAGTGTAGTAGGAGACAGAGGACTTGTGGTAGTATGCACAGTGTAGTAGGAGAGAGAGAGGACTTGTGGTAGTATGCACAGTGTAGTAGGAGAGAGAGAGGACTTGTGGTAGTATGCACAGTGTAGTAGGAGAGAGAGAGGACTTGTGGTAGTATGCACAGTGTAGTAGGAGAGACAGAGGATTTGTGGTAGTATGCACAGTGTAGTAGGAGAGACAGAGGACTTGTGGTAGTATGCACAGTGTAGTAGGAGAGACAGAGGACTTGTGGTAGTATGCACAGTGTAGCAGGAGAGAGACAGAGGACTTGTGGTAGTATGCACAGTGTAGTAGGAGACAGAGAGGACTTGTGGTAGTATGCACAGTGTAGTAGGAGACAGAGGACTTGTGGTAGTATGCACAGTGTAGCAGGTGAGAGACAGAGATGACTTGTGGTAGTATGCACAGTGTAGTAGGAGAGAGAGAGGACTTGTGGTAGTATGCACAGTGTAGTAGGAGACAGAGGACTTGTGGTAGTGTGAACAGTGTAGTAGGAGACAGAGGACTTGTGGTAGTATGCACAGTGTAGTAGGAGAGAGAGAGGACTTGTGGTAGTATGCACAGTGTAGTAGGAGACAGAGAGGATGTGTGGTAGTATGCACAGTGTAGTAGGAGAGAGAGAGAGAGAGGACTTGTGGTAGTATGCACAGTGTAGTAGGAGACAGAGGACTTGTGGTAGTATGCACAGTGTAGTAGGAGACAGAGGACTTGTGGTAGTATGCACAGTGTAGTAGGAGACAGAGAGGACTTGTGGTAGTATGCACAGTGTAGTAGGAGAGAGAGAGAGAGGACTTGTGGTAGTATGCACAGTGTAGTAGGAGACAGAGAGAGGACTTGTGGTAGTATGCACAGTGTAGTAGGAGACAGAGGACTTGTGGTAGTATGCACAGTGTAGTAGGAGACAGAGAGAGGACTTGTGGTAGTATGCACAGTGTAGTAGGAGACAGAGAGGACTTGTGGTAGTATGCACAGTGTAGTAGGAGACAGAGGACTTGTGGTAGTATGCACAGTGTAGTAGGAGACAGAGAGAGGACTTGTGGTAGTATGCACAGTGTAGTAGGAGACAGAGGACTTGTGGTAGTATGAACAGTGTAGTAGGAGACAGAGGACTTGTGGTAGTATGCACAGTGTAGTAGGAGAGAGAGAGGACTTGTGGTAGTATGCACAGTGTAGTAGGAGACAGAGAGGACTTGTGGTAGTATGCACAGTGTAGTAGGAGAGAGAGAGGACTTGTGGTAGTATGCACAGTGTAGTAGGAGACAGAGGACTTGTGGTAGTATGCACAGTGTAGTAGGAGACAGAGGACTTGTGGTAGTATGCACAGTGTAGTAGGAGACAGAGAGGACTTGTGGTAGTATGCACAGTGTAGTAGGAGAGAGAGAGAGGACTTGTGGTAGTATGCACAGTGTAGTAGGAGACAGAGAGAGGACTTGTGGTAGTATGCACAGTGTAGTAGGAGACAGAGGACTTGTGGTAGTATGCACAGTGTAGCAGGTGAGAGACAGAGAGGACTTGTGGTAGTATGCACAGTGTAGTAGGAGACAGAGAGGACTTGTGGTAGTATGCACAGTGTAGTAGGAGACAGAGGACTTGTGGTAGTATGCACAGTGTAGTAGGAGACAGAGGACTTGTGGTAGTATGCACAGTGTAGTAGGAGACAGAGGACTTGTGGTAGTATGCACAGTGTAGTAGGAGAGAGAGAGGACTTGTGGTAGTATGCACAGTGTAGTAGGAGAGAGAGAGGACTTGTGGTAGTATGCACAGTGTAGTAGGAGAGACAGAGGATTTGTGGTAGTATGCACAGTGTAGTAGGAGAGACAGAGGACTTGTGGTAGTATGCACAGTGTAGTAGGAGAGACAGAGGACTTGTGGTAGTATGCACAGTGTAGCAGGAGAGAGACAGAGGACTTGTGGTAGTATGCACAGTGTAGTAGGAGACAGAGGACTTGTGGTAGTATGCACAGTGTAGTAGGAGACAGAGGACTTGTGGTAGTATGCACAGTGTAGCAGGTGAGAGACAGAGATGACTTGTGGTAGTATGCACAGTGTAGTAGGAGACAGAGGACTTGTGGTAGTATGCACAGTGTAGTAGGAGACAGAGGACTTGTGGTAGTATGCACAGTGTAGTAGGAGACAGAGAGGACTTGTGGTAGTATGCACAGTGTAGTAGGAGAGAGAGAGGACTTGTGGTAGTATGCACAGTGTAGTAGGAGAGACAGAGAGAGGACTTGTGGTAGTATGCACAGTGTAGTAGGAGAGACAGAGGACTTGTGGTAGTATGCACAGTGTAGTAGGAGAGACAGAGAGGACTTGTGGTAGTATGCACAGTGTAGTAGGAGAGAGAGAGGACTTGTGGTAGTATGCTCAGTGTAGTAGGAGAGAGAGAGGACTTGTTGTAGTATGCACAGTGTAGTAGGAGACAGAGGACTTGTGGTAGTATGCACAGTGTAGTAGGAGACAGAGGATTTGTGGTAGTATGCACAGTGTAGTAGGAGACAGAGGACTTGTGGTAGTATGCACAGTGTAGTAGGAGAGACAGAGGACTTGTGATAGTATGCACAGTGTAGTGGGAGAGAGAGAGGACTTGTGGTAGTATGCACAGTGTAGTAGGAGAGACAGAGGACTTGTGGTAGTATGCACAGTGTAGTAGGAGACAGAGGACTTGTGGTAGTATGCACAGTGTAGCAGGTGAGAGACAGAGAGGACTTGTGGTAGTATGCACAGTGTAGTAGGAGACAGAGGACTTGTGGTAGTATGCACAGTGTAGTAGGAGACAGAGGACTTGTGGTAGTATGCACAGTGTAGTAGGAGACAGAGAGGACTTGTGGTAGTATGCACAGTGTAGTAGGAGAGACAGAGGACTTGTGGCAGTATGCACAGTGTAGTAGGAGACAGAGGACTTGTGGTAGTATGCACAGTGTAGTAGGAGACAGAGAGGACTTGTGGTAGTATGCACAGTGTAGTAGGAGAGAGAGAGGACTTGTGGTAGTATGCACAGTGTAGTAGGACAGAGAGAGGACTTGTGGTAGTATGCACAGTGTAGTAGGAGAGAGAGAGGACTTGTGGTAGTATGCACAGTGTAGTAGGATACAGAGGACTTGTGGTAGTATGCACAGTGTAGTAGGAGAGAGAGGACTTGTGGTAGTATGCACAGTGTAGTAGGAGAGAGAGAGGACTTGTGGTAGTATGCACAGTGTAGTAGGAGACAGAGGACTTGTGGTAGTATGCACAGTGTAGTAGGAGACAGAGGACTTGTGGTAGTATGCACAGTGTAGTAGGAGAGAGAGGACTTGTGGTAGTATGCACAGTGTATTAGGAGAGAGAGGACTTGTGGTAGTATGCACAGTGTAGTAGGAGACAGAGAGGACTCGTGGTAGTATGCACAGTGTAGTAGGAGAGAGAGGACTTGTGGTAGTATGCACAGTGTAGTAGGAGACAGAGAGGACTTGTGGTAGTATGCACAGTGTAGTAGGAGAGAGAGGACTTGTGGTAGTATGCACAGTGTAGTAGGAGAGAGAGGACTTGTGGTAGTATGCACAGTGTAGTAGGAGACAGAGGACTTGTGGTAGTATGCACAGTGTAGTAGGAGACAGAGAGAGGACTTGTGGTAGTATGCACAGTGTAGTAGGAGACAGAGGACTTGTGGTAGTATGAACAGTGTAGTAGGAGACAGAGGACTTGTGGTAGTATGCACAGTGTAGTAGGAGAGAGAGAGGACTTGTGGTAGTATGCACAGTGTAGTAGGAGACAGAGAGGACTTGTGGTAGTATGCACAGTGTAGTAGAAGAGAGAGAGAGGACTTGTGGTAGTATGCACAGTGTAGTAGGAGACAGAGGACTTGTGGTAGTATGCACAGTGTAGTAGGAGACAGAGGACTTGTGGTAGTATGCACAGTGTAGTAGGAGACAGAGAGGACTTGTGGTAGTATGCACAGTGTAGTAGGAGAGAGAGAGAGAGAGGACTTGTGGTAGTATGCACAGTGTAGTAGGAGACAGAGAGAGGACTTGTGGTAGTATGCACAGTGTAGTAGGAGACAGAGGACTTGTGGTAGTATGCACAGTGTAGCAGGTGAGAGACAGAGAGGACTTGTGGTAGTATGCACAGTGTAGTAGGAGACAGAGAGGACTTGTGGTAGTATGCACAGTGTAGTAGGAGACAGAGGACTTGTGGTAGTATGCACAGTGTAGTAGGAGACAGAGGACTTGTGGTAGTATGCACAGTGTAGTAGGAGACAGAGGACTTGTGGTAGTATGCACAGTGTAGTAGGAGAGAGAGAGGACTTGTGGTAGTATGCACAGTGTAGTAGGAGAGAGAGAGGACTTGTGGTAGTATGCACAGTGTAGTAGGAGAGACAGAGGATTTGTGGTAGTATGCACAGTGTAGTAGGAGAGACAGAGGACTTGTGGTAGTATGCACAGTGTAGTAGGAGAGACAGAGGACTTGTGGTAGTATGCACAGTGTAGCAGGAGAGAGACAGAGGAATTGTGGTAGTATGCACAGTGTAGTAGGAGACAGAGGACTTGTGGTAGTATGCACAGTGTAGTAGGAGACAGAGGACTTGTGGTAGTATGCACAGTGTAGCAGGTGAGAGACAGAGATGACTTGTGGTAGTATGCACAGTGTAGTAGGAGACAGAGGACTTGTGGTAGTATGCACAGTGTAGTAGGAGACAGAGGACTTGTGGTAGTATGCACAGTGTAGTAGGAGAGAGAGAGGACTTGTGGTAGTATGCACAGTGTAGTAGGAGAGACAGAGAGAGGACTTGTGGTAGTATGCACAGTGTAGTAGGAGAGACAGAGGACTTGTGGTAGTATGCACAGTGTAGTAGGAGAGACAGAGAGGACTTGTGGTAGTATGCACAGTGTAGTAGGAGAGAGAGGACTTGTGGTAGTATGCACAGTGTAGTAGGACAGAGAGAGGACTTGTGGTAGTATGCACAGTGTAGTAGGAGACAGAGGACTTGTGGTAGTATGCACAGTGTAGTAGGAGACAGAGGACTTGTGGTAGTATGCACAGTGTAGTAGGAGACAGAGGACTTGTGGTAGTATGCACAGTGTAGTAGGAGAGACAGAGGACTTGTGATAGTATGCACAGTGTAGTGGGAGAGAGAGAGGACTTGTGGTAGTATGCACAGTGTAGTAGGAGAGACAGAGGACTTGTGGTAGTATGCACAGTGTAGTAGGAGACAGAGGACTTGTGGTAGTATGCACAGTGTAGCAGGTGAGAGACAGAAAGGACTTGTGGTAGTATGCACAGTGTAGTAGGAGACAGAGGACTTGTGGTAGTATGCACAGTGTAGTAGGAGACAGAGGACTTGTGGTAGTATGCACAGTGTAGTAGGAGACAGAGAGGACTTGTGGTAGTATGCACAGTGTAGTAGGAGAGACAGAGGACTTGTGGCAGTATGCACAGTGTAGTAGGAGACAGAGGACTTGTGGTAGTATGCACAGTGTAGTAGGAGACAGAGAGGACTTGTGGTAGTATGCACAGTGTAGTAGGAGAGAGAGAGGACTTGTGGTAGTATGCACAGTGTAGTAGGACAGAGAGAGGACTTGTGGTAGTATGCACAGTGTAGTAGGAGAGAGAGAGAGGACTTGTGGTAGTATGCACAGTGTAGTAGGAGACAGAGGACTTGTGGTAGTATGCACAGTGTAGTAGGAGAGAGAGGACTTGTGGTAGTATGCACAGTGTAGTAGGAGAGAGAGAGGACTTGTGGTAGTATGCACAGTGTAGTAGGAGACAGAGGACTTGTGGTAGTATGCACAGTGTAGTAGGAGACAGAGGACTTGTGGTAGTATGCACAGTGTAGTAGGAGAGAGAGGACTTGTGGTAGTATGCACAGTGTATTAGGAGAGAGAGAGGACTTGTGGTAGTATGCACAGTGTAGTAGGAGACAGAGAGGACTTGTGGTAGTATGCACAGTGTAGTAGGAGAGAGAGGACTTGTGGTAGTATGCACAGTGTAGTAGGAGAGAGAGGACTTGTGGTAGTATGCACAGTGTAGTAGGAGACAGAGGACTTGTGGTAGTATGCACAGTGTAGTAGGAGACAGAGGACTTGTGGTAGTATGCACAGTGTAGTAGGAGACAGAGAGGACTTGTGGTAGTATGCACAGTGTAGTAGGAGACAGAGGACTTGTGGTAGTATGCGTCTGTCTCTTGGGTAAAGCATGTCCCCAGATTGGCCTCCACCAATGTCTTTAGGGGAAATATATCTTTTATTTGATGTATCATCACGGTCACAGTCACAGAGTACAATCTATTCAGTGCCACCCGTGATTCGACACCCTCAGACAGAGCATTCTGGGTAAAAAACAATTATTTATAGTGAAGGCTGACATATTGTATTTCCTTGCAGCAGCGAGGAGCAGACAGTGGCCTTCGCTGAAAAACCCTTCCGACGCGCTGTCCCGGAGTTTTAACCCTTTCACTGCCACACTACAGAAGGTTAACCCTTTCACTACCACACTACAGAAGGTTAACCTTTCACTACCACTACCTACAGACGGTTAACCCTGAATTTCCCCAAGGGGATCAATAAAGGAATATCTTATCTTATCTTCTGTAGTGTGGTTGTAAAAGGGTTAACCCTTTGTCGTGTGGCAGTGAAAGGGTTAAAGTGGAATGGCGTCTCACGACTTGGACTTGGTTCCAACCCTCTCTCTCCGCTGCTACTACAGGCCCATACAACAGTTATAATCATAACAAAGAGTGGGCGCCTCACTGTTTAAATGGGAACCCTAATTAAGAATGAAGAATTAAGTTATTTCCCTGGCCCCGGAAAGTTCAACCAAGACATGAGCTACGTTCTCATGAAGCCAGAAACCAGAGAAGTAAGACTCTATCTATATACCCAAACAAGTTTAATTCTACAGTCGTGATCTCAGTTCTGAAACTGAAAATGTAATTGCATACTCAGCACATTCAGTGTGTCACCTATAACACGTTCCCCCTCTCAGTGTGTCACCTATAACACGTTCCCCCTCTCAGTGTGTCACCTATAACACGTTCCCCCTCTCAGTGTGTCACCTATAACACGTTCCCCCTCTCAGTGTGTCACCTATAACACGTTCCCCCTCTCAGTGTGTCACCTATAACACGTTCCCCCTCTCAGTGTGTCACCTATAACACGTTCCCCCTCTCAGTGTCACCTATAACACGTTCCCCCTCTCAGTGTGTCACCTATAACACGTTCCGCCTCTCAGTGTCACCTATAACACGTTCCCCCTCTCAGTGTCACCTTTAACACGTTCCCCCTCTCAGTGTCACCTATAACACGTTCCCCCTCTCAGTGTCACCTGTAACATGTTCCCCCTCTCAGTGTCACCTATAACACGTTCCCCCTCTCAGTGTCATCAAAACATGTTCCCCCTCTCAGTGTCATCAAAACACGTTCCCCCTCTCAGTGTGTCACCTATAACATGTTCCCCCTCTCAGTGTCACCTATAACACGTTCCCCCTCTCAGTGTCATCAAAACACGTTCCCCCTCTCAGTGTCATCAAAACACGTTCCCCCTCTCAGTGTGTCACCTATAACACGTTCCCCCTCTCAGTGTGTCACCTATAACACGTTCCCCCTCTCAGTGTGTCACCTATAACACGTTCCCCCTCTCAGTGTCACCTATAACACGTTCCCCCTCTCAGTGTCACCTATAACACGTTCCGCCTCTCAGTGTCACCTATAACACGTTCCCCCTCTCAGTGTGTCACCTATAACACGTTCCCCCTCTCAGTGTGTCACCTATAACACGTTCCCCCTCTCAGTGTCACCTATAACACGTTCCCCCTCTCAGTGTCACCTATAACACGTTCCGCCTCTCAGTGCCTCTCAGTGTCACCTATAACACGTTCCCCTTCTCAGTGTCACCTACTATAACCAGTGATGGGAGTAACGGCGTTATAAAGAACGGCGTTACTAACGGCGTTAGTTTTTTCAGTAACGAGTAACTCATCCAATCTTAATAACGCTGTTACCGTTACTGCCAAAAAATGCGGCGCGTTATTGTCTATGATTGAAGCTTTTTTTTTTCATCAGAAAGATCTCTGCGCCGAGAGGCATTCTATAAAGCTGGGAACGAGGTTAGTCCTTCTCAGCCAACCTCAGCGCGCGATTGGCTGAGGTTGAGTAAAATGCCATGGTAAGCCAATCAAAGGTAGAGGTGGGTGGGTGCATACAGAGTCTGACACACAGCGCGACAACACAAGCCAGTTAACGTGAGACCGCGGTCCGTGTACGTTTTGATAGTTGTTTTGGTGGCCAAATAATCCAAAACGAATCCAACGAACAACACACGCGAGCATTCAATGACAGACCGCGGGTCCATGAGCGTTTTTGTTCACTCTAGTCTTGTGTTAGTTGTGTGTTGCACTGCAGTAGTGGAGGCTCTACTCTGCTGACATAGTGCTGCACTTCCTGGTTTAATAGCACAGTCTTCAGGTGCTCAGAGTCAGAGATATATATATCTGTATGTCATGCATGTCTTAAATGTCATGATTAGATTTGTTTAGATGATTAGATTAGATTCTTATATCTGTATGTATGTTGTGTATGTCATAAATGGCATGAATTGAAAATGGGGGACCCTGATGTAAACAAGACGAAATACTTTCTCTGGTCTGCATCCCCTTAACAATTGTGTGTATTGAGCTGTACTGTACTGTACTGTACCCATTCTGCAATCTGTTAATTAAAATGTTCAATCAATCAGTATATATTTGTTATTTATTTTTGGTATAGTGCTTAACAAGAATAATTTAATGTTGCCCAGTTGTGGCCTGTTGAGGGGCAATACATGATTTCAAAAGTTCCAAAACATCTATTGTATTTGTATGATCCACTATATAAACATAGTAATTATAATAATATCTACATACATGGCATTTGATTGGAGGCTAGCCTCACTTTGTCCCACAGCAACATTAAAATAGTTTAGATTTGTGTATGTTGTTTATGTAAAAAAAATTACTTGAAAGTAACGCAATAGTTACTTTCTGAAGTAACTAGTTACTTTTATAATTTGTAACTGAGTAAGTAATTTAGTTACTTTTTAAAAGTAACTTGCCCAACACTTCCCCCTCTCAGTGTGTCACCTATAACACGTTCCCCCTCTCAGTGTGTCACCTATAACACGTTCCCCCTCTCAGTGTGTCACCTATAACACATTCCCCCTCTCAGTGTCACCTATTACACGTTCCCCCTCTCAGTGTCACCTATAACACGTTCCCCCTCTCAGTGTCACCTATAACACGTTCCCCCTCTCAGTGTGTCACATATAACACGTTCCCCCGGGCTCTCTCTCTGGTGTCACCTATAACACGTTCCCCCTCTCAGTGTGTCACCAATAACACGTTCCCCCTCTCAGTGTGTCACCTATAACACGTTCCCCCTCTCTGTGTGTCACCTATAACACGTTCCCCCTCTCAGTGTGTCGCCTATAACACGTTCCCCCTCTCTGTGTCACCTATAACACGTTCCCCCTCTCAGTGTGTCACCTATAACACGTTCCCCCTCTCAGTGTGTCACCTATAACACGTTCCCCCTCTCTGTGTCACCTATAACACGTTCCCCCGGGCGCTCTGTGTCACCTACACTGTAAAACATTTAATTTCATGGAAAATTCACTGTATTATTTTACAGATTACTTTTGTTTTTCTACTTTAAGTGTAAATGCCAATGCAAACTATTAACCATTAAATAAAGGGGGGGCAGGTGGCGCACGGAGATTACGTTCGTCACCAACACCGGGAGACACTAGGATTCGCCTGTTCGAATCCAGCTCCCGGCGTTGCTATCAGCTTGGCTGGCCTCTCACACTGATACAATTGGCTGTATCAGGGGGTGGGAAAGCTGAAGGGTGGGTCCTGGGCGTTGTGGACAGCGACCCCTACAGTTCGGTCGGGGCGCCTGCTCAGCGAGGGTTGGAACTGAGGAGAGATAGTGTGGCCTCCCACACGCTACACTCTCCCCGGTGAGAACCTGCACATGCGTCGGAGGAAAGCATGTGACATTCTCCGGTCTCCCGGACCAACAGTAGGGGAAAGTACGCAACAACCAGCAAGGGTGGTATGGGAGAAAAATCGGGAAAAAGGAGGGGAAGAAAGATAATAATAAAAAAAAAAAAAAAAAAACATTAAATAAAGGTTGTGATCTGTAAATGTATTTGATTTTACTGTAATTTGACAGTAAGTATTTGGCAACCATTGATGCCAGACATTTACCCTTTTCTTGCAGCTTTTTTTCTTACAGTGTATAACATGTTTTTCCAATTCATTATCTGTGTAGAGCCGCTTCAGACGTTATCCCTGATGATGACATCATACGTCTGAGTTGTAGCACTCAGAGAATTGGTCGTTTTCACTAATAGCTTTGGACTGTTTTAGGACCGGAGGAATATTCCTAAGTTCCCCTTTAATTCCTCAAACCGTGGGCGTAGTGCCCTCGCTGTCCTGCTGCCCACCACCACGGCGCTCGCCGTAAAAAACCCAGCTGTGTAACAGGACTCAGAGTGGCTCAAGGTCGGATAGTAAAGTATTGATTTTCCAATAGGCAAAGTGGCTGCCTTGATCGAGTCCCCCCCCCCTCTTTCTTTCTCTCTCTCTCTCTCTCTCTCTCTCTCTCTCTCTCTCTCCCTGCCTCCCCCCCCTCTCTCTCTCTCTCCCTCCAGCCTCCTTCGCTCTCAGCTTGGCTTTAAGCGTTCCAACCTCCAGCGACTTGCCTTAAAATGCAGGGATTAGCTTTTTCTCTCATTACTGTTCCCTCTGTTGTCCCCATTTGTTTTGTTGCATTATGATTTTTATGTTGGCTACATCCTCCACGTTAAGCCCCCCCCCCCCCCGGACCTCGCTGAACCCTTGTCAATCTTCTACCAACAGTGGAAGAGAGACGTTTCCCAGCTCGAGCTGTTCGTGACGATAACAAAGCGATGGGAGTCCTAAAGGCAAACAAGTTTTTCCGACTGACTCATCCCTAAGGCTTTGAAGTGGCGCCTATATTCCAAGAGCTTGATAAACTCAGCTGTTGCTATGTGTGTGTGGGCTGAGAGAGGGGGAGGAAGAGGGGGCAGGGGCTGGGGGGGGGCTGGGGGGTGCGGCTGGGTGGGGGGAGGGAGAGGGGGCTGGGTGGGCGGCTGAGAGAGGGGGAGGGAGAGGGGCTGGGGCTGGGGGGGGCTGGGGGTGCGGCTGGGTGGGGGGAGGGAGAGGGGGCTGGGTGGGCGGCTGAGAGAGGGGGAGGGAGAGGGGGCTGGGGGGGGGGGGGGGGGCTGGGTGGTCACGCTCGCAGTACCACATAGCATCTGAATGAAGTGAAGACTACAGGATGGATGTACAAACCCTGCTGGGTTTGTAGAGCCAAATTACAACTCTTTATCTCTCTCTCTCTCTCTCTCTCTCTCTCTCTCTCTCTCTCTCCCTCCCTCTCTCTCACTCTCTGTCTCTCTGTCTCTCTGTCTCTCTCTCTCTCTCTCTCTCTCTCTTTCTCTCT
>NC_140166.1:53686385-53696072 GCF_963971535.1 Notolepis coatsorum | reverse complement strand
TGCGAGATTTGTACTTTGTAGGTCTGCATTTTAAATGTAAGGAGTAAAAAGTATGTTTTTTTCCCTCTGAAATGTAATTGAGTAAAAGTACAAAGTATACAAACCTAATAATACTTGAGTAAAGTACAAATCCCCAAAAACAGTACTAAAAATATTGTAACAAAGTACAATTACTCGAGTACTTCACACCCCTGGCTGGCGCTCACCAGGAAAGAGCAGAGGAAGATGAACGAGACGAAGTAGAAGTAGGCAAAGTCACTGCCACACTCCTTCCCCTGAGTGCCGGATCCGATGTCACACGGTCGGTGACTCAGACACGCCAGCATGATCTCGTGCCATGCCTCGCCTGTGGCACTCCTGAGAGAGAGAGAGAGAGAGAGGAGGGAGGAGAGAGAGAGAGAGAGAGAGAGAGAGAGAGAGAGAGAGAGAGAGAGAGAGAGAGAGAGAGAGAGAGAGAGAGAGAGAGAGAGAGAGAGAGAGAGAGAGAGAGAGAGAGAGAGAGAGAGAGAGAGAGAGAGAGAGAGAGAGAGAGAGAGAGAGAGACAGACAGATAGACAGACAGACAGACAGACAGACAGACAGACAGACAGACAGACAGACAGACAGACAGACAGACAGACAGACAGACAGACAGACAGACAGACAGACAGACAGACAGACAGACAGACAGACAGACAGACAGACAGACAGACAGACAGACAGACAGACAGACAGACAGACAGACAGACAGAAGCATGTCAGACTACCTTATACAGTAGAAATGGCAACTTGTTCCTGCTTCCTGGTTACAACCCAGGCTAACAGACTGACTGACTGACTAACTGACTGGTTGACTGACTGACTGACTGACTGACTGACTGACTGGCTGACTAACAGACTAACAGGCTGACAGACTAACAGCAGACTAACATCAGACTAACAGACTAACAGACTAACAGACTAACAGACAAACAGCAGACTAACAGCAGGCTAACAGACTGACTGACTGACTAACAGACTAACAGACTAACTGACTAACAGACTAACAGACTAACTGACTAACTGACTGACTAACAGACTAACAGACTAACAGACTGACGGACTAACAGACTAACAGACTGACTGACTGACTGACTAACAGACTAACAGACTAACTGACTAACTAACTGACTAACAGACTAACAGACTAACAGACTAACATACTAACAGACTAACATACTAACAGACTGACTGACTGACTGACTGACTGACTGACTGACTGACTGACTGACTGACTGACTGACTGACTAACTAACTGACTGGTTGACTGACTGACTGACTGGCTGACTAACAGACTAACAGGCTGACAGACTAACAGCAGACTAACAGACTAACAGCATACTAACAGACTAACAGCAGACTAACAGACTAACAGACTAACAGCAGACTAACAGACTAACAGACTAACTGACTGACTGACTGACTGATTGACTAACAGAATAACTGACTGACTGACTGACTAACAGACTAACAGACTAACTGACTGACTGACTGACTAACAGACTAACAGACTAACAGAATAACTGACTGACTGAGTAACAGACTGACTGACTGACTGATTGACTAACAGAATAACTGACTGACTGACTGACTAACAGACTAACAGACTAACAGAATAACTGACTGACTGAGTAACAGACTGACTGACTGACTGACTGACTGACTGACTGACTGACTGACTGGCTGGTTAATTGACTGACTGACTGACTGACTGACTGACTGACTGACTGACTGACTGACTGACTGGCTGGTTAATTGACTGACTGACTGACTGACTGACTGACTGACTGACTGACTGACTGACTGACTGACTGACTGACTGACTGAATGACTGACTGGCTGACTGACTGATTGACTGACTGTATGGCGACTGTCCAAACAAACTGTAGTCAGTCACCGAGAGACTAAATCGGGGAAATAATGATACCTGCCAGACGCGCAGCTCGCCACATAATCACTGCTCCAGGATACTGTGTTTGGTTAGTTTATTGGAGTTAAAAACAGTTCATATAGTATCAAAAATAAAGTGAATCACGGTTTGATTTATCATAGTGTAGCGTGCGTGCGGTCAGCAAAGTGTGACTTCCCCGTTCACCCCCTCATCATTAACGTACCAGAAACCCACCGGTGAACAGCTGACTTTACTACTACTACGACACCACGTGACCCATTTGTGAATGACGTGACCCTAACAACCTGAGTTGTGTATACCTGTCACCAACAAACCGGCCCCTAATTATTACATAATCTCATTTCACAGTAATAATTATCAACACTTCAATTAATATAAAACACCAAATTTTTTTTAATTACATTTTTTTTGCGATTTTTTTGTGCGCAAGGAGTTCATAGTTCATAAGGTCTTGATACTCTTCTTAAATCGAACCCCCCCCCCAAGTCAAGTCAATTCAAACTTCAAAGTCACGAAAAAGTCAAATTAATCCAAAGTCATGAAAAAGAAACAAAGCCTTCATGACCCTGTCGACTCCTGAAGAAGGCACGTCTTTGTCACAGGTCTATAGAGAAAGCTGCAGGTCACCAAAAACGGTCCTCTAAGGCCCTCAGGATGTGGGCCCAGGACACGGGGCTTGCAGACCTATGGCGCTTATCCAATGCCACCCTCAAGGATTACTCTCACCTGTCAGCCAGACACAAAACCTTCTCTCGAATGGACTATGCATTCGCGTCCCCTAATATGTTTGATAGTTTCGACGTCTCATTGGTTCCCCTGGTTCTCTCGGACCACAAGGGGATTTTCCTTGTGGCAACCTTTGGCAGGCTCTCCACGAGAGCTCCCAGGTGGCATTTTAACTCAACCTTATTAAAGAACGATGATTTCTGTTCTGAGTTCAGGAGTAAACTAGCTGAATTCTTGCAGATCAATGTTGGCATGGTCGATGACCCCAGGGTCCTATGGAACGCATTGAAAGGATTTATCAGGGGTCATGTCACACTTTTCGCCTCCAATTTGCGTAAATCCCGGTCAAAAAAACTAGAAGGACTGGAAACATTATATGCGGACCTATACGCATCTTTGCAAACTAACTATAGTGAACGACTAAACACACAACGTAAGATAGTCAAGAAAGAAATAAACTCCATACTTAAACAACAGTCTGAGTTCTTGATACATAGGACAAGGCAAAATTACTACTTTCACGGCTCCAGGCCTAGCCATCTATTGGCAATGAAAATACGCTCGAATGATCATTTCTCGGATATCCCCTCGATCAAGACGCGACAGGGTATAGTCACTACTGATTCGAAAAAGATCAACAACACTTTTAAAGAGTTTTACTCACAGTTATATAGCTCAGAGGTTAATCTCGACGACTCTAAATTTGAATCATTCATTGGCGGGCTTGAGATACCCCACATTCTGAGGAAGAGGCTATGGAACTGGGGAAACCGATCACTCTTATGGAACTAAGGGAGACGATTGCTGAAATGCAGAGGGGTAAGGCACCAGGCTGGGATGGTATTCCACCCGAGGTGTATTTAGCTTTCTGGGACCAACTGGGTCCATTGATGCTCGATATGATCAATTATGCTATCGAACAAGGGGAGTTCTCAAGAGATGTCAACATGGCGTTGATTTCTTTACTTCTCAAGAAGGACAAAGATCCCAATGATTGTGGTAGCTATAGGCCCTTGAGTCTTCTCGGGCCAATTTAAAAGTGTTTGCCAAGGTGCTGGCCCGCCGCCTGCAGAGATTTATGACGGTATTGGTACACTGCGATCAAACTGGTTTTATCCCGGGGCGCCTGGCTGCAGATAATCTTAGGAGGCTGTTGCATGTAGTCGATAACAGTAAAGACAATACAGCTCCGTCCACAGTTCTGTCTTTGGATGCCATGAAGGCGTTTGACAGACTAGAATGGTCATACCTGTGGAAGGTACTTGAGGTCATGGGTTTTGGAAAGAATTTTATCCATATGATTAAAGTCCTGTATGCCTCGCCGTCGGCAATGATACTGACAGGCAAAAACTGTTCCACACTTTTCCCAGTCTCCAGATCTTCTAGACAGGGTTGTCCTCTGAGCCCAGGACTATTCGCGCTTTCCCTCGAACCATTGGCCCAATTTATTAGGCAATCGGAGGACGTCGTCCCCATAATGATCAATAATACACCACACAAAATTGCTCTCTATGCGGATGACCTACTGATTTTTATGGATGACCCTTCCCGGTCAGCTACAAAATTATTGGGAATAATCGACGACTTTGGTAAATTGTCAGGCTTTAAGATTAACTGGAACAAATCAGCCTGCCTACCTCTTAATGAGCTGGCCAAGGCGGTGAGACTACCAGCTGATATCCCCATAGTGGAACATTTTAAATACTTAGGTATAGAGATATTCCCCACGCTGAGTCAAACTACTAAGTACAACTTCACGGGTACTTATGATAAAATACGCCAGGATCTAGACAGATGGTCGTCCCTTCCTAACTCCTTACAAGCCCGAGCTTCGATAATCAAAATGAACGTCCTGCCTAGGATACATTTTGTTAGCTCAATGCTCCCCCTGCCCCCTCCAATAGACCACTGGCGCAAGGTACAATCGATGGTATCTAAGTTTATCTGGAATAACAAACGCCCGAGAATCAAAAGAGCTACTACTCAACGTAGGAAACAAGATGGGGGCCTCGCAATACCTGATTTTAAGCTTTATTTCTGGTCCTTTTCACTGAGACCTCTGATGTGCTGGCTAGACCCTGTAGATGCTGTATCTTGGCGCTCCTTAGAAGCGCCGGCTGTCTCACCGCTAAGATTGCAGGATGTGGTGTACTCCACTGTCCCTATTTCGAAATGCCGGCTGAGGTATGGACCGATCATAACTCACGTGATCCAAACGTGGCGTAATGTACAGAAGTCGTGTGGGGTTAAATGCCCATGGCACCTGGACTCTCCAATTTTTAATAACCAGCAATTACTTGTTGGGCACAAGCCGGTTAATATTCCTCAATGGCAAAGGAGGGGAGTTCATACTCTGGAGGATATTTATGATAAGAACGGCCTCTGTGCGTTTCAGGACTTAAGAGAATTTTATGATCTTCCCGGCGAGTCCTTCTTTCTTTACCTTCAACTAAGGTCAGCGCTGAGGGCGCATGGCGTGCCGTGGGCTCAAGCTTTGCAACCACACTCCTTCCTCAGGCTCATAGTGGACAGGACGACCTCCAGAGGGTTTGTCTCAGACTTTTATACGCTCTTAATTCAGTCCACGTATAAAAATGTATCATTGGATACAATCTGGCATGTGGATATCCCGGAGTTGGACCCCGAGTTTGACTGGGATGATGTTTGGGCAAATGTGGCATTGTCTTCCCGCAACCCCAATCACCAGCAAATAAATTTTAATTATATTCATAGGACCTATCTTACACCTAGGAAGCTATTTGCTATGGGACTGATAACCGACTCTCGGTGCACTTTGTGCTCTCAAAAGGCCACTGGCACTTATATGCATATGTATTGGGATTGCCCACCAGTGGCCCGCTTCTGGAGGTCAATAGCGGACAAACTTTCAGATCTGTGTGGCTTAACTATCCCATTCACAGCTGTTACGCTACTCCTGAACGATATAACAACACTACCCGCGTCCGTACAACTGAAAAGGGTTGTCCTAGCGGGCGTCACAGCAGCGAAGAAGCTAATAGCAATGCGATGGAAGGAGCCTGAGAAGCTCACAGTGATTAACTGGTCCCTAACACTGTTGGATGTGATTTATCTTGAGATATCCACGGCGCGGGTGATTGGGGTGGGGCAGGCTGGGATTGACCTATGGTTCGCAGCAGCTGAGAAGGTCAGGACCGCCGTGTGTAGCTGAGCGGGGTTGGGGTGTTTGTTCGGGGGAGTCCGGCGGTCTCGTGGGAGGGGGAGGAGGAAATGTCTTGTCTGTCTTGTCTTTTGTGATGTCTTGAATTTAACTAGGGATTTTATTGGGGGGCAGCTATTTAGTTAGTTCTTCACTATTTGGTCATCTATTAGATAGTACCCCTGGAATTTTGAATTTAAAATTTAAAAAGGTTGAACTCTGTTTTCTTTTCTTTTTGTCTTTATAATTTATAAATTGTTATATTCTGTATTATTATTGTTTTTGTTATTTTCCTGTGAAGTTCTGTGTATTGTGATTGTGATTAATGTGTTGTCTTGTTTTCATGTAAGTAATAATAAAAAAAAAAGAGAAAGCTGCAGGTCCGCGTCTTAATCCAGACCTGTCGCACAAGTCCGTTCTTGTCTGGCATCGTCTCTGTGATCCAGGAATTCCGTGGTGCGGAATCGTCCATTATTGAGCACTATGTCACCGGGGATGAAGTTCCGCTTGATCTTTGTTCTGTCGTTCCTGTAATTGTGGCAGATATGCGAGATGTCTACTGTTGAGAATTGATTCCACTTAGAGTACTGTATGGAGTCCCTCCTCATCCTCTTCTCTCCATCCCATCCTCCTCTCCTCCATCCTCTTCTCTCTGTCCTCTCCTCCTCCTACTCTTGCCATCCTCCTACTCTCCTCCTTTCTCCATGTGCTGCTCTCTCAGCTTCTGCAAGTCGATTCTGAAACTTCTCCATAGATCCATATCTCTGAGACACCACGTCACTGAGGCTGCGTTGTTCTCTCTCCGCCTGCTCCTTCATCCTCTTCAAACTCTTCCTCAACCAACCAACACCTCCATCATTCTCTACTGAGGCTTTATGTGCTGCAGTACCAGCCTTATGCACTGGGGGAAGACCACTCCCTCCATCTTTCCAGTATGGGTTCAACTCCAGCTTATGCAGACCAGCCTGTTGGATGGCCTCTGCCTTGGTTTTCTCCTCCTCTTGTCTCTTCTTCTCCTTCTTGATCTTTTTTGACCTTTTCCTCTTCTTGGTCTTGAAGATGGTCTCCTGCTGTATCTGATGAAGACGTTGGTCGAGCTCTGGGAGGAGCCATGTGTTCTCTCCTCTCTGTGTCTTCAACTCCTGCTTGGCCTCGTCGATCACCTCCTGATGAGCTTTACGTTTATACTCCCTCTTCTTATTGGTGCTGCTCGAGCTTTCAGAACTAGCTCCGAACGCTGCCATGACACTGTCGTCTCCTCCAACTGGTCCATTTACAGTGCATCCAAGCATCGTATTGACTGCATATGGCCCTCCATCCACACTTCGGATGACTTCCAGTGGTTCTAAGGCTCTGGGAACATTCAGACCAATCAACATCTCCACGTCTGCATCTATCTGTGGCAGATAGACATACTTCAGATGAGGCAATTTTTTCAGATCTTGCCGTTGTGGGATGTTACTTCGATTGACAGGCATTTGATGTTGTGCAAAGATTTTTGGTATTTTACAGTATCGGTCACTGTCCAATCCAGCGACTTCCAAATCAGATGTAATGCAACTGTCAACCACCTTTTCTTGGCCCATAGTACGTAAAAGGATCCTTGTTTTCCTCCCAGATAGTCCCAGTTTAGCCATCAGACCCATTGTGCAGAAGGACGCTGAACTCCCTGGGTCTAGAAAGGCGTAGGTTTCCACTGACCTTTGACCTTTGCTTGATTTAACTTTAACTGGTACGATGGCAAGCTTGCAATCTTGATCACCGGCCCCAGTAAGGCCACCGGTATGGATCTCGACTAGAGTTCTGTCCACTGCTCTGTCTGAGTTGCTCCTGCCTTTCTCTGCATCTCCATTCTCCTTAGAGTGGAAGTGAAGCAAGCTGGGGTGTCGTGAGCCACATGTCCTGCAAAACAGACGTTCCCTGTACTCTCTGCTGATGTGCCCAGTGCACAAGCATCCAAAGCAAACTCCATTCTCCTTCAGGAACTCCATCTTCTCGCTGTGAGCTCTCCTCTCCAATAGCGTACATGACTCCAGTGTGTGTCCACCCTCTTTGCAGAAAAGGCAAGTCTCCTCATATCCATCCTTAACTCTGTTTTCCCAATGAGCATCTCTTTCAATTGTGGAGAACGTTGTGGCAAAACTACTCCCTCTAGCCTGAAGACGAGGCACAGGTCTAGCTCTGCCACTTTCCTTGAAAGCCCCCGTCATTGGAGTGTCTTGTATGTCTCCAAATACAGGGTCTGTAGCGATTCTCGCTTCCCGCTCAATAAAAGTCACAATATCAGTAAACATAGCACGTTTGCGATGTCTTTCCTGGATGTTACATGCCTCTGTTCGCCACTTGTCCCTCAGCTTGTAGGGCAACTTCTTGATAACAGCAAGCATGTTTGTAGATGTGTTTAGGTCACATAGGTTATGCACGTCTTTCATGGCATTGCAGCATCCGCGCAAGAATAGGCTGTATGCTTGTAAGGCTTTCCCATCCTCCGACTTAATAGCTGGCCATGCAAAGATTTTGTCCATGTAAGCGGATGCTATGACGTGCTCATTTCCAAAGTGTTCCTGGAGTAAAGCCTTCGCCGTAGCATATCCAGTGCCATCAGTCATATGTTGACAACTTCTGACTAGTTGTTTAGGCTGCCCCCTGGTGTATTGCTCCAAATAGTGCAGGCTTCTGGAGGTATCCATCAGATTGCCTTTGCTTTGGCCGCGTATGCAGGTTGTCCTCTTCCATCCTTAATTCCAGCATTAATGTTGAGGCCCTTTTCAAAGTAGGATTCCATTCCATCCGATTTACGAGAAGCAGCACTCCACACCCCTGACCCAGAGGTTCTCAGAACATTCAGCCTTGCTGCCGATGCGGTTGTTCCTTTTGTTTCTTTATTTGAGCTTCCTGGTCTTCAAGAGCATGCTTTTGTTCAAGCAACTTTTGCCGAGCCATTAAGGCGGCCATGTCGGCCTCGGCTCTGAGACGTGTAGATGCATTTGAGGAAACCTTTGATCTAATAGATCTTGAACCATAATTATTGCTACTATGGTTGGATATGCTGTCCTCTGGTTGAACATCCTCTTGAGCATAATGAATACTGTGTGACTGAGGCCCAGTCACTTCCACATTTCCCACACTCCCATGTTCTCCATTTTCCTCCTCTGCAACCTCACGCTGCTGCATTTCAGTAGGCCTGTTATGAGCCTCTAACTGAGGTTTGTTTCCTCTGGTTACTGAAAACCAGGCATTAACATCTTCAATGAATCCATCATTTTGTTTATTGACCTTTGAGAACCAGTCATTTTGTTGTTCTTGTTCATCGTGTGGAATAAGAGGCATCACATAGTTATGAAGTTCATTAGCATTGTCAGACACTTGCTTGCATCAAAACGTCAAGTTGTGCTTTAACCAGTGCAACATTTTGCTCATTTTTCATGAGCTCTTTGACAGAGGTTATCAGACGTTTTATTTCCTCCACTTTCCCTTTGCGTTTCTTTTGGAGTGATTCGACTTTATTTGCAAGAGCTTTTGCAGTGAGAGTTATTTTTCTCTTTTCTTTGTCCTGTTTCCCAACATTTGAACCACTCATTTTGAATGCACAAGAAAGTCATCACCATGAGAATCCAATTCCAATATTCAATGCATTTGCAAAGCCCGCACATATATCAGCCACAGCAAGAGAGCAGTGCAGTGCAGCGCACGTTAATTGTTTGTTGTCACACACATACGAGTTTTGCCCGGCGGGCCGCGCACACACATCCACAGCGTGTTCAGCAGCATAATAACAGTTTTCCACTCAGCGGTAGAACCAGCTCAAAATAGTTCCAAACGAACCAACATGGGTCCACACTGCGCAACGGGT
>NC_140166.1:53668885-53681385 GCF_963971535.1 Notolepis coatsorum | reverse complement strand
TATAAGTAACGACGTTACTAACAGCGTTAGTTTTTTCAGTAACGAGTAATCTAACGGATTACACTTCCAATCTTAATAACGCTGTTACCGTTACTGCAAAAAAATGCGGCGCGTTACTATGAATGAACCTGTTTCTTTCATCAGACAGATCTCTGCGCTGAGAGGCAATATGTTCTTCCTTGTTTAGTGGGCAGTGCGCGAGCCAAGCACAAACATGCTGACGATTGGTTGAGGTTGAGTAAAATGTCATGGTAAGCCAATCAGAGGTAGAGGTGGGCGGATGCCTCCAGAGTCTGCACAGCCACAACACGAGCGACTCAGTCAGCGTAAGACCGCGGGTATGTTTTGAGCCCAAATAATCCAAAACGAATCCAACGGAACAAAACAAGCGAGCAGTGAGCGTGAGACCGCGGGTCCATGAGTGTTTTTTGTTCACTCTTGTTGTGTTGCAGCGCAGGGCACACTATACAGTAGTGGCTCTACTGCTGACAGGCTCAACATAGTGCTGCACTTCCTGGTTTAATAGCACAGTCTGGTGCGCAGAGATATATATATATCTGTATATCATGCTGTGTCTTATATGTTGACTTATATGTTTTTATTTAATCATTGATTGAGTGTCTTATATGTTGACTTATGTTTTTATTTAATCATTGATTGAGTGTCTTATATGTTGACTTATATGTTTTTATTTAATCATTGATTGAGTGGCTTATATGTTGACTTATATGTTTTTATTTAATCATTGATTGAGTGTCTTATATGTCGACATGTGTTTTTATTTAATCATTAATTGAGTGTCTTATATGTCAACTTGTGTTTTTATTTAATCATTGATTGAGTGTCTTATATGTCGACATGTGTTTTTATTTAATCATTAATTGAGTGTCTTATATGTCGACTTGTGTTTTTATTTAATCATTAATTGAGTGTCTTATATGTCGACTTGTGTTTTTATTTAATCATTGATTGAGTGTCTTATATGTCGACATGTGTTTTTATTTAATCATTGATTGAGTGTCTTATATGTTGACTTGTGTTTTATTTAATCATTGATTGAGTGTCTTATATGTCGACTTGTGTTTTTATTTAATCATTGATTGAGTGTCTTATATGTCGACTTGTGTTTTTATTTAATCATTGATTGAGTGTCTTATATGTTGACTTGTGTTTTATTTAATCATTGATTGAGTGTCTTATATGTCGACTTACAGTATATGTTTTGCGCTTCTCAATGGACTTTTAGATATTTTAGATTGAATATTTTATATGCATACACATTTGTGTTTCTATTTTTCTATTATTGTTGCACTGCGCTGGGCTGGGAGGAATTAATAATATAATAATAAACTCAATCTTGTTGTTGTTGTGTCTTATATGTTGACTTATATGTTTTTATCTAATCATTGATTGAGTGTCTTATATGTTGACTTATATGTTTTAATTTAATCATTGATTGAGTGTCTTATATGTTGACTTATATGTTTTTATTTAATCATTGATTGAGTGTCTTATATGTTGACTTATATGTTTTTATTTAATCATTAATTGAGTGTCTTATATGTCGACATGTGTTTTTATTTAATCATTAATTGAGTGTCTTATATGTCGACTTGTGTTTTTATTTAATCATTGATTGAGTGTCTTATATGTCGACTTGTGTTTTTATTTAATCATTGATTGAGTGTCTTATATGTCGACTTACAGTATATGTTTTGCGCTTCTCAATGGACTTTTCGATATTTTAGATTGAATATTTTATGCATATGTAACGGGGAAGCCAGTGGGTATGTCCACAGTCATGGAAACAGGTGTGTTGACGAGTGACTGTGGCAGTGCGGGCTGGTAAATTAAACTCACTTCCCCATAACAGGGTTAACAGACGCATAGGTACGGTAGTTAGGAGTGAATTCACTTCTTAGTGCAGCGGCCTGTGTCGTCGCCCGCGGACGCGGGAGCCCCCTGTTCGACTCCCCCTCGGGACATTCTCATTTAACATCAAACACAACGCAGACCAATATGATCCGTCACACATACACATTTGTGTTTCTATTTTTCTATTATTGTTGCACTGCGCTGGGCTGGGAAGAATTAATAATATAATAATAAACTCAATCTTGTTGTTGTGGTTGTTGTTGTTGTTGTTGTTGTTGTTGTTGTTGTTGTTGTTGTTGTTGTTGTTGTGTGTTTCAGTGAGGCTGGCGTACCTGAACAGCAACATGAGGGCCTGGAGAAAAGTGCGAAAGTTGTTGTGGTGATTGATGGCCGTGTCCTCGTTGAGGTCAATATTCCCGAACACCTGGGAGAACAACACAGCTGCGTAAAGGGAGGCTCACGTTTTATGATTACTGAAGTAAAGTAAGTAAGTAAGTACAACTTTATTTGTATAGCGCCCTTCTCAGCACGAGTGCACAGAGTGGTTCACAGCATTTAAAAAAACATCAGTGGAAAATACAAGAAGAGTGAAGAGAAAAGAGAAAAAACATTAAAAACAAGAACAAAACAGACATGAACGGAGAGAAAACAGCTGAGTGTTTAAAAGGCCTGCCTGTAGAAGTAGGTTTTTAGCTGCCTTTTGAAGGTGAGCTCTGAGGGAGCGGTGTTCAGGGCTAAAGGGAGGAGGGCGTTCCAGAGCCTTGGGGCTGCAGTCACCGTGAAGGCTCTGTCCCCCTTCTGTCTTGAGTCTGGTCCTGGGCTCCACCAGGAGCTCCTGATGGGAAGACCTGGTCCTGGGCTCCACCAGGAGCTCCTGATGGGAAGACCTGGTCCTGGGCTCCACCAGGAGCTCCTGATGGGAATAGACCTGGTCCTGGGCTCCACCAGGAGCTCCTGATGGGAATAGACCTGGTCCTGGGCTCCACCAGGAGCTCCTGATGGGAAGACCTGGCCCTCATTCATCAACGTGTTCTACGCACAGATCTGTGCTTACCCTGTGCGTACGATCATTTCTAAGCAAAGAGTGGGATTCATCAATTTCGATTTGAACTTGACTCCGTGCTTACATCTACGCACAGGTCAGACCAGGCGTACCTGGCGCCCAGTGGTAGAATATATTATTACAACAAGGAAATGAGCTTCTGTGCATAATAACACTGGCATGTTCTGTACGAACCGTAGTTCATTATAGTTCATTGTAAAATAGCAACAGTAGTGTAATTATGGTCAAAACCCTATAAATAGCATTTGGAATAATAGATCTTTCTCTCAGAATGAATGCAGCATGGTTTATATAGCGTTATCGGAATATACGGGGTGTAGGCTACTGACTGACTGCGCTCCGCGTAGCTTGATTGATTGATTGATTGATTGAAAAGTTTATTAACAGATTGCAGAATGGGTACAGTACAGTACAGCTCAGTACATACAATTGTTAATTGGGGATGCAGACCAGAGAAAGACTTTCGTATTGTTTACATCAGGGTCCCCCATTTTCAATTCATCATAAATCATAAAGCTCAACTCGTTATTATTTTGCGCAGACCGCAGAAACACGGGAACGTTTTGATTATATTTAAAAGGCTTTACGTTAAACGAAACAAGTGGAATTTCGAAGCTGTAAGCAGAATACAAGTCATATGAATATAGTGTTTGTTGTGAAGGGCCAGATTAAACCGAATATATATATTTATTTATATATATATATTTAATTGTATTTGTATATTCTCTAATATTCCCTGATATCCCTTGTATATTCCTTGTACAATATGCATTGAATATCCATTCTAGCCTACTGAACATCCCATAATAGTCTCCATTCTACTATTGGTCGAGACCTTGGTGCCAGGCTGCCATACCCCTCAGACCCAGTTCAAACGTACCGCTCCACATGTACGAACAAGTCCTAGTTCCGCGTAGGAATCTGGCTACCGCACCACTAATGGGACTATTTGTTCATAGTGCGT
The DNA here is from genome assembly GCF_963971535.1 of Notolepis coatsorum. Lineage (NCBI taxonomy): Eukaryota > Metazoa > Chordata > Actinopteri > Aulopiformes > Paralepididae > Notolepis > Notolepis coatsorum. The sequence goes on along the minus strand of NC_140166.1, from coordinate 53,677,483 downwards.
ATATATACTGCGCTACTAAAGTAGGACTTTCTTTTCAGTCCAGTTTCTTACCCTCCAATAGAGTCACAGACGTAAAGCCTCCCCGCGACGCCACGTGTGGGAGTAAGGCCAAGTTCGCCTACCATCGGTATTGAGACATCGTGTATATTAATATTTGAATAGTCATATTTGGCACTATATCGTCGAGTTGGACGTAGTCTATTAAGCTAATAATAGTCTGTTAATATATAGTGCTTCGTGCGGTGAGAATACTACCATAGTCAGTACCCCATCGTTTCGGGCAGAGAACTGGCTGCTTACCCAGGGTGGTTGACCCTATGTGAAGCTGCACCCGAGGAGCCCCAGAGCCGACGAGCGAGTGGACCTGTATACCGGATTATTCTACCGACGACAGCCCGCCTTCCCAGGCACGGATTATGCTTTGTATACTTCGATTTTTCCATGGATAAAGACCCCCGACACTGCCGTGTGTTGGAACCCCCCCCCCTGGAGAGGACGCAAGGTGAGGAGACGCTCTGCAAGACGAGGTCGCTTCACGTCTCTCCCCCGTGGACCGGAGAGAGCCGGCCCACAAAGAGTCCACCTGCTTTCATCTGTGGTCCAAGGATCGCCGGCGCATTGAACGGCACTACAGTGGGTTCACCTGGGATACCCTTGGCCGGACGAGGCAGCCGGATTCTACCCCCCCCCCCCCTCCTACTCCTGTCGGCTTACAAGCGACCGGATTAACCCCCTCTAGTGTATCCAGCCTATAATCATTAAAGTATCATTGCTGTTATTCCTTAACTATTCCAGGTCGTATATTTACCACCTGCGCCTTCAGAGATTGGACATTCTCTATTGATATACCGACGAATACTCTTTGCCATAAAAGTGCATACTATTTCAATTCATAAATGTAATTAAGTGATTAAGTGCTTGTTCTACACACCATCGCTGTGTAGAAATAAAGACCTGTTTCGACTTCGTACATTTGTGTTGGATCCGTTTCATCTACGTGAGAGTGTTTATGATAATATATTTATGCCGTGTACTGGGTGGCCGAATATTAAGTACAAAGGTAGTGGTAGTAAGTATCATATCTAGTAATACAGTCAGGGAATTGTACCCCTCAGTTACAATTGGTCCTTCGAGCCGGAGGGTAATTAGTGTAATATTAATATAGTGTTATTAATATTGAAATGGCCTATGATGAACACTCCACGAAACGATCCTCCTAACCAACGCCCGCAGCGCGAACGACGGCTCCCTCAGTACTTAGAGGCTTACGCTGTCAGTCAACAACCTAGTCTTCTACTAACAGTAAACACGGTAAAACTAGAAAGTAAAAGTATGTCTAACCCCAACGCCCAGACTACCCCGACCATAGAGGCCCCTACGGGCTCTAATGTAACTGACCAAGTTCACGGTGGGGACCAGTGGGAACCAGACATGACTTCACACCCCGCCAGTACTGAAGAAGTAGTCCCCGATGAGTCCCGGGAGGAATACAACGCTACCGAGAGAGAACTCGGCACGGAAGAAGACGGGGAGAGCACCGTGGAGATAGAGCTCCAAGGCTCCGCAAGGAGTACCCCGAGGGAAGGCTCCCCTATACAACCGCCTTCTCCCAGCGAGGCAGAGAGGACCCTACAGCAGGCCTTCCTCATCAGCCTGAACGCCGCTGCTGAACGCGACCGACTGCAGATCCAGCAGCGAAGCGAACACGAGCAGATACGTCTAGAAATAAGACGCATTCAGATGGAAGAGAATGTGGCCCGAGAACGAGCCGGTGCTCAACGGGACGCAGCGCGCGACAGACAGCAGTCGCAACTAATAGAACAGCTGATCAGACGGACAACACCCTCTCCCTCCGCCAGAGGCTCCAGGAACTCGTCTAGACACACCTCCAGGGCGGCATCCCCTAGCCGAGTAAACAACCCTGAACTTGACCAACAGACGAGGTCTATACCCCCCACAGACCACCTCCCCCCACCGGTCCAAGCGAGACCTAGCAACCGGGAAGGAGCAGCATATCCTGTGGAGAGGCTAAACCAGAGACTACAAGCACTGGATGACCTAACTGAAGACGAAGAGGAAGAGGAGGAGAACCACGCCCGACGACAGCACAGTACTCTACCGGACCAGGAGGTCCGGTACAGCCCAGGCTATACTCCCGCGGAGCTGCGCTACAGACCCCCGACTCTATACCCGGGTGAGCACGACGCACGACCCGCACCGAGGAACAGCACCTGGACAAGCGGGCCATGGTACACTGCCGGTACCAGCCCATACCAAGGAGCGGGAGGAGACTCGCCTAGGAGGCCTCTCCCCCAACGCTCGCCGATGTATCCACAGTCAGCGTCATACATTGGCACGCCTATGGTACCCGACTTCACCCAAGAGAACCGGGCCCAGTATACAGAACTCCGCATGTGTCTGGAGACCATGTTGGTGGATGTATTGGATGAACGCCACAAATACGCCATCCTACTGAAGCACTTAAAGGTACCCCGCGCACATAATATAGCGCTCGCCTACGCGACTTCCACCACCCCATACACAGCAGCGCTGGTAGCATTGGACCAGAGGTATGGGCGCATATGGGATTACGTGATCCAGGAGATCCGACACATCGACCGCTTACCCCCAGCAATAGACAATCGAGCACTGGACGACCTGTCCATCAGAGTGCAGTCCCTGGTAGGGATGTTGGGAGCGCAAAGAGAGAAGGGGAGGCATGAACTTTACGCCAACTCAAATGTGGAAAGGATCCTGGAGAAGCTGCCGCCCGCTCGTCAGGAGCGCTTTAGGCGGCAGAGGGACCACAGAGACCCGAATGGCCCCGAACCGAACCTCCTCGATCTAGCAGACTTCCTGGCGAGAGAAGTCAGCAGCCTACGGCTAGATACATTCGGACGGAGCACCCCTGGCTCCAGAGAAGGAACCAGACGACTAAATGATGGAAGAAGATCGGTGACTGTGATGCACCAATCGGAGTCAGTACCGAGCAGCAGGAGCCACAGTACCCCCTCCAGAACGGAGAAGTGGAAGATAGTGTGCCCCTACTGTGAGAAAGAACACTGGCTAGCGCAATGTGACTCCTTCCCCAAGCTGAACGCGGAGGAAGCAGGTCAATGGATAAAGTCCAACAAGCGCTGTTTTCGCTGTGCGCGCTCACACATGGCAGCCGAATGCCGCTTAAAGAAAAGGTGCACCAAGTGCGATGGAGCCCATCTGGACATACTTCACGACAGTAACAGACGGCGCCCTTCACCTGCACCATCCAGCCGCAAAGCGAGCGTCATGTACATCGATCCCGCCAGCAGCAGTGGAGCCCGAGTACTCCTAAAAGTAGTGCGTGTGACACTAAGCTACCAGAATAAAGTCCTGGACACTTACGCCGTCCTCGATGACGGGTCAGAGAAGACCCTGCTGCTCGCCTCCGCTGCGGCCCAGCTAGGGCTGCGGGGAAGCGAAACCCAAATGACAATTCGGACAATAAGACGAGATTTGAAGACGATAAAGGGCGAGAATGTCTCATTCTCTATCGCAGCAAGCGGCCAGCCTGAGCGACGGTACCAGATTGCAGACGCTTTCACCAGCCAAGAAATAGGACTGTCGCGGTACACATACCCCGTCGCCAAGCTGATGGAGAAATATGCACATCTGCGCAAGTTACCGATCCCGCTCATAGACAATGCTATGCCGACCCTGTTGATAGGCTCCGACCATGCAGACCTCATTGTCCCGATAGACCGGGTTCATACCGGACCCCGAGGCTGTCCTGCAGCAGTCGAGACCCGTTTGGGATGGACTCTCCAAGGCCCGCTCGTCAAATCTCTCAACCGAAGTACAGCCACTAGATGTCTCCACTCCCGAGTCACAGAGGGAGAAACCGCACTCCTGCAACACGTAGAGCGGCTATGGACCTTGGAACAAATGCCCTTTAAGAACGGAAAGAAAGACATTTGCTCTAAAGATGACATTTACGCCATTCACCTCCTCGAGACAGGGACCAAGAGAGTCCCGGTCAACGGCGTGTTGAGATATGCCACGCCACTCCTGCGGCGAGAAGGAATGCCTACTTTCCACGCCAAGACAGACGCCACAGAACGGTACCTGCTTAACACGGAGCGGCGCTTAGCCAAGAACCCCGCCCAAGAGAGTGTATACCGCGCTGAGATTGAGAAGCTCATCACAGCGGGACACGTCACAAAGATGGACATTAAAGAGGCTGACCAGACCACTGAATCGTGGTACGTGCCCCACCACAAGGTCCATCACAACGGTAAAGACCGCATAGTATTTAACTGCAGCTACCAGATCGGATCCCAAAATCTGAATAAAGAGTTACTGCCCGGTCCCACACTCGGCCCCTCCCTACTCGGCGTTCTACTCCGCTTCCGCCAGGAAAAGGTGGCCATCAGCGGGGACATTAAAGGAATGTTCCTGCAGGTGAGATTAGTAGAGGCGGACAAGCCCCTGTTACGGTTCCTATGGAGAGAGAAGCCAGGAGATGAGCACCCAGCCATCTACCAATGGGAAGTCCTCCCCTTCGGAACGACGTGCAGCCCCTGCTGTGCGACATTTGCACTACAGAAACATGTAGCAGAGGACCCAGCAGCGGACGAAGAGGTCCGACACAGCGTAAAGAACAGCTTCTACGTAGACAACTGTCTACAAAGCCTTTCAACCCAGGAAGAAGCCGAGGCTCTCCTGATTAAACTCCGCGCCTCATTGATCAAAGGCGGCTTTGATCTCAGGCAGTGGGCCAGCAGCGATCCGCAAGTACTGCGCAGCCTCTCCTCCGAGGACAAGGCAGCCAGCAGCGAGACCTGGATGGCTACAATCCCGGGAGAAGCCCAGGAGATGACCCTGGGATTGGTGTGGCGATTCAAAACAGATTCGCTTCACTACAGACACAAGCCCCTGACTACGGAGCAGGGAAGGCCGGCGGCGGCGCCGACCACCAGACGGAGTGTGTACACAACACTCGCCCGACAATATGACCCGCTAGGATGTATTCTACCGTACACCACCAGGGCAAAAATGATTGTACGAGCATTGTGGGACAAGGACCAGGGCTGGGACGACCCCATTCCCGCACACCTTGCATCCACCTGGAGAGAGTGGGAGATGGAGCTCCACTCACTCCCAGGCGTTAATATGCGCCGAAGCTACTTCCCACCCACGGTGAGGCCAGAGACATGTAAAATGGACTTACACGTCTTCAGTGACGCCTCAGAGGTCGCATACGGATCAGTGGCCTACTTGCGGGCCCAAGACCAGGGGGGAGAGATCTACACAGCATTTGTCCTCGCCCGCTCGAGAATAGCCCCACGCAAGCAACAATCTATCCCACGTCTAGAGCTCTGCGCAGCCCTAGCCGGAGCGCACCTAGCCACGCTCATCCAACGTGAGCTCACCATACCGGTGTCTAGAACAATCCTGTGGTCAGATTCCACGACGGTACTCGCCTGGATCAAATCGGACTCATGCAAGTACAAAGTCTTCGTGGGAGTCAGAGTCACCGAGATTCAAGACTTAACCGAAGAGTTAACCGGAGAAACAGAGTGGCGCTACGTTGATACAAAACAGAACCCAGCTGACGTCATCACCCGGGGGATGCCCCTGGATGACCTCACCCGTCGCAATGTCTACAGTGACGGCCCCGCATTCCTAAGACTCCCGGAAGGACAGTGGCCCATGCCTATCCCGAGGGAAGCAAGTCCAGAGGAGGTGGAAAATAAGAAGTCTGTGTTCTGTGGATTGAGCACCGTAGCCTCCACCGACCCTAACATAGACGATTGCACGTCCATAGAGAGTGCACAACAAAGAACATTCCTGCGGTACCACCCGGAGTGCAAGTCCCCCGCTGATATGTCAGCAGCTAACTACGAGGAAGCAGAATTGCTTCTACTGCAGCGAGCCCAGAGAGACTCGTTCCCCGATGAATTGGCCTGTCTACAGGGAGGAAAGCCCGTCCCATCCGACAGCAGATTAATTCATCTGGCCCCCGAGAGCGACGCTCATACCCTCATCAGAGTGGGTGGTCGCCTACGCAGAGCCCCCAATCTACCGGATGACATTAAACACTACCTACCGTCTCTACAGACCCGCCAGAAGTGGGTAAAGGAGAGAGACAATTTGACAGAAGGAACAGTCGTCATGATTATTGATCAATCACTGCCCAGAGCTATGTGGCCGGCCGGCCGCGTAAGCAAAGTGATCACCGGTGCCGACGGCAAGGTCCGAGCAGCTGAAGTGCTCGTCCAGGGTCGCACTTACACCCGTCCCGTGGCAAGGCTCATAGAACTGCCTCGACTCCCAGACACAATCGATGATGACCATGACCCTACAACCCTATGACTTTGTGAAGTTGACTGACCCCTACAGCAAACCCTTATGTGTAAATAGACAACGCGATTAATCTGTCTCTGTTTAACTGATTAGGTCTGGGACCTATTCAGGGGGTGGCTGTTGTGAAGGGCCAGATTAAACCGAATATATATATTTATTTATATATATATATTTAATTGTATTTGTATATTCTCTAATATTCCCTGATATCCCTTGTATATTCCTTGTACAATATGCATTGAATATCCATTCTAGCCTACTGAACATCCCATAATAGTCTCCATTCTACTATTGGTCGAGACCTTGGTGCCAGGCTGCCATACCCCTCAGACCCAGTTCAAACGTACCGCTCCACATGTACGAACAAGTCCTAGTTCCGCGTAGGAATCTGGCTACCGCACCACTAATGGGACTATTTGTTCATAGTGCGTATATATACTGCGCTACTAAAGTAGGACTTTCTTTTCAGTCCAGTTTCTTACCCTCCAATAGAGTCACAGACGTAAAGCCTCCCCGCGACGCCACGTGTGGGAGTAAGGCCAAGTTCGCCTACCATCGGTATTGAGACATCGTGTATATTAATATTTGAATAGTCATATTTGGCACTATATCGTCGAGTTGGACGTAGTCTATTAAGCTAATAATAGTCTGTTAATATATAGTGCTTCGTGCGGTGAGAATACTACCGTAGTCAGTACCCCATCGTTTCGGGCAGAGAACTGGCTGCTTACCCAGGGTGGTTGACCCTATGTGAAGCTGCACCCGAGGAGCCCCAGAGCCGACGAGCGAGTGGACCTGTATACCGGATTATTCTACCGACGACAGCCCGCCTTCCCAGGCACGGATTATGCTTTGTATACTTCGATTATTCCATGGATAAAGACCCCCGACACTGCCGTGTGTTGGAACCCCCCCCCCTGGAGAGGACGCAAGGTGAGGAGACGCTCTGCAAGACGAGGTCGCTTCACGTCTCTCCCCCGTGGACCGGAGAGAGCCGGCCCACAAAGAGTCCACCTGCTTTCATCTGTGGTCCAAGGATCGCCGGCGCATTGAACGGCACTACAGTGGGTTCACCTGGGATACCCTTGGCCGGACGAGGCAGCCGGATTCTACCCCCCCCCCCCTCCTACTCCTGTCGGCTTACAAGCGACCGGATTAACCCCCTCTAGTGTATCCAGCCTATAATCATTAAAGTATCATTGCTGTTATTCCTTAACTATTCCAGGTCGTATATTTACCACCTGCGCCTTCAGAGATTGGACATTCTCTATTGATATACCGACGAATACTCTTTGCCATAAAAGTGCATACTATTTCAATTCATAAATGTAATTAAGTGATTAAGTGCTTGTTCTACACACCATCGCTGTGTAGAAATAAAGACCTGTTTCGACTTCGTACATTTGTGTTGGATCCGTTTCATCTACGTGAGAGTGTTTATGATAATATATTTATGCCGTGTACTGGGTGGCCGAATATTAAGTACAAAGGTAGTGGTAGTAAGTATCATATCTAGTAATACAGTCAGGGAATTGTACCCCTCAGTTACAGTGTTCTTCCCCCTTTTTACTGTATAAGAAAGAATAGAAAACGCATTGCAATGACACCAGATAGTGGACAGACTATGTATATGATGGGATTCAAGTTCGCGTTTTTGTTGATCATAGGCATGCTGTCAGAGTATGATATCAGAACATTTGTCGTCACAGATCATGTCCTAATAGAACATAGGCTATGGCATGGATCGTGATATTGTGTGGACTGTTATTATTACTGTCTGTACCGGTACCACCCATTGTGACAACAGCCTTGTGAGTCCCGCACACAAACATGATGGAATTCAAGTTCATGTATTGAAAGGCAGGCTACATCATACATGCAGTGAGATTCATTGCTACCCAATACTGACATCAAAATAGATTGTAGTATGCCTCTAGAAATCATATGCAGCAGGTAGAAAATTGACGGGAGATCCATCGCGATTTGGAATAAAATTGAGGAGAACTTTAATCCCTGGGTATTAATCAAACAACACGGGAAAAGGCAGTCATATTCCAGCGCGGTATTTATTAGTGTTTGCGCTGCCCAGGCAGCAATGGTTAATAGATATCATATCCGACATCACCGTAAGTGTACACGTCTGTCAGCCTGTCTCATGACACGCTTCCCTCGGCTTAGTCCATTTTTCCACATTTCATGGGTGTATTCCATTACCGTATATGGTTAATCGGGGCGTTTCTGGTATGCAAATACGTG
>NC_140166.1:53636385-53663885 GCF_963971535.1 Notolepis coatsorum | reverse complement strand
AAAACAGATACCCCTAGATTTGTTTGTTAGGGGGGGAAAAAGAGAGAAAATGATTTTTGTTGTTGTTGTTGTTGTTGTTGTTGTTTTTTTTTTTTTTTTTTGCATGGTGTGTCTTGGTGCTGTGGTTTGGGTAGTGATCAGGTGTTGTGTAACCTGATGGGGGCTTGATTATTTTCTGGCTGTTTGTAGCTTCCTGTGTACCACCTACCCCTGGGGCAGTCATAGAAGGGATTAGTACCATCTAAATTGTGACGTTCCACTTAGTGACACATTCTTTGTTGAATTGAAAAGTGACCCTGTTGAGAATTTTGGAATGCACACTGTGAATGTAACTCTGCATAATGATTTTCTTGATTGTGCCTTTGTGTCAGGCCCGGTGGTGGAACCGAAGGTGACATGCGTGCCGGATATGCATGTGGCAGGAGATGATCTGGCAGCGCAGTGTCTCGAGGTCTTCCCAGCCTGTACGGTGCCTGAGGCCACGGACGAATTGGAGGATGAGTGTGGGAACGATGCTATGAGAAATGTTGTTGATTCATGTGGCACCATTCTAGTTGAAGAGCCTACAAGGCCTGGCTTAGGCTGCCAGCCTTCCCACAGTAGCTCTATTGTTCATGATGTTTCACTTGTGGGCAGGGATGATCCCAGTATGTCAGTTGATGATTCTGATATTGATTCACGTGTCCACACTGACTCTCTGCCAGGCACTGGGTATGCTAGTCAACCTAGTTACCTGTGTCCTGTACAGCAGGAGCCGCCTTCACAACCTGGTCTGATGAGTGGCAACCATTTTGAACATGACAATGTTATTTTGTGTGACGCCATTTTGGATGGTATTCCAGATGCTTTAGTGACTGATTATTATTGCCATGTTCCAGGGACGGTGGGGCCGTACCTGAGGCAGTGCATCCTACTCTGGATGTTCACGATTTGCAGTATCCTGAACTGCCAGTGCGAGGAGGAATGAATATGGGCGCTGTGGTGGTATCAGAGACCTATGATTTTTGTTTTTGTTCTGTCCTGTTGAGCGCAGTGAGCTTAGCTCTCATATTGATTTTGGTTTGCAGTCTCTTTTTGACAGGTCGGTATCGGTGGAGAGGCCTGTTGAAATGGAGCTCATATGTGATAAGGTCTTGGTTTGTCGATGTGGTCCTAAGCCTTACGCCTCAGTGGAGGATGAGCCTGCCCCACTCCAGCCATATACCGCAGTGGAGGAACCTTTTGTGAGGTCTCGCTTTCCCGAGAGTCGGGACAGTGTTGTTTTTTGTTTTAGACAGCATTGCCGAATGTTCCACAGTGGGGAGCATTCGACAAGGTTGATGGTCATGTTCGACAGGGGCCGACCCATTGCCGCTTTGTGGTAGTGACTCACTGTTTGGTGGTTTGATGTGTAGTGGTTGCCTCCTGGTGGGGGAGATGTTATGTACCATGTTAATCCTGTGTCCTGTGCTGCAGCTGACTGCTGCTAATTGGCTGATTGCTGCTAATTGGACACCTGCCTGGCAGGCTCAAAGGCACTTCCCCACCCACACATGCACGGAGATTGCTACCAGGAAGACACTGTTGGAACAAGTGTCTCCCTATCTTACACCACATTGATCGTTAGTTTGTGCTAGATATTATAATAGGTATAGTATTTTGGTTTAAACACAGACCATTGGTGTCTGTGTGCCCTTATGTTGCTTCCCTCTGAGCCAGGGTCGTAACAATTGGGCGCTCGTCCGGGAGTGAATTTGGAAAACAGATACCCCTAGATTTGTTTGTTAGGGGGGGAAAAAGAGAGAAAATGATTTTTGTTGTTGTTGTTGTTGTTGTTGTTTTTTTTTTTTTTTTTTTTTGCATGGTGTGTCTTGGTGCTGTGGTTTGGGTAGTGATCAGGTGTTGTGTAACCTGATGGGGGCTTGATTATTTTCTGGCTGTTTGTAGCTTCCTGTGTACCACCTACCCCTGGGGCAGTCATAGAAGGGATTAGTACCATCTAAATTGTGACGTTCCACTTAGTGACACATTCTTTGTTGAATTGAAAAGTGACCCTGTTGAGAATTTTGGAATGCACACTGTGAATGTAACTCTGCATAATGATTTTCTTGATTGTGCCTTTGTGTCAGGCCCGGTGGTGGAACCGAAGGTGACATGCGTGCCGGATATGCATGTGGCAGGAGATGATCTGGCAGCGCAGTGTCTCGAGGTCTTCCCAGCCTGTACGGTGCCTGAGGCCACGGACGAATTGGAGGATGAGTGTGGGAACGATGCTATGAGAAATGTTGTTGATTCATGTGGCACCATTCTAGTTGAAGAGCCTACAAGGCCTGGCTTAGGCTGCCAGCCTTCCCACAGTAGCTCTATTGTTCATGATGTTTCACTTGTGGGCAGGGATGATCCCAGTATGTCAGTTGATGATTCTGATATTGATTCACGTGTCCACACTGACTCTCTGCCAGGCACTGGGTATGCTAGTCAACCTAGTTACCTGTGTCCTGTACAGCAGGAGCCGCCTTCACAACCTGGTCTGATGAGTGGCAACCATTTTGAACATGACAATGTTATTTTGTGTGACGCCATTTTGGATGGTATTCCAGATGCTTTAGTGACTGATTATTATTGCCATGTTCCAGGGACGGTGGGGCCGTACCTGAGGCAGTGCATCCTACTCTGGATGTTCACGATTTGCAGTATCCTGAACTGCCAGTGCGAGGAGGAATGAATATGGGCGCTGTGGTGGTATCAGAGACCTATGATTTTTGTTTTTGTTCTGTCCTGTTGAGCGCAGTGAGCTTAGCTCTCATATTGATTTTGGTTTGCAGTCTCTTTTTGACAGGTCGGTATCGGTGGAGAGGCCTGTTGAAATGGAGCTCATATGTGATAAGGTCTTGGTTTGTCGATGTGGTCCTAAGCCTTACGCCTCAGTGGAGGATGAGCCTGCCCCACTCCAGCCATATACCGCAGTGGAGGAACCTTTTGTGAGGTCTCGCTTTCCCGAGAGTCGGGACAGTGTTGTTTTTTGTTTTAGACAGCATTGCCGAATGTTCCACAGTGGGGAGCATTCGACAAGGTTGATGGTCATGTTCGACAGGGGCCGACCCATTGCCGCTTTGTGGTAGTGACTCACTGTTTGGTGGTTTGATGTGTAGTGGTTGCCTCCTGGTGGGGGAGATGTTATGTACCATGTTAATCCTGTGTCCTGTGCTGCAGCTGACTGCTGCTAATTGGCTGATTGCTGCTAATTGGACACCTGCCTGGCAGGCTCAAAGGCACTTCCCCACCCACACATGCACGGAGATTGCTACCAGGAAGACACTGTTGGAACAAGTGTCACCCTATCTTACACCACATTGATCGTTAGTTTGTGCTAGATATTATAATAGGTATAGTCTTTTGGTTTAAACACAGACCATTGGTGTCTGTGTGCCCTTATGTTGCTTCCCTCTGAGCCAGGGTCGTAACAGTAGCCTAGGCATTGTCCAACTAACACCTCTCCAGAAGGCTACCCAGTCATGTCCGCTTCCATTCATTGTGCTAAGCTAGGCTAACATGCAGCCAGATAGCTCAATGCACAGAGAGGAGACTGGTATCTATCTTCTTGTCTCTCTCTGGAGAAAACGGTAAGCTAAATTCCCAAAATGTTGGGAGTTTTCCTTTAACCTGTTCCCCCCGTGCAGTCCATCGGCGGACCGCAAATTACATCTGGTCATAAATGTTGTATAAAAGTTGCGATTTTAATTTCAAACGTATTCAAGTATTAACATCATGAACATGTCACAACAGCATGTAGAATGTGTATTATCATCAATACGTTAGTTTAGCAATAGGTTAAAAGTGTATCTGCGAGGGCGACCATTTTGGATATTTTGAACCATGGGAATTGTAGTCTTTTTGTGGCCATTTTGTTGCAGAGTTCCACAGATATGGTTCTGCGTTGAACATTTTTAAAACTACACTTCCTGGACGATTTTATGGGGTTCAAGGTTCAGAGTTCTGTATTATTTCAATAACTGTTAATATTCGGGATAATAAGCCACACAAGGTAACGTTTTTGACAAATATTGAAAGCCTTTCAAGTTTCTCTTCCCTATTGTTAACATGTAGGAACAATTAGATCTGAAATTAGTTTCAAATGGTTGCACTGTGGGGGAAATAAAAAGTACAGTAGATTACAGTAGATTTCATTATCTGTTCTTATGCACGCTTGGTGATACTAAATCCAAATTGAACTTGGGCATTTGAAAGATAATATATGTATATATATATAAATGTGCGAATTGGCTATAATAAGGTATTTTATAAGCCTCCTATTATATATTCTATAATAATATTTCAAATGGGAGAATTCAGTACTGTATCTACAGAACCTTCTGTTTAATCATCTTCCCTTTATTAATTTCCTTAGATTTTTTGTACACATTATCTCAAGAAGGTACTGAACGAGATCAGTGGCAGTTTTTTATGTTTGGTCATTATTAGCATGGTGTTATTCACTGTCAAAAATGCAAAGAAAAATCATAATTCATATTCTCCTTTGTTTCATCACAATGTAAGCAAGCCTAGTAATAGACACAATATTTCGGACACTGTGAATACATTCCGTGAGGTCCGTAGATGTCCCTAGATACCAAAAATATGCAAATGGGGTTGTAGAAGGAAGAGGTTAACTGTGCAGCCCATGGGGGGCAATGCCTTGTGATCTCGGGCTATATCAATACATTTGATTTGATTTGAATTTAGTTTGTTTGTTTTGCCGCAGTGTTCCATGTGTTCCTTCGTCCTTTCTTTGCCCCGAGGAAGGTGTTCCTCTGAAACACGTCATCATAATGTAAGGTTATACTATAACCCTAGTTATATGATACTGGCTGAGCGTCCCGCTCTGCCTACTCAAGTTCAAGTTTCAAGTTTCTTTATTAGTTGTCATACAGAAGTACAGCATACTTTTATACAAAATGCTTCTTTCTGTTATGCTCCAGATTGTGCTAGACAAAAATAGATAAGTATAAAATACAAATTAATTATAGCAAAAAAATTATATAAAGTATAGCAAGTATCAAATAGAAGTATAAAATAGAAGTCACGTACGTAGGCACAAGTGTTCAGTATGTACATATGTACAATGTTCAATGCAGAGTAGAGTTACCATACAATATACTATACAATATACTAATATACAATATACTATATAGTGCAAAGCAGAAATGGGATAAGGTACAATTTAGGTACAATTTACAGTAAGGTGTAATGAGGTATGGGTTGTAGTGCAAATTCTTTACCAATAAATATAAAGTGTGTTTAGGTGTTCTAAAGTGTGTAAAGTGGGTGCTGCAGTGAGTTGTTTGTTTAAAGTGAGTGTGTGCTTGTGGATGTGTGTGCTGTGAGTGCATTTGATGGTTGTTACATAGTGTTATATTTCGTATAGCATCGCGTCCCGCTCTGAGCCTTACGAGATACTCTATATCTCCTGTGATACCTAATGTATCTCCCACGAACAAAAAACACATGCACCCCACCTGTATGGGGCCCCGCCCCTTATGGTGGTACCACCCATATAACCATGACTCTGGTCATGAAACACCCTTCCTCTATTTTCGTCCCAGCGTACTGGATGCTTGCACCATACGAGCTAGCGGAATGAAAAGATTAAGGAAGATTAATAATGTTGGAAGCTTACCGGAGGTTGCTGGCCCCTGGCATCTTCGACGCATGTTTTCGGCGACACGACGGGCCTGTGATGTTCCTCGTTTGATGACTGCACATCGAGGTTCAGCTGTACAAGGCTGGCTGTCGGGCCAGCTTGTACTCAGGTAGGCCCTGTGTCTTCAGGCATGGGTATTAGTGTTAGTAATGCTGGTTTGTGTTGTTAACACAACCTTGTTGTGTGTTGGCGCCAGGGGCAAGATGGTTTGGTGAACGTTCTCTGCAGGGAACGGTTTCCAAGCTGTCTTGGGCGTGCTGCTAAAACATCTAAAGCTATGCTAACATGCTATCGCTACTGCCGCATGCTATCACTACTGCTAATTGCTATGCTGTTTTAATGTCTCCGCCGTGAGATGTTGTCGCTCTCCCGCCTCTTGCCCGGTTCATCAATGAAGGTCAGTCGGTAGCTGTTGTGGGGTTTTGAGTTCTATTTACCTTTTTCGGGTAAATGGGTTGACAACGGGGTAGGTCGTGGCTAGGTTCTAGCCAGGTATTACCTTGTGTTCCGGCGGGGTTTGTTGAACGGTGTTCCCATCTGGGTTGGCGTCGGGTAGTGGGGCTATGGGTCCAGCCGACATGGTAAACATGTTGCGTGTCTGTGCACAGGCAATTGTTGTCTTGGGTTCCACATTGCCTGGCGTTAGGCTGCAGTAGTGTAAGGGCAGGGCCGCTTGGGAGAAATGTGAGGCCCTGTGCGTTTTTAGACGCGAGGCCCCCCATCTCCTGGGGCGGCCCTGTGTAGGGGGCTATTGTTTCATTTTGTCACTCTGCTATGAGAAGGTCTGTCTTGCTACAAGCTTTCTCTCCTCTCAAACCATTCATACTGACGGTCAATCGGTATACTGGGGGAGTAGTGCGGGGGGGGGGCTTTGTTTACCTTTTTTGGTAAATGGGCTAAACTAGGGCTGGTGTTCTGTTGTGAATATTTTGAATGAAGACGGGTCTGGTCCGTCTCCCCTTAAACTTTGTGTGTATGGGTTTGCTCATTCTACAGTTTTTGTGGTTTAGCTCTTTTATTCATTTAACCTTTTCATGGTCCACACCACAGTGGAGGGTGCTGTTTGCAATCACCACTGGTGCTCCATGTTAACGTCAGTCCTTTGTTTTTGATATATTGAAACAATGCCCCGCCCGGCCGACACCATGGGTCGGCCTGGCGAGTGGCTGGTGGGCTGTTAAGGCTTGTACCGCCACGGTATGGAATTGGCAACGATTAGAACTGTGTTCGAATTGGTGTTTTTTCTATTACAGAAATGGTGTCTGGTGGAGGGGCCTTGAGGGCCGGCCGACGTCGACACATCGCGCACGGTGTTGGTAAACCACTCCGTCGAGGATGTTGACGTTATTAGCTTTGACCCAGCCGCAAGCTATAACCGCTCAGGGTTCCCCTCTCCGCAGGGGATTTTGGTCTTCTGCTGGAGCGCGGGCGGTATTGTCCTAGGCCCTACACCGCCTCACACCGCGCAGCCAGAAGAAGAGAGAGCACGGCCTCATCAGCGGCGATGACGGGGCCCTCGACAGGCGGCCATGTTTCCCCCGCCAGTGGTGCCCTGGTTGGAGATTCGACAGGGTATCGCGAGGCCGACAGTCTTGGCGGCCGAGGGATCGGCCATTTTGGGTGATTTCGGTGTTGGTAAACCACTCCGTCGTCATTTTGCCGCGAGCAGCCCGCTCCCCGCTCAGTCCGCTTTCTGTTACCCTCAGAAGCGGGGCTCTGGGTGTGTTCCTTTGGCTGCGGGCCGCGGACCTTCTTGAAGCGTATGCGGCCCCATTCTTCGCTTCTCATGGAGACAGGGGCTGACACCCAGTTGATGGCTGAGCCTGGGTCTGTCCGTGAGAATGTTGTGCTGTCAAGCGGCTCCCACACCTTGAACTGTGTTGGTTGAGCCTGGTGTTACGTCTGTCAACTTAAGTGTTGTCAGCAGGGGGGCTCGAAACCTTTTGAGGCACACAGTGCGGGCTTCCCCGGCCTCGCCTTCGCCAGGCCAGGTATCATGTTGGTGCTCCCACTCCTGGAATATTGGCAAGTGGTCGCAGCTCACATGGTTTGGGGTGGTAGTGATATCACTGCAGGGCTACGGTGTGTAGGAACCCATGGGGGCCTTACACCTTGCATGTCCGGCTGCAGAACAACTCCTTCAGCATGTTCTGGAGGGGTGTTCAGTGGGGGGGCTTTTTTGATCGGAAGCCCCCCGTATCAGACAGGCCCTTTTCTGTCGGGGTTCCCCCTTGGGTGCGATTGCCTCGTGGGTGGTGTCAGGGTCAGGTGTTCCGACACGGAACGCGCTCCTCGCACGATTCCAGGGTTGTCTTCGCACAGCGGGGGGGACCGGGCCAACTATCTACAGTTCCTGGCGGACCTGCGCCACGTGACGGCGGATGCGTTGGGAGTGTCGTCACATATGACTACGGCAGTACCATATGTCGAGGTAGATGGAGAGAATGGTGAGGCGGGGACTTGTGTTTACACAACCCCACCCGTTTTCAGGTTTGGTACAGACCCTGTTGTCGGGGTCTCCAGCAGGGACAGCTCTGGTCGACGAGATCCAATCTCTGTGGACGAAGCAAGCCATCGTCGTGGCGTTCTCCTCCCGGTGTTCTCTGCCCGAGAAGTCGGGAGGGAGGGGTGTAAGACCCAGGCTGGACCTGTCCCATGGGAAGGTTCAGCATTTTTTGGATCGTCTCCTACCTGTTGAACACTGTCAGGTGGGGGTCTGGTTCTCCTCCATAGACCTGTAGGATGCGTATGCGCATCCCCGATCTTCCATCCTAGGGCTTACCTACGCTTCCTTTGCAGGGTTAGCGTATGAGTACCAGAGGCTGCCGTTCGGTTTTCTCTGGCTCCCCGCATCTTCACCAAGTGCGTGGAGGCCGCACTGGGGCCTCTGCGTCATCCGGGGTTACGGAGTGTTCTGCCCTGATGACGTTCTGGTCCTTCGCGGTCAAGGTGGATCGTCAGGTCTCGTACCAGGCAGGTCTCTACCAGCCTGGGGTTGCTGTAGACTGGATGTAGAGTATTCCTCTTCCCAGTCAACGGTTGGAGGGCTATGGGCATCCATCTCAGAGCGTGTTGTCAACACGCTCGGGAGGTTCCGTCCTAGGACGGTTACGGCGCTGTCTCACGTCGCGTTTTCACCGACGCCTCCCTCGCTGGTGACGCGTCGGGCCAACGCAGTAGGGGGCAGCTGGCAAACCATGCTGCCCGGTCTGCGCTACGTTCAATGTGTTGGTGTTGAAAGCGGTCCTTCTGGTCCACAAATGGTGTTGATCAGGACGGACGATACGACGTCAGTGTCGTGTATCGACAGACAGGGAGGAGTACGCTCCCCCTGTCTGCACCAGGCGGCGGGCGGCTGGCTATGGGCGTCCTCCATCTGCGCGGCCTAAGGGCTCCCCACATCCCCGGCAGGGAGAATGTGGGTGCAGGTGTACTGTCGCGGGGCGGCCCTCATCCTGACGGGTGAGGATTGCGTCTGGACATGGCCAGGCAGGTCTGGGACCGATGCCGTGCCGCCAGGGATTCTTCCCCATACATCTGTTAGGTCAGTTGTTGGGACGGGTACGTTGAGGGGCGCAGGTCCTTGATCCTGATGGTGTTACCATCTGGAATGCGCATGCTCCCTCCACTGTCGCGCTTACGCGGGCAGATGACGTATGTTCCAAGTGTGGTGTAAGGCGGGGGGCCAGGACTCAGTCTCCTGCCCCCTGGTTGCTGTCCTTAGTTACCTCCAGTCTCTCCTTGATAGACTGTCGGCTTCGACGGTGAGGGTATATGCAGCAGCTATATCCTCCTATCATGAGGGGTTTGAGGGGATGTCTTGTTCAGCCACCCTCTTGTGAAGCGTTTCCTGCTTGGCGCTCGACGCGTTAAGCCGGTGCAACGCTCCTTGGCTCCGACTTGGGATCTTCAATTGGTCCTCGGTCGGTTGTCCTTGGCCCCGTTTGAGCCGCTCGAGCGGGCGCCGTTGGGACAGCTGTCCTTCAGGACCGCGTTCCTTCTGGCTGTCACTTCCGCTAAACGCGTAGGTGAGCTCTGTGCTCTCTCGGTACGTCCAGAGTGCCTGTCTTTTCGGCCCGATTGCGGTGTCACTCTGCGACCTAATCCTGCTTTCGTGCCTAAGAATATCCGGAGTTCCTTCCGCTCCCGGGATATTGTGGTTCAGGCGTTTCGTCCTCCTCCTCACACTGTTGAGTTAGATGCGGGCCTTCACCTGTCATGTCCAGTCCGTGCTTGGGGATTTACCTCAGCCGTACTCAGGATTTCAGGGTTACCGACCAGCTTTTTGTCTGTTACGGTGGGGCTCGTGCTGGTAAGGCACTGTCGGAGCAGCGCCTGTCCCATTGGTTGTGCGAGGGTGTTACCCTCTGCTACACGCTGGCTGGGCAGGATCCCCCTGGGGGCGTCAGGGCGCACTCCACTCGTGGGGTGGCTGCCTCTGCCGCTCTCCTGGGTGGGGCCTCGGTGGAGGCCATCTGTGCTGCAGCTTCATGGTCCTCACCGGGCCCCTTTGTAAGGTTTTACCTCATGGACATGACCGGGGGTTCTGTCTCCCAGGCGGTTCTGGGGTCTGTGGCCTTTCCTGCTTCCCGTCCTTTGGTCGGGTAGCAGGAGTGTATGGGTATGGGCCGCAGTGTGTTGAGTCACACGTGGTTCCGCCTGTACGGTGTGTTCAAGGGGTTCTGGCTCCCTCTTGTTCGCATTCAGGTGGAGTTGACTGCGCCCCCCCTTCGTTAGGAAGGATGGGGTGACAGGGCTCCCCGCACCCCTTGATGTGGGCTTACGGGTCCTCAGGGGGTACATCTGTCGGGTCTCGCGCCCGCTCTTCCCCATTATCTCGTAAGGCTCAGAGCGGGACGTGATGCTATACGAAATATAACGATAGGTTATGTAGATAACCTAGTTATATTAGTATTGGCTAAGCGTCCCGCTCTGCGCGCCCTGAGTTCCCTCTTGAGGGGTCTTTTCCTGGGACGGGTTTTTGGCGAGGAAGGGTGTTTCATGACCAGAGTCATGGTTATATGGGTGGTACCACCATAAGGGGCGGGGCCCCATACAGGTGGGGTGCATGTGTTTTTTGTTCGTGGGAGATACATTAGGTATCACAGGAGATATAGAGTATCTCGTAAGGCTCAGAGCGGGACGCTTAGCCAATACTAATATAACTAATATTATCGTTATTGTTCGTTGAGCATCCTGATGGCCTGGGGATAGAAGCTTCTTCTGAGAATTTTTTTGCTTGCCATGAGACTCCGATATCGCTTGCCTGACCGCAGTAGTTCAAAGAGGCAGTTGTTTGGGTGGCTGGAGTCTTTGATAATTATCTTAGCCTTACCCATGCACCACTTGTTGTAAATGTTCTGGAGAGTGGGAAGCCCCCCTCCAATTGTGCGTTCGGCTGAATGGGCCACTCTCTGTAGTCTGCTACGGTCTTGTGCGGTGCTATTCCCAAACCAGGAGGTGATATTGCCAGTCAGGATGCTCTCTATTGTACATGAGTAGAAGTCCTTAAGGATCTTCTGACTGACTTGGAACTTCCTTAGGCGCCTGAGGAAGTAGAGGCGTTGTTGTGCCTTCTTCACAACACTGTCAATGTGTGTGGTCCATGTCAAGTCCTCGGATATGTGGACTCTGAGATATAACTCATCATCTCTAGCACCTAGTGTGCTCTAGGAAACAACAACAAATGCACCCACTTGCACGTGACCACGCCACTCCCATGTGCCCTATATTACACCGGAAGTGGTCACGCCTCACCCTTCCTAGTTCGATTTCCAAAAGCGGAAACCCCAAGGGACCTCAGGGCGCTAAGAGTGGGATGCTCAGCCAGTATCATATAACTAGGGTTATAGGCTAACCTTACGTTATATATCAACTGGCTATCGCGTCCCGCTCTGCCTACTGATATAAGGGCAGAGCAGACACGTGGCCCGTACAAATGCACCCCCTGGGGGCCTGTAAGCCCCAGCCAGGGAGGAGGGGGGGACGCAGTCAACTCCACCAAAGCGCGAAAAGGGGGGGAACCAAGGACCCCTGAACGCACAGCGCAAGCGGGACCACGTGTGACACAGCAACCCGTGGTCCACACCCACACACCCCTGCTAGCCCACCTGATGGTGGGATGCAGGAGAGGTCCCGGACCTCAGAACCGCCTGGGAGACAGAACCCCCAGACATGTCCATGAGGTAAAACCTAACGAAAGGTCTCGGGGAGGACCAGGAGGCCGCAGCACAAATTTCCTCCACCGAGGCCCCCCCCTGGAGTGGAGTGCGCCCTGGAGTGCGCCCTGACGCCCCCGGGGGGAACCTGTCCAGCCAACGTGTAGCAAAGGGCAATGCCCTTGCACAACCAATGTGACAGACGCTGCTTGGACAGCGCCTCACCTGCACGAGGGCCACCGTAACAAACAAATAGTTGGTCGGAGGCCCTGAAACCCTGCGTGCGGCTAAGGTAAACCCCCAGCGCACGGACAGGACACGACAGGTGCAGGCTCGACTCCAACTCACTAGCGTGAGGAGGAGGATGAAACGCCTGAATCACAATATCCCTGGAGCGAAAAGAGCTCTGGATATTCTTCGGCACGAAGACTAGATTAGGCCTCAGAGTCGCCCCGCTATCGGCCCGAATAGACAGGCACTCAGGCCGCACCGAGAGAGCACAAAGCTCACCCACGCGTTTAGCGGAGGTGATGGCCAAAAGGAACGCGGTCTTAAAAGACAGCTGACCCAATGGCGCCCGCTCAAGAGGCTCAAACGGGGCCTCCGACAACCGACCCACGGAGCGTGCGCGTTCCGGATGGTATCAACCACAGTAGGGTTCAGACACATCACCTCCCGATTCACCCTTTCAGCAGCCAAACCATCAACGGCTGTCCCAGAACAGGACGCAGAAATAGCGTCCCGTGAGCCTGGGAGAGGGCCCGCGGCGACCTCGGAACAGGCCACGCCGGGGCCACCAAGAGCTGAATCAGGGCCGGGAATCACAGCCGTGGCCCGGTCCGGCGCGACCAGGATCAAAGTCCTGCGCTCTCGACGTACCCGCTCCAACAGCTAAGCTATCAGGTGTATGGGGGGGAACGCGTACAAAATCCCGGGCGGCCACGGATACATAGAGAAGGCATCCACCCCCAGGGGGGGGTTGTCTTTCCGACTGACCGAGAACCACAAGGCGCACCGGTGGGCCTGTCTGCTGGCAAACAGGTCCACCGCGGCCTTCCCGAAGCGGTCCCAGACCTGTCTGACTATGCCTGGATGCAGGCTCCACTCGTCGGGGTGAGGACCGCCCCGTGACATCACATCTGCACCCACATTCTCCCTGCCGGGGATGTGGAGAGCCCTCAGGCTGCGCAGATTGAGAGACGCCCACAGCCAGCGCTCGACCGCCGCCCGGTGCAGACAGACGGAGCATACTCCCCCCTGTCTGTTGATATACGACGCTGCCGTCATGTTGTCCGTCCTGACCAAAACATGCATGTCCACCACAAGGCGGCCGAGCCGCTTGAGGACCAGAAGGACTGCCTTCAATTCCAACACATTGATATGTAGAGCAGACCGGGCAGCATGGTACTGCCATCTGCCCCCTACTATGTGGGTCTGACACGACCCCCCCCATCCCGCGAGGGAGGCGTCGGTGAAGACTGTGACGTGTGATAGCCTGCTGCCCATGGGGACCCGGCTGGTGAGGGCACCAGGTCTCCCCCAGTGGTCGAGATCCCCCAGTATTGACACAGGAACCGTCAGTCGCTTCCACTTGTCTCTCACCGGGTCTAGTTTCATCCTGGAAAACCACCTCTGTATCCTCCTCATGAAGAGGAGGCCAAGAGGGACCACAGAGTGAGCAGATGCCATCATACCGAGCAGGCGCATCACGGACAGCGCCGTGACCGTCCCTCCATGACGGAACCTCCTGAGCGTGCCAAGAATATCCTCCCGTCGCCGCTCTGAGAGGGTTGCCCTCATGGGCTGCCCTCATGGGCCCTGAGCTTAGAGCCAAGCCCAAGTACTCCACCTGTTGACTGGGAAGAGGAGTACTCTTCTCCCAGTTCACAGCAAACCCCAGGCTGGTGAGGAATTCCACCACCCGCCGGGTATGAGACGGCTGAGGACCAGAATGTCGTCGAGGTAGAACAAGATTCGTATCCCCTGACGGCGTAGAGTGTCCAGCGCGGTCACTATGCACTTGGTGAAAGTGCGAGGAGCCAGAGAGTAGCCGAAGGGCAGCCTCTGGTACTCGTACGCTACGCCCTGAAACAGGAAGCGTAGGAATTTCCTGTGAGGAGGGAAGATCGGGATGTGAAAATACGCATCCTTCAGGCCTATGGAGGTGAACCAGTCTCCCACTCTGACAGCGCTTAACAGGTGTTTGACGGTCAACATCCTGAACCTTCTCGCCACAATCATACGATTGAACGCGGACAGGTCCAGTATAGGTCTGACACCTCCCGATTTCTTGGGCACCAGAAAATAGCAGGAGTAAACGCCACGCATCGCGTCCCCCCCCGGGACCATGGCGATGGCCTGCTTCGCCAACAGAGATTGGATCTCGTCGGCCAGAGCTGTCACTGCCGCGGACCCTGACAAGAGGGTCTGCACCAAACCCAAAAACAGAGGGTGGGGTTGTGTAAACTGTAACACCAGCCCCTCCCTCAGCGTTCTCTCCATCCACCTCGACATAATGGCACTGCTGTAGCCATACGTGATGATAATCCCACAGCGCACCAACAGCCAACTGGCGCTGGTCCACCAGGAACCGTAGATAGGAGGCCCGATCCCTCCCGCTGTGTGTTGCCAACCCTGGACTTGCCAACCGCGCAAGCAGGGCGTCTCGCGGAGTCGGGATATCGCACCCTGACTCTACCAACGAGGCACTCGCACCCAAGGGGGGACCCCGACAGAAAGGGCCGGTCTGATACGGGGAGAGCGGCCATCACCCCTGGTGACATAGGCTCCCCCGCTGAGCATCTTCCCGGCATAGACTGCTGAGGACAGCCTGCTCTGCAGCTGGAAATGCAAGGTGTGTGGTCCCCACGCTGCCCGATAGGGTGAGTCCCTACACACCGTAGCCCTGTAGTGATATTACTACCACCCAAATCACGCGTGACTGACCACCGCCGGTCTTCTGGTCGGGGGAGTCACCAACGTGATACCCGGCCTGGCGAGGGCGGGCTGGGGGAACTCACGCTGCGACCTCCTGGGCCTAGTGTTCCCCATCTGACAACCTTTTTTAGATACAGGGAACCCTGCTCCGTCGACAGACACAACACCAGGCTCACCAAACACAGACGCAGAACATGTGGTGTGGGGGCCGCTTGACAGCACAGCATTCTCATAGGCAGACCCAGGCCTAGCTAGCAACTGGGTGTCAGCCCCTGTCCCCATGAGAAGCGAAATGTGGGGCCGCTTGCGCTTCACTGGAAGAACGCGGCCCGCAGCCAAAGGGTCTGGGTGTCCTGCAAGATTTCTATCCCCGGACATATTCGAGAAATTCCGGTCAGAGTTTTAAACAGCAGTCTGTTATAATCACATTTTTATGAGCTAACGAATTCCGTTATATTGGACATTTGTATTAATTACATCAAGCAAAGAATGATAAATTGATTTGCAGAATCAAATTACTATCTCTCGCCTCCCAAGTTAGTGCGATACGCTAATCCAGCATCACGCTCCCGCCCGCAGGCTCCCGCTGCAGCAACTGTCACACGCACCCCCAAATGAATCTCGAGTCGACATCGCTTCACCTCGTTGTATCAGACACGTCACACATATCATAATGTTCAACTTCACACACAGCAAACTGTAGTTGATCATCACATTGCCTCGTTTGCTAGCTCGTCGCCACATGCAGAGAGGACGAGCCACATGCACGTAACGCATTTGTTGATTTCATTATAGCCTACATTTAGTTATAATCAATAATATGCATTACTATGTGACACGGCAGTCAACCAACAGTTGCATATGATTAAAAAATGTCAACACTCACTCACCCCGTCTCTCGTTGTGCCTATCCGTTTTGTACCTGCGAGAACAGCGGGGTCGTCTGGTAACGGTTGGTTCGACTTTGATATATCCCCACTGGAACAGGTGGACGTCTGCGAGGCTCGCAACGGTAGCAGCAGACTGGGGATGCTTTTTGTGGTTCAATCAATAAAGTGTACTTTGTGTACGTTCAATCAATGTTATCTCTCGTACATCATAGAGGCTAGACTACTAGACTATAATGTCGCACCTGAGCCAGGAGAATTTAACTTTCCACTCGGGCCTGAACGCTCGACATTTCTGTTTCTTTTCCGCGGGAGCCACCACGACATCGGCGGTCTCTGTGACTTCAGAAGACTCATCTTCGTTGTCATTATTATTAGACCTGCTTGTGCTTGGTTTCATGAAATATTTGTTAAGCTTAGCTTGTTTGGCCATCCCTTCTCTCGCTCGTATACCTGTTTGTCGTTATGGTGGCCAGACAGGCTCAAAAAAAGAAAGAAAAAAAAGATTCACATCTGAGCGGCGCCATCCGCGCTTTATCAGAGTGAAGCAACAATGAAACAAATGTAATGATTGTTTCGTTCATCGCATAGGCTATTTAATTTTAGCCTATTTTAATACAATTCAAATAATAAAATTGTGCTTAGAGGAATTATTTTCACCGGACATTATGACCGGAGAGATTTAAATATTCGGACTTCAACATATTTTGCCGGTCAAATACCGGTAATTACCGGCTAACGGAAACGCTGGTGGGGCGGTGTGGGGCGCCCGCGCCCCTGCGGACAGACCAAAAAGTCCCTCTGCGGAGAGGGGAGCCCTGAGGAGTGGAAGTCTCCTCTCCTCATCAAGGGGAGACTGTTCCAACCAAAGATGCCTGTGAACAAGTGTTGACAGCATCCTAGCCCTCCCTGCGGTCATAGCTTGCGGCTGGGTCAAAAGCTGTATAACCTCAAAAACACGCGCAATGTTTTTGACGTCGGCTGGCCCCAAGGCCCCACCACCCGACACCATTTTGGACAGAAAAGCAGCCAATTGAGCAATGTTATTGGTTGCTGCTAAATTCCGTCCTGCTGCGGTATAAGCTTCATCAGCCCACTCAGCCACCTGCCAGGCCGACTCGCCCTCCGGCGTCGGCTTCTGGGTGGGATACCGTTCAACCATGCCAGGGCAAAGGACCAATGCTATCTGCTCCTCTAAGCACGGCACACCTGTCCTGGGCCCTGTCGTCAGCCCATCCACCCGTGTAAAGGGTAAAAAAGCCTCAGCAAAACCCTCAACATTAGACACCAATTGACCTTCAGCAATGAAACGGTTAAGAGGAGAGAAGAGTGGTGACAGCCCCTGCGGGGCACATGGGAACGGCGCCCCAAGCATCTTAGCATTAGCATTAGCTGCGCGCTAGGATATTTGGAAAAACATCCAAAAGTGAGTCATGATGACCACGTTCATCCAAATATCCTGCCCCCGGCGCCAACACATCACCCGGCTGTCTCACGAGACAACAAGCAGTATTACATATACCAATGCCTGCTAATACAGGCCCTACCTGGGCGCAACGCGGCTCGACTGCCAGCCGTTGTGCAAAGTCCCTCGGTCTGCTATCATGCGACGAGGAACAAACAGGATAGGGCCGTCGTGCTGTCAGGACGTGCCGAGAAGGTTCCGTGGGCTGGCGAACTTCTGGCTAATTCCCAACATTGTGTAATTTCACCTTCTTGCTCATAACAATCTCCAGTTCCGAAGTGCATCTAGCTGCTTCCGCGTTGGAAACAAAAGAGGAAGGGTGAGGCGTGACCACTTCCGGTGTAATATAGGGCACAGGGGAGTGGCGTGGTCACGTGCAAGTGGGTGCATTTGTTGTTGTTTCCTAGAGCAGGGGTTCCCAAAGTCGGGGGGGGGGGGTCGCCAGATGATATATGCCATCACACACACTGGCATTTAAAGGGTTAGAATTATAAAATGAATATGTGGTGTTATGATCAGGGCTGAAGTTGAATAAAAGATTGTATTTTTTATCAATTACAAAAAAACTGAAAATCCATAACAATCTGTGTTGTTGCTAATCATACATATGCTAGCCTGTTTTTTAACAATAATTTGTGATGCCATCACAAACACTGGCATTTAAATGGTACAAATTAATGCAGAATGCAGGAAATGAAGTCTTTGTAACAAATAATTTCCTGGTGGGGGACCCCCAGACCCCCTGCTTAAAAAGTGGCCTGACTGGGGCTATATTTTGCACTATATTTCCTGGCCTGAATGATTTCCCCAGTCCGGCCCTGGTTAAAAGCCTCCAATGCTTATTAGTGTGTGTGCGTTTGAACGTTTGCATGTTTCAACCATACATTTCCATTTATAAAGAAAAAAAAGTCCCCTATATAATAGTGGGGGTCGCGGCTCTCTGACACCGTTATTTGGGGGTCGCGGCCTGAAAAGTTTGGGAACCCCTGCTGTATTGTACCCATTCTGCAATCTGTCCTAGAGCACACTTGGTGCTAGAGGTGATGAGTTATATCTCAGTAGGCAGAGCGGGACGTGATAGCCAGTTGATATATAACAACAGTTAACCCTTTCACTACCACAGTACAGAAGGTTAACCTTTCACTACCACACTACAGACGGTTAACCGTCTGTAGTGTGGTAGTGAAAGGGTTAACCTTCTGCATTGTCGCGGTGAAAGGGTTAACCCTTTGGTCGTGTGGCAGTGAAAGGGTTATTGATCGGATGAAGCTGCTATCCTGCTGTGAAGCACCTCTATGACAATGTCTCTCAACTCACTCACTCACTCACTCACTCACTCACTCACTCACTCACTCACTCACTCACTCACTCACTCACTCACTCACTCACTCACTCACTCACTCACTCACTCACTCAGTCCATCAGTCACTCACTCACGGTTAGCAACTCTGCCCCTTGTGGCGGCTCACGGGCAACGCACTTTGTGTCAGACCAGTTGGCTGTGTGTGTGTGTGTGTGTGTGTGTGTGTGTGTGTGTGTGTGTGTGTGTGTGTGTGTGTGTGTGTGTGTGTGTGTGTGTGTGTGTGTGTGTGTGTGTGTGTGTGTGTGTGTGTCCTTTGTCTTGAAATGGACGGTGATTCCAAGGATCGATTGTACGACTGAGACGCCAGCGGCTCTTTGAAAACGAATCAATAAAACCTGCAACCTCAAATAAAACACGGTTGATTACATCATTACTCATCACTAAGGCTCTGCATTTGTAAGAATCTGGCACTACAACTCCGGGGTCGCAATTCAATATGTATACACTACATGTACACTACTACAATACACTACAAAGACAGCGATCCAATACCAATAATTCTATGGTCAGATTCAGCCATGACTGCAGTGGGATGTAGCAAAGATGGTGGCCGCTGAACTGTTACCAGACAGTTGACCTGCTGACGATATTAAGCAGGCAAAACTGCAACCTAGCAGTCGGTGGTTTTACGCACAACGCAATGGTCCCACTGCGACGTTCCCACAGTAAATCACCTGTAATCCATTCATTAAAAGCTGATACAGTGTTTTCAAGAATGGATACAGTATATGGCAGAAAATAGAATCTCAAAATGCCTAGCCTTCATCAGGAACTATAGAGTTATTCATATTATTACTATTTTGACTTGTGTTCATCGGGTGCTGGAGATTGGAGAATACACAAGAGGGTTAAAGTAGTGAAACACAAAGTCACTCACCGTCGTCTATCAGTGAGGTCGGAGCAGAGGAGGGCAACACCGGTGAGGCAACACAAGGAGACAATGAAGAGACAAGAGAGAGAGAGACAGAGAGACAGAGAGAGAGAGAGAGAGAGAGAGAGAGAGAGTGACAGAGAGAGAGAGAAAGAGAGAGAGAGAGACAGATAGAGAGAGAGAAGAGAGAGACACACACAAAGAGAGAGAGTGACAGAGCGAGAGAGTGACAGAGAGAGAGAGACATACAGATAGAGAGAGAGAAGAGAGAGAGAGAAAGAGAGAGACACAGGGAGAAAGAGAGAGACACACACAAAGAGAGAGAGAGTGACACAGAGAGAGAGAGAGAGAGAGAGAGAGAGAGAGAGAGAGAGAGAGAGAGAGAGAGAGAGAGAGAGAGAGAGAGAGAGAGGTGGAGTACGGTGGAATGAGTAGGAGAGGATGGAAGAAGGAGAGGAAAGAAAAGAGGACAGTCACAACATAACAGATACGACATAAACCCATTAAAGGTAGAATCTGTAACGTCGTCAAACGGCGAACTATAGGCCAGAGATGATGAACATGCACTTTGTTTACAGTTTCTGTTTTGGTCTTGATGTGTGGACTGGATTTCAGTGAGTACAGGGGAGCGGGTCAGTGAGTACAGGGGTGTGAGTCAGTGAGTACAGGGGAGCGGGTCAGTGAGTATAGGGGAGCGGGTCAGTGAGTACAGGGGAGCGGGTCAGTGAGTACAGGGGAGCGGGTCAGTGAGTATAGGGGAGCGGGTCAGTGAGTATAGGGGAGCGGGTCAGTGAGTACAGGGGAGCGGGTCAGTGAGTATAGGGGAGCGGGTCAGTGAGTACAGGGGAGCGGGTCAGTGAGTACAGGGGAGCGGGTCAGTGAGTACAGGGGAGCGGGTCAGTGAGTATAGGGGAGCGGGTCAGTGAGTATAGGGGAGTGAGTCAGTGAGTATAGGGGAGCGGGTCAGTGAGTATAGGGGAGTGAGTCAGTGAGTACAGGGGAGCGGGTCAGTGAGTACAGGGGAGCGGGTCAGTGAGTATAGGGGAGTGAGTCAGTGAGTACAGGGGAGCGGGTCAGTGAGTATAGGGGAGCGGGTCAGTGAGTATAGGGGAGCGGGTCAGTGAGTACAAGGGAGCGGGTCAGTGAGTATAGGGGAGTGAGTCAGTGAGTACAGGGGAGCGGGTCAGTGAGTACAGGGGAGTGAGTCAGTGAGTACAGGGGAGCGGGTCAGTGAGTACAGGGGAGCGGGTCAGTGAGTATAGGGGAGCGGGTCAGTGAGTATAGGGGAGTGAGTCAGTGAGTACAGGGGAGCGGGTCAGTGAGTACAGGGGAGCGGGTCAGTGAGTACAGGGGAGCGGGTCAGTGAGTATAGGGGAGCGGGTCAGTGAGTACAGGGGAGCGGGTCAGTGAGTATAGGGGAGTGAGTCAATGAGTACAGGGGAGCGGATCAGTGAGTATAGGGGAGCGGGTCAGTGAGTATAGGGGAGCGGGTCAGTGAGTACAGGGGAGCGGGTCAGTGAGTACAGGGGAGCGGGTCAGTGAGTACAGGGGAGCGGGTCAGTGAGTATAGGGGAGCGGGTCAGTGAGTATAGGGGAGTGAGTCAATGAGTACAGGGGAGCGGATCAGTGAGTATAGGGGAGCGGGTCAGTGAGTATAGGGGAGCGGGTCAGTGAGTACAGGGGAGCGGGTCAGTGAGTATAGGGGAGCGGGTCAGTGAGTATAGGGGAGCGGGTCAGTGAGTGCAGGGGAGCGGGTCAGTGAGTATAGGGGAGCGGGTCAGTGAGTACAGGGGAGCGGGTCAGTGAGTATAGGGGAGTGAGTCAGTGAGTATAGGGGAGCGGGTCAGTGAGTACAGGGGAGTGAGTCAGTGAGTACAGGGGAGCGGGTCAGTGAGTATAGGGGAGCGGGTCAGTGAGTACAGGGGAGCGGGTCAGTGAGTATAGGGGAGTGAGTCAGTGAGTATAGGGGAGTGAGTCAGTGAGTACAGGGGAGCGGGTCAGTGAGTACAGGGGAGTGAGTCAGTGAGTATAGGGGAGCGGGTCAGTGAGTATAGGGGAGCGGGTCAGTGAGTATAGGGGAGCGGGTCAGTGAGTATAGGGGAGCGGGTCAGTGAGTATAGGGGAGCGGGTCAGTGAGTACAGGGGAGCGGGTCAGTGAGTATAGGGGAGCGGGTCAGTGAGTATAGGGGAGCGGGTCAGTGAGTATAGGGGAGCGGGTCAGTGAGTACAGGGGAGCGGGTCAGTGAGTATAGGGGAGTGAGTCAGTGAGTATAGGGGAGTGAGTCAGTGAGTATAGGGGAGCGGGTCAGTGAGTATAGGGGAGTGAGTCAGTGAGTATAGGGGAGTGAGTCAGTGAGTACAGGGGAGTGAGTCAGTGAGTACAGGGGAGTGAGTCAGTGAGTATAGGGGAGCGGGTCAGTGAGTATAGGGGAGCGGGTCAGTGAGTATAGGGGAGCGGGTCAGTGAGTACAGGGGAGTGAGTCAGTGAGTATAGGGGAGCGGGTCAGTGAGTATAGGGGAGTGAGTCAGTGAGTATAGGGGAGCGGGTCAGTGAGTACAGGGGAGTGAGTCAGTGAGTATAGGGGAGTGAGTCAGTGAGTACAGGGGAGCGGGTCAGTGAGTATAGGGGAGCGGGTCAGTGAGTACAGGGGAGCGGGTCAGTGAGTATAGGGGAGTGAGTCAGTGAGTATAGGGGAGTGAGTCAGTGAGTACAGGGGCGCGGGTCAGTGAGTATAGGGGAGTGAGTCAGTGAGTATAGGGGAGTGAGTCAGTGAGTATAGGGGAGCGGGTCAGTGAGTATAGGGGAGCGGGTCAGTGAGTACAGGGGAGCGGGTCAGTGAGTATAGGGGAGCGGGTCAGTGAGTACAGGGGAGTGAGTCAGTGAGTACAGGGGAGTGAGTCAGTGAGTATAGGGGAGCGGGTCAGTGAGTATAGGGGAGCGGGTCAGTGAGTACAGGGGAGTGAGTCAGTGAGTATAGGGGAGCGGGTCAGTGAGTATAGGGGAGTGAGTCAGTGAGTATAGGGGAGCGGGTCAGTGAGTATAGGGGAGTGAGTCAGTGAGTACAGGGGAGCGGGTCAGTGAGTATAGGGGAGCGGGTCAGTGAGTACAGGGGAGCGGGTCAGTGAGTACAGGGGAGTGAGTCAGTGAGTACAGGGGAGTGAGTCAGTGAGTACAGGGGAGCGGGTCAGTGAGTATAGGGGAGCGGGTCAGTGAGTATAGGGGAGTGAGTCAGTGAGTACAGGGGAGCGGGTCAGTGAGTACAGGGGAGTGAGTCAGTGAGTATAGGGGAGCGGGTCAGTGAGTATAGGGGAGTGAGTCAGTGAGTATAGGGGAGCGGGTCAGTGAGTATAGGGGAGCGGGTCAGTGAGTACAGGGGAGCAGGTCAGTGAGTACAGGGGAGTGAGTCAGTGAGTATAGGGGAGTGAGTCAGTGAGTATAGGGGAGTGAGTCAGTGAGTACAGGGGAGCGGGTCAGTGAGTACAGGGGAGCGGGTCAGTGAGTATAGGGGAGTGAGTCAGTGAGTACAGGGGAGTGGGTCAGTGAGTATAGGGGAGCGGGTCAGTGAGTACAGGGGAGCGAGTCAGTGAGTATAGGGGAGTGAGTCAGTGAGTATAGGGGAGTGAGTCAGGGAGTATAGGGGAGCGGGTCAGTGAGTACAGGGGAGTGAGTCAGTGAGTATAGGGGAGTGAGTCAGTGAGTACAGGGGAGTGAGTCAGTGAGTATAGGGGAGTGAGTCAGTGAGTATAGGGGAGTGAGTCAGTGAGTATAGGGGAGTGAGTCAGTGAGTATAGGGGAGCGGGTTGCCACTGCTGGCCAGACCTCACGCTCTGCCAAGGTCTGGAGGAATTCACAGTATAATGAGTTACTTAACCCTTTAACCCGGTTAACCGTCTGTCATGTGGTAGTGAAAGGGTTAACCGTCTGTCATGTGGTAGTGAAAGGGTTAACCTTCTGTAGTGTGGTAGTGAACGGGTTAACCTTCTGTAGTCTGGTAGTGAAAGGTTAACCTTCTGTAGTGTGGTAGTGAAAGGTTAACCTTCTGTAGTGTGGTAGTGAAAGGTTAACCTTCTGTAGTGTGGTAGTGAAAGGTTAACCTTCTGTAGTGTGGTAGTGAAAGGTTAACCGTCTGTAGTGTGGTAGTGAAAGGGTTAACCTTCTGTAGTGTGTTAGTGAAAGGGTTAACCTTCTGTAGTGTGGTAGTGAAAGGTTAACCGTCTGTCATGTGGTAGTGAAAGGGCTAACCTTCTGTAGTGTGGTAGTGAAAGGGTTAACCTTATGTAGTGTGGTAGTGAAAGGTTAACCTTCTGTAGTGTGGTAGTGAAAGGTTAACCGTCTGTCATGTTGTAGTGAAAGGGTTAACCTTCTGTAGTGTGGTAGTGAAAGGGTTAACCTTATGTAGTGTGGTAGTGAAAGGGTTAACCTTCTGTAATGTGGTAGTGAAAATGGTTAACCTTCTGTATTGTCACAGTGAAAGGGTTAACCCTTTGTCGTGTGGCAGTGAAAGGGTTAACCTTCTGTGTTGTCGCAGTGAGATGGTTAACCATTTTGGTAGTGTGGCAGTGAAAGGGTTAACCCCAACTACACACGTCAGACCAAAACAAAGTGCAAGTACCAAGCGGGGTGCTCTTTTGTCCAGAGGTCGCTGTTTTTTTTTTAATTACAGATTCTACCTTTAAGCAACAAACACACACACATACATTATTCAGGCCCCAGGCCCATGGGCAATGAAACATCTATACAGTTAGATAAGGAGTACTCAAAACAGTACTCCACAAAATAAACTGTCCTGTTGTGTCCTGTCCAACACGGTTAACCATCTGTAGTGTGGTAATGAAAGGGTTAACCATCTGTAGTGTGGTAGTTAAAGGGTTAACCTTCTGTAGTGTGGTAGTGAAAGGGTTAACCTTCTGTAGTGTGGTAGTGAAAAGGGTTAACCGTATGTAGTGTGGTAGTGAAAGAGTTAACCGTCTGTAGTGTGGTAGTTAAAGGGTTAACCTTCTGTAGTGGGGTAGTGAAAGGGTTAACCGTCTGTAGTGTGGTAGTTAAAGGGTTAACCTTCTGTAGTGGGGTAGTGAAAGGGTTAACCGTCTGTAGTGTGGTAGTTAAAGGGTTAACCTTCTGTAGTGGGGTAGTGAAAGGGTTAACCGTCTGTAGTGTGGTAGTTAAAGGGTTAACCCTTTGGTAGTGTGGTAGTGAAAGGGTTAACCTTCTGTAGTGTGGTAGTGAAAGGGTTAACCGTCTGTAGTGTGGTAGTTAAAGGGTTAACCCTTTGGTAGTGTGGTAGTGAAAGGGTTAAGATGTACACAAAATGATTGAGTTGCTTTTTGTCCTCTGCTGCATATAAACGACGGCCCTCATTTTATGCTAAAGGTGAAATCTAATACCCTTCCATCCTCAGATCCTTTAACAAGCCTGAGAGATAGATCGATACCAACACAGCCCTCTCTCTCTCTCCCACACCCTCCTGCACTTGTCTTCTTAGCAGCCTCCCTGGACCAGAGCCAAGTCATCTCTGCACAAACGGCTAGTTTTAAAGATTTATTTTTAGCGTTTTTCCAGCAATTTTTCATGGTCAGACATGACCGACAGAGGAGGAGAGGGTGAACGGGAGAAGAGGTGGGGAAGACATGCAGCAAATTATCCCCCGGGAGCGGGAGGCGTAGGTGTGCGAGGCACTATGCGGTGCGCCACGAGGGCGCCCCCAGAAACGGCTAGTTAGCGCGTCTCTCTCTCTGCACAAAGCTGGTGTCTGCAGCCCGGGGGGCCCTGCAGCCCGGGGGCCCTGCCCGTCACTCAGACTGCCCTGTCGAGGCTTCGCACTAGAGATGCACCGATACCGATCTGATATCAGTCCGATAACGGGCTAAAACAGAATATCGGTATCAGAAAATGTCCCCCGAAACTGAAATCCGATACCAAGATGGTAAATGGTAAATGGATGCTTTTTTATATAGCGCTTTTATCCAAAGCGCTTTACAATTTGTTCCTCACATTTTACCCATTCACTCACACATTCACACACCAACGGTGGAGGCAACCATGCAAGGTGCTCATCGGGAGCAATTAGGGGTTAAGTGTCTTGCTCAAGGACACATCGACACGCTGCCCGGGAGGAGCG
This sequence comes from Notolepis coatsorum, assembly GCF_963971535.1. Classification (NCBI taxonomy): domain Eukaryota; kingdom Metazoa; phylum Chordata; class Actinopteri; order Aulopiformes; family Paralepididae; genus Notolepis; species Notolepis coatsorum. Next base: position 53,638,405 of record NC_140166.1, on the reverse strand, counting down.
GGAATCGAACCGGGAACCTCTGGATTGCCAGACGACTGCTCTACCTCCCGAGCCACTGTCGCCCAAGACACAGGTCTAACTGTCGCAACAAGTCACAGTGGGATCAGTAATACCATGCATTTCCAATGCAAAGCCTCTATAGCTCCTTCTCACACACTGATAGTATAGGACAGTGCATGCGTACAGCTCATTCTCACACACTAGGGCCTAGATCCACAAAGAATGATTGCACGGTGCTAATTGCACCCTTACTTACAATTCATTATGAATTGAAAATGGGGGATTGATTGAATGAAAATTGTATTAACAAATTGCAGAATGGGTACAATACAGTACGGCTCAATACACACAATTGTTAAGGGGATGCAGACCAGAGAAAGACTTTCGTCTTGTTTACATCAGGGTCCCCCATTTTCAATTCATAATGAAGTAAGGGTGCAATTAGCACCGTGCAATCCATTCTTTGTGGATCTAGCCCTAGGTGTAGTATAGGACAGTGCATGCATGCAGCTCATTCTCAAACACTAGGGGCGGAATCCACAAAGGGTTTTTGCGCAGCTTTTTCCGAAGCAAAGTCGGTGCATATCGCTCTCAAAGGAGTGAGACTAGGTTGCTCATGCGCTCCATCAGCATTCCGTCCGTGCAATTGCCGTATATTTAAATGAGGTAATATGGGCGGAACATGTCCCCTTTCCATGTAAATGAGCCTCTTCACAGGTGATCATGGCAGCAGTAATTGTGCAGACAGGCATGACCATGAAAGAATATCTCGGAGAATATCAAATCAAGGATATTGAGCAGCCACCGAGAGATCCCATGCAATAGTACTTATTATTTAAATATTGTTATATAACGTTGTGGGCTTTGGCGTTATGCTCTTATAAACAGAATCTAATTTGTTCGACAAATATAAAGCCACATGCAATATCGCTATAGTGGCCCGATGGCACCTTACATTTAGTCCACAGCCAGAATCCATGGATGGATTTCGTCCATTGACATTTCGTTGGAACACCAGAAAATAGATCTAATCTGTTCCACTTCAGTTTGAAAGTTGTGTCTGTTTGTTATTTTTATCTGTTCCCCTTTTTAACAATTACATGGGATATAAACTGAATTAAATATAGCACAATATAATAATATAGGACTCTATTCTATTGTGCTACATTTAATTTAGTTTCTATCCCATTTAATATATATTCAATCTCTTTATTAAGTTGTAAAGCCCTGGCCTATATTTGATTTCATAATTAGATTATATTCTAGTGAAAGAGAGGAGTTATTTTTAATTTAATTTAATAATAATAATAATAATAATAATAATAATAATAATAATAATAATAATAATAATAATAATAATAATAATAATAATAATAATAATAATAATAATAATAATAATAATAATAATAATAATAATAATAATAATAATAATAATAATAATAATAATAATAATAATCATGACATTGCAAAAGCAGGACAACAGTAAGATTTTGGTGGGACAAAGTGGGACAGATAGATTTTTTAAATTAGAATAACTGGTCTTCACCGAATAGATAAAGGTTAAATACAAAATTTAAATACAAAATGATATCTCTCCACATTCGTCTTGGCACTGGCAGTGTTCCCATCTTCAGAACCATGGAAAAGCACCTGCATGGGACCATTGGGGTTTTTAATTCACTCAAACAACTCTCCACTGAGGAAGGTGCAAGCATAACTATGGATGTAGCTTTTGTACGACCACACGATACTTTTTTGGCAATCTCGGAGTCTGGCCAAATGACGGGAGCTAGCTTGCTACCACAGTCGGCTGACCTGTATGAATGGGAGTGTTGTACAGTGTGATAGATGCTTGTTATCTCAGCCGCAGTGACTTTGTCCGTCTGGCTATCATTTTTAGGTTTGAGACATCTTGACGCAATTGACGCCGGCCTTTGTGGATTCGAAGCTTTTTCTGGACGAGGCTCATTTGCATAGAAAGGGGAAATGTTCCGCCCCCATATTACCTCATTTAAATATG
>NC_140166.1:53531385-53628885 GCF_963971535.1 Notolepis coatsorum | reverse complement strand
TAACATACCATAACATAACACAAGAAAACTCAAACTAATACTAAAACTAAACAATAAATGTTTTACTGAAGCTAGCAAACACACTATGGAAACTAACTTAAAAGTAATTGAAAAACGAATGAAAAATACAAAAACTATAATAACCCTGGGAATCACAGGATATCGTGATCACATGTGATAATGTGTGAAAGCAATAAACGTTGTGAAATTCATGTGGCTATTTTGCAATTTACAGTATTTACAGTATGTTCATAAACATTATTTTAAAGATGCTACAAGGTACAAGATATATCACTATCACATTGGTTGTGATACATTTGTATGTATACATTTAACAAATGAGACCGTTGCTGAAACAATTGGTTGCCCCTCAGACCACATTTCCCATAAACCCTGTCGCTTCCTGTTTTGCCGTTTGCTCCGCAAAGGAAAATGTTTTGATGAGAGAGTAGACGCTGAGAAGCCTTGCTAAAGGTGAACATGAAGTTATTTTTGTTGTTAAGCGAGTTTTGTTTGGAAAGGCTTCCTTTGTGCCATATCCATATGCAGAAGTCCTGTGGATCCAGGCTGGAAAACACACACATGGACTCTTGGGGCTAGATCCACAAAGAATGGATTGCACGGAGCAAGTTGCACCCTTACTTACAATTCATTATGAAATGAAAATGGGGGACCCTGATGTAAACAAGACGAAAGTCTTTCTCTGGTCTGCATCCCCTTAACACTCTGCAATCTGTTAATAACATTTTCATTCAATCAATCACCGTGCAGATTCTTTCTCTGGTCTGCATCCCCTTAACACTCTGCAATCTGTTAATAACATTTTCATTCAATCAATCACCGTGCAGATTGATTGATTGAATGAACATTGCAGACCAGAGAAAGACTTTCGTCTTGTTTACATCAGGGTCCCCCATTTTCATTTCATAATGAATTGTAAGTAAGGGTGCAACTTGCTCCATGCAATCCATTCTTTGTGGATTTAGCCCTTGGCGGTCATGGCAATGTCTTTCAGTCTCTATCGATCTCAACATGTTCCTGCAGTAATTCTGCCAAGACATGGACATTTTACGATGATATATTGATGCCAAAATTGTCCTAGTAGTATCTGCTTTAATTGTGCAGATCCAATGCGCACAATCTTTTAAATAAACCCAAAGGATATTCTCAGGGTCATAAAACTACCCTACTGGCACGATGTGATGAAACTGCAACAGTACCTAAAATAACTTTAAGACTATAAACTCACCAGAAATCACGACACGTGCTTATGTTCTTTGCCTAAAAGCGCATGGTAGACAATTACATTTATTCTGTGAACACTTAACCCTTTCACTAGCACACTACCAAAGGGTTAACCCTTCAACTGTCACAATACAGAAGGTTAACCCTTTCACTGCCACATGACAAAGGGTTAGCCCTTTCACTGCCACACTACAGAAGGTTAACCCTTTCACTACCACACTACAGACAGTTTAACCTTCTGTGGTGTGGTAGTGAAAGGGTTAACAGGTGTGAGATTAGCGCTGGGGCTGATGGGTGATAGAAAGGCCTATTTTCACGAACAGCACTAATATAAGTAAACTTAGTAAACGCAAAGCCAAACGCCAGGCCACTTAAGCCTTAAGGTTATGAGAAGGGGGCTGTATATAATAACTAAATAATAACTTTCAGCCTCAATTTAAAGAGTCCCTAGTCTATCATGTATTTTACAGATCATGCATCAGTGGATTATCTAATAGGAGAAGTCATTGAATGATCACATTGAGAACAGAAGACCAGAGAGAGTTTAAAGGATGGGCCATAAATTGCACAGGTGACAGTCTGTGGTGTTGGTGTTGGTGTTGTTAGTGTTGGTGGTGGAGTTGGTGTTGGTAGTGGTGGTGTTGGTAGTGTTGGTGTTGGTGGTGGTGGTGTTGGTGTTGGTGTTGGTGTTGGTGGTGTTGGTGGTGGTGGTGGTGTTGGTGTTGGTGGTGTTGGTGGTGGTGTTGTTGGTGGTGGTGGGGTTGGTGGTGGTGTTTGTGGTGGTGTTGGTGGTGTTGGTGGTGGTGTTGGTGGTGGTGTTGTTGGTGGTGTTGGTGTTGGTGGTGTTGGTGTTGGTGGTGTTGGTGTTGGTGGTGTTGGTGGTGTTGGTGGTGGTGTTGGTGGTGTTGGTGTTGGTGGTGTTGGTGTTGGTGTTGGTGGTGTTGGTGGTGGTGGTGTTGGTGTTGGTGTTGGTGGTGTTGGTGGTGTTGGTGGTGGTAGTGGTGGTGTTGGTGGTGTTGGTGGTGTTGGTGGTGTTGGTGGTGTTGGTGTTGGTGGTGTTGGTGGTGGTGGTGTTGGTGTTTGTGGTGTTGGTGGTGTTGGTGGTGTTGGTGTTGGTGGTGTTGGTGGTGTTGGTGTTGGTGGAGTTGGTGGTGGTGTTGGTGGTGGTGGTGGTGGTGTTGGTGTTGGTGTTGGTGGTTGTGTTGGTGATGGTGGTGTTGGTGGTGTTGGTGGTGTTGGTGGTGGTGTTGGTGGTGGTGTTGGTGGTGTTGGTGGTGATGGTGGTGGTGGTGTTGGTGGTGGTGTTGGTGGTGTTGGTGGTGGTGTTGGTGGTGTTGGTGGTGATGGTGGTGGTGGTGTTGGTGGTGGTGTTGGTGGTGTTGGTGGTGTTGGTGGTGATGGTGGTGGTGTTGGTGTTGGTGGTGGTGGTGTTGGTGGTGGTGATGGTGTTGGTGATGGTGGTGGTTGGTGGTGGTGGTGTGTTGGTGGTGTTGGTGGTGTGGTGTTGGTGGTGGTGTTGGTGGTGGTGGTGGTGTTGGTGTGATGGTGTGTTGGTGGTGGTGGTGGTGGTGGTGGTTGGTGGTGTGGTGGTGGGTGGTGGTGTTGTGGTGGAGGAGGTGGTGGTGGTGGTGGTGGTGTTGTGGTGGTGGTGTTGGTGGTGGTGTTGGTGGTGTTGGTAGTTATAGTGGCTATTTACAAACAATTTCGTATTTCTTATTTGCCACTTCCACTCCGGGGATAGCTTTAGTCTACGCGCACATAATAAAGATTCTGATCCATCCGTTTGGCTGTCACAATGGATCAATCATTGATTTCCAAGCTGCAAAACAAACAAAACTCTATATCTAATACATGCGGTACATGCGTGCGTTGCGTGCAGTGCGGTACAAAAACTGTTTGCTTTCCCGGTCCACCCCTCCCACGCAGGCCACCACCCCTTATCAAGGTACGCCGTACAGGTGAATAGCTCGGGTAGGTCTCTTTAAAGGGAAAGTACACATAGTTTCAAATCATAAGAATAGTTACAATAACATAATCAGTGTAAATTCGTTTTCATATTTCGTAATCCATAAAGCATTTTCATAATTCAAATAATTGCATGATACAAACTCAAAGATTAAATAACTCAAGAATGGCTCCTACATCCCGGCCTCTAATTGTCCATTATTCTAAAAAGGGACAATTATTCTATGCAAATATGTTAACAGGAGCCTGAACATGTCTTTATATAGTCCATGTAGGAATCGAAATATTCCAAAAATGGGGTATGTTCCACGAAAAAGCGTATAATCCACAAAAAAGGTATAATCCACAAAACGGTGTAGTCCATCAGCGTAACAAAGGTTCGGGCATTGCCCTCAAAAAAGAAAAAACAAACAAGCGTGTGAAGAAGTCAGTAGGGGCTAGTCAATGTCAGTCAATCTGCTTCTTTCAGCAAGCATAGTTTGCTGATGGGCCTTTCTAGAATATTGTACTTGGTCTTGACCTTTACCTTGCATACATGCCCTCTGCTGTCAGGCATTGTCTCTTCCACCTTGCCCATGAGCCAGGAATTTCTTGGTGATGACTCATCCAAGTTCTTCCTTACTTGGTTCCATTTCTGACGTTCTTGAAGCAGAGGGATGTACTCCTTTTTCCATCGCCTCCAGAAGAGGTCGGCCATGTACTGGACCTGCCGCCATCTCCTTCTGCAGTACGAATCCTCCTTTGTAAACAAACCAGGTGGTAGAATGGGTTTTCCTTTCAACTGCAGTAGATGGTTCGGGGTCAGAGCCTCAAGATCATTAGAGTCATCTGAGTGGTAATAGGACGGTCGTTGAGAATGGCCTCAGTTTCACATAGGGCGGTTTGGAGACTCTCATCATCCAGGGTCTGCTGGCGGAGTACTGAGTACAGCACTCTCTTTATTGACCGTATTAGTCGCTCCCAAACTCCTCCGTGGTGGGAGCCAGTGGGTGGATTGAATGTCCACTGGATTCCCTCGTCGAGCAGTGCATGTTGGATCTTGCTGTGGTCCAGGTTGGAAAGTGCCTCCCGCAACTCCCGCTCAGCTCCGACAAAATTGGTTCCGTTGTCTGATACCATCTCTTTAACTTGACCTCTTCTGCAGATGAACCGCCACAGGGCTGATATGCAGGAGTCAGTATCCAAGGAGTATGCCATTTCGAGATGAACGGCACGGCTCACCAGGCACGTAAAGAGTACGCCGTACCTTTTGACCAGGCTCCTCCCTCTCTTCACCTCTATAGGCCCGAAATAATCTGTTCCCACATGCGTGAATGCTGGCAAGTCTGGAGAAATGCGATTCCTTGGTAGGTCGGCCATCTTCTGCTCTTTCACTGTGGCATTAAATCGTCAACACAGAACGCAGTCATTGACGATCTTCCTGGCAGTAGAGTTGGCTCGCATTATCCAGTACTTCTGGCGAAGCCTTGAGAGCATGTGGTTTCTTCCAGAATGGCCTACAACCATGTGTATATGGCTCAGTAGAAGATGAGACAAATCGCTGGTTTTAGGAAGGATAGCCGGATGCTTGGATTCCTCTGGCATCGCCATTCTACTGACTCTTCCTCCAACTCTCAGCACGCCGTGCAGTCGCATTGGGTCCAGTCTGTAAATGGTGCTCCTTTTATTTACAGTATTCTCTTTCTTCAGCGCAGATATTTCATCCTGGAAATGCTACTGCTGTACGTAGCATACAAGTGTCTCCTCAGCATGCGCAAGATCTTCAATTGAGAGACTCTGAGCTCCTAGCTGAGCTCTTGTTTTGTTCATCTGGTCATCCAGATGGTCTTGTCGTTTCTGGTCTGGATTCTTTGTGCAGGTTGCAGCCTGCAGCTCCTTTCTTTTGAGGCTTAGATTCTGAAGTGTTTCTTTGAACTTCAAGATCCATGCTGTAGCCTTCTTTAACTTATCCCATGATGAGAAGTGCTTGATAAGATTGGCAATGGGATCACTGTCATGATCCATCACGGCTGTACTGAACGTTATAGTGCTCTTCTTAACTTCTGGATCGTCCTCACAGAGGGCAGGCAGCTCCTCTGGGGACTTTGGCCAGTCTTTCTCAGGCCTCTGTAAGAAGTCTGGGCCGTTCAACCATCGACTGGATTTGAGAAAAGAATCCATGGTCAGGCCTCGTGACGCGTCATCTGCAGGGTTGACTGCTGTATTTACATAGCGCCACTGTGATCGGTCAGACAGTTCTCGGATGGTCGAAATCCGGTTTGCAACGTATGTCTGGAATTGACTGGTTGTGTTGTTGAGGTACTTGAGGACAGACGTGCTATCTGTCCAAAAGACAGATTCCAGAAGTTCCTCTTTCAGCATTTTATCAATGCGGACTGCGACCACTGCTGCCGCCAGCTCCATTCTGGGTATTGTCATCTGCTTCAGTGGGGCTACCCGTGCTTTGCCCATGACAAAGACAATATGGACGTCACCTTTGAGGTTGGTCAGTCGCAGGTAGCTAGCTGTACCATACCCGTGTTCGCTGGCATCACTGTAGTGATGTAGTTGTGCAGTGTGTGGTTTTCCAAAATTACTGGGTTTAAGGCAACGGCTGATGTGGAGGTTTGACAGCTTGCTTAGATCCTCCAACCATCTCTGCCATGACCGAGCGTGGGCCTCTGGGATCTTGTCATCCCATCCACAATTCATTTTGCAAAGATCTTGCATGATCCTCTTCGCTGGGAGAACCAGTGGGGCGAGGAATCCCATGGGGTCGTAAACAGAATTTGTCACAGACAGAATACCCCTCCTGGTTAAGGGTTGTTGCTTTGTAGCAGTCTTGAAGGAGAAGGTGTCGGTTTCCACATGCCACTGGATTCCGAGAGCTCGTTCCACCGGTAGTTCTTCTCTGTCGAGATCGAGCTTCTTCACTTCCTTGGTTTTATCTTCGTCTGGAATGGCAGACAGAACAGCACGGCTGTTACTGATCCACTTCGTAAGTCTGAACCCACCAGTAGAACAGACGGCTCTGAGATCTTGAGTTAGGGAGATGGCTTGCTTGTCATTCGGAACCGACTTGAGGCAGTCGTCAACGTAAAAGTTCCGACGGATGGTGCATAGGACATCATCACTAGCCTTACCCTCATTGTCATCCGCTGTTCTCTTGAGTGCATAGTTGGCACAGCTGGGTGACGAGACCGCTCCGAATAGATGGACCGTCATCCTGTATTCAGCTAATGGCTGGCTGAAGTCATTGTTGGGCCACCACAAGAAGCGCAGGAAATCAACGTCTTGCTCCGTTACTTGGACTTGATGGAACATGCCTTCAATGTCTGCCATGACGGCTACTGGTTCCTGGCGGAATCTAAGGATGTAATGTGTTTGTGAGATCGGGACCTTGTAGTAATTCATTATTGAGAGATGTCCCATGGAATAATGCAGCGCAGTCGAATACCACGCAAATTTTCCCTTTTTTCTTGTGGTACACACCGTGGTGAGGTATGTACCACACCTTTCCATCTTCTCTGTGCAGCTGTCCGTCTGGCACCCGCTCGGCGTGCCCCTTATCCAGGATGTCACTTATGAACCCTTTATAATCAGTCAAGTATGCCTCGTCCCTCCTGAATCTCTTAATGAGGTTCGTGGCTCGCTGCTCTGCCATCCTTCTATTATTTGGCAGATTCACGTCCTCTTTGCGAAATGGCAATCGTAGTTGGTAGTGACCATCCTTCAATGTGATGGACTTAGCTACAATGTCCAGGAATTGCTTGTCCTCTGCAGACGGCTCGGCCTTCTCATCATAGCCTCGCTCTGGGAAGTCTTGGTTGTACTGTTTTTCTTTTTTTTTACGTTTATTTATTAGTCATCAAAGGTACAGTTGAATACAGTACAGATTGAATTGCACATTTTATATTAAGTGCTGTTTTCTATAGCAAAAATTTATAATAATAATTAATAAAGAGAAGAAAAAAAAACTCTGACAATTAGCACTACCTTGTGTCAAAAACAAGCACTAAGCATTTCAAGGACCTTATACGAACCCTCCCCCCTCCCTCCCATTCTCCCTCCCCTATCTTGCCCAATCCTACAAATACACAACAGGAAACATAGAACATACAAACACATATCTCTCTCACTCATCCTTCCTTCTCATTGTCCTAGTGTCTTTAGCTTGGCTATGTAACCAATAAAAGGGCCCCATACTATTTAAAACTTTTCACTAGACCCCCTTAGGTTGTATTTAATTTTCTCCAGATTTAAAAAGAACATGAGGTCTTTGAGCCATAGGGATGCTTTGGGGGCTGCTTGTGATTTCCACTCTAGCAAGATCCTTCTGCGTGCTAGTAGGGATGCAAAGGCAATTCTATCTATTGTTCTTCTCCTAACCCTTTGGTGATCCGGTCTTGGTAAGACTCCAAAGATGGCTATTTCTGCACTGGGAGTTAGCTCCATGTCGAAAGCCTCTGCGAGGTGTTTGAAAATAGCTGTCCAGAAGCTGTGTAGGCGGGGACAAGACCAAAACATGTGCGTCAGATTTGCTGGGGACATGTGACATCTATTACAAGAGTCTGTAATATTGGGATATATTTTGGCGAGTTTAGAGTTTGTGAAGTAGATGCGATGGACCACCTTAAATTGCATCAAATTGAGCCTGGAACAGGATGTACTGTTTGATGAGAAGTTCTTCCAGGTTCGCTATGGTGACTCGGTTTGACGTTGTACGTGGTCGACCCTGCTTGTCAATGGGCAGGCTGCCGCTCAGGGGACCATTAACCACCCATCCGAGACAGGTTCTCACTGCATAGGGCCCGTTTCCTTTGCTGTTAATTATTTCCCATGGCTCCATGGCTTTGACAGCATTAATCCCAATCAACAGTCCAACTTCCTCGTCAATAGTAGTCAGAGGTACGTCTTTCAGATAAGGCCATTCTTTTAGACCCTCTTGTGTTGGTATGTTTTCTTGTGAGACTGGTATAGCGAGCTGTGTGTAAACTTCAGGGAGAGCAAAGAAGTTATTGCTTTCCAAATCACTCACTTCCAGCCCATCCAATCTGTAGCTGCTCACAGGCCGTTCCTGGCCCATTGTCCTGAGCAGTATCTCTGTTTTCTGGCCTCTGGCATCCAGCTTCTTCATCAGGCTCTCGGTACAGAAGGTAGCAGAGCTCATTGATCCAGGAACGCATATGTTCTGATTACTTTGCTTCCTTTAGCCATCTTAACCTGGATAGGCAGAATGGCTAGAGCACATTCCTTTCCTCCGGCCCCGGTAAGCCCGCAAGCCTGCAGTGAGACCAGGGCGCTGGAAACGTCCTCACCTTTAGCTGTAGCTGTGGTGGTGCCCTCTTCCTTCCTGGGGTTGTCTGTTCTATTTATGTGCAGGAGAGTTGGGTGTTTGAGCTGACAAGAGCGACAAGTCAGGCGATTCCTACACAACTTGCTCATGTGTCCTCTGTTTAGGCATGCAAAGCAGATTCCCTTTGTCCTGAGAAATTCAATCTTCTCCTTATGAGGCTTCAGAATAATTTTCTTACAGCACTCCATGGCGTGTTCTCCAGTACAAAATAAGCATGGCTTACAAAATGCATTTGAACTGACTTTGCCATCCGACCTTTGCTTCTCCGTTTCCACTGGTGTCACTGATGTAGCAAAACTGCTCCTGCCTTTGCTTCCGGATGACTTGGATTGATGCTGGGGGTTACCCAGCCTTGTTTTAAGGCCTTGTACCTTTGGAGTAGACTCTTGAATATTCCCAAATACTGGGTCTAGAACAATTCTCACTTGCCGTTCCACAAAGTCAACCAGGTTTGTGAATCTTGCTCTTTGCAGGGTTCGTTCATAATGGCTGCATGCTACAGATCTCCATGCATCTCTGAGCCTGTAGGGTAACTTAGAAATTACCGTTCTCATGTTGGATGGATTGTCCAGTTCATGCATGTACTCTAGGGCCTGCATAGCATTGCAGCACACACAGAGAAATAGTGAATAGGCCTGTAGTGCTGCCCCATCCTCAGGTTTGATAGCAGCCCAATCCAGTGCCTTCTGTATATAGGCGCTTGTGATTTTTATTTTATCACCGAAGTGCAGTTCCAGCAGTCGCCTTGCTTCAGCATATCCTCTTGCAGGATCCATGTGCTGGCAGCTGCGTACCAGCTCTCTTGGTTGGCCAGTGGTATATTGCTCCAGATAATATAATCTGTCCCTACTGATGTCCGTGTTGGACTCGATACCATGTTCAAAAGCACTTATGAATGACTGATATTCCATTGGGTCTCCTCCAAATCCCTGGCGGGTAGCAATGACAGCTTTTGTTGGTGCACAAGAAGTTCTGTCATTTGACTCTGCCTGTGCATGACAGTAGCTAATGTGTTCTGGTGACTTTGGTGATCGTGCCCTGATGGTGCACCTGGTTGAATACCTCCCCCTAGTGGACCAACTGGGACATTGGTAATGTGTGATGGCCTGGACGCGTCTTTTTGAAGCCCAAACAACTCGTACTTCCGCGTTCGAGTTTTACGCTCTGATTGGCCACTGACCTATGCTATTATGCCCCCCTTATTTACGCTGCGGAGCTAGTCTCTGTTTCACCTAACACTATTGCTCCGTGATCATAGCCATTCATCTCTAAAGCTAACCACTATTTGTCATAGCCATTCATCTCTAAAGCTAACCACTATTTGTAAAAGCCACAACCACGTTACCATATCCGGAGCTAGTCTCTGTTGTACCTAACACTATTGCTCCATGATCATAGCCATTCATCTCTAAAGCTAACCACTATTTGTCATAGCCATTCATCTCTAAAGCTAACCACTATTTGTAAAAGCCACAACCACGTTACCATATTTGTAATAATGTAAATCATTGTGTCGTTGTACATATTGTGTATATAACGTTAGTAGCTAAGTTAGCTAGCTTGGTAGCCAGCATTCTCGAAACTTGCTACTACTAGCCCCGATTTAAAATGGTTCTCTCCTCTTTGTATACCTTTGTCCTCACAAGTATTCTGCCAGGGAACTTATGGACACGACAATAGTAATAAGTAATAAGGTGTTTGTAACGTTAACGTTAGTTAGCTAATAGCTATCGTTGATATGATAGTAGCCCCTTTAGCCCCACTCGGTGCATCAGTCACGAAAAACGGGCTACCACGATAGCTATTAGCTAACTAACGTTAACGTTACAAGCTCAAACACCTTATAACTACTACTATTGTCGTGTCCATAAGTTCCCTGGCAGAATACTTGTGAGGACAAAGGTATACAAAGAGAGAACCATTTTACTCTCAGAGCCCCCTGCTGCCCTGATAACTGGCGTAGATAAGGGGGGCGTAATAGCGTAGGTCAGTGGCCAATCAGAGCGCAAAAGGCGAACGCGGAAGCACAAGTTGTTTGGGCTTCGAATAGACGCAAACCGCACAGGTGAATAGCTCGGGTAGGTCTCTTTAAAGGGAAAGTACACATAGTTTCAAATAATAAGAATAGTTACAATAACATAATCAGTGTAAATAATATCATGACTTGTCAATCAAATTATCAGTTTTCGTTTTCATATTTCGTAATCCATAAAGAATTTTCATAATTCAAATAATTGCATGATACAAACTCAAAGATTAAATAACTCAAGAATGGCTCCTACAGTGGTGTTGGTGGTGTTGGTGGTGGTGGTGGTGTTGTTGGTGGTGGTGGTCTTGTTGGTGGTGGTGGTGTTGGTGGTGGTAGTGGTGTTGTTGGTGTTGGTGGTGGTGTTGGTGATGTTGGTGTTGGTGGTGTTGGTGGTGGTGTTGGTGATGTTGGTGTTGGTGGTGTTGGTGGTGGTGTTGGTGATGTTGGTGTTGGTGGTGGTGTTGTCGCCTGGTGCTGACCCCACTAGCCGGCTCACTTTGTTTCCAAGCTGATATAAATCACAACCAATTACACTGGGTTTGCCACACCGCGTATTCCCAGAACCCACCCCGCCCCCCAGGTGTTACGATTCGGCATGAAGAAGGACCCAATATGCGCTTAGACAGTATAAAGGAGACGGTGGTTGCTCTTCTCAACGGTGTTCTTTAATATAGAACTCAAGGCAGGAGCAAGGCAGGGATATAAACAATACAAAACAAAAGGCACAGCGGCGCTGGCGCTAACTACAAACACGGACTGTGATACGAAAACAAAGATGACAAAAAGAGTATACAATATCACTTACTGACTCTAAGTACAACAGCAGGGCAAGGCAGACGACAGCAAGGTACAAACGAACGGGTAACACGGAGGTATGACGCCACAACAGGAAGTGGGAACAGGACAACCTAATATACTCAACCTAATTACAATGATTACAAACGATCAACAGCTGGGGGAAGAGACACTAATATACTAATACAAAACACAATACAATACAACCATCAAAGAACACACACAGGCAAAATACAAACACAGAATAAGAATACCTTTTTTTTTTTCTAGCTTTTTTCCCTGCCCTTTTTTGAGGGCACTCCATCCACCCCCCCTCTTCGGGGGACAACTTTATTATTTATTATACGTTTTAATTATTTACAGTACAAAATTAAATAAAAAGTGTAGTAAAATAAGAAAAATATTAAAAATATATATATTCCATTGCCCTCTCGGAGGGGGGGAACTCAGACTAGATATTGACAAACAAATTACAACTAAGGACAATGAAGGACAACAACGAATACACATGACAAGGGAAAGGGGGGGGGGGGCAGAGAGGGGAGTAAGTAAAGTAGAGGGGGATTGAGAGAAGGGTGGGTTATGGAGTGGATGGCTCACAGGTCAATCTCCTATGATTAGGAGCCTAGATTATCCCCAAGCAATTTCCAGATGTTATTAAATTGTGAGACTTCGATGTGATCCACGGTTGAGATTGTTTCCTGTGATATGTAATTTGAGAGAAGGCCTAACCATTGGCCAGTATTCACCTTTTTTCTTGTCTTCCAGTTTAAGAGGATAGTTTTCTTGGCAACAGCTAGAGAAACGAGTAGGGGTTTGGTGTTCTGGACCAGGCCATGTGAGCGGATCGGAGCGTGAGCGGCGCGGGGAGCGGAGCGGGCGGTTTTGACGTGAGCGAGGAGTGGGTTTTAAAATGAGTCGGCGCGACGTCCGGAGCGAGAGTTCTCCTCCGCTCCAATCCACTCCAGGACGCTCACAGTGGTTTAACACTGTTGATGTAATATATACATGCAGTACAATGCCAAAGCAACAGATGGCGATGTACAAACATGAAGGCCATTTTCAACCAATGAGAAGGGCGAACCTGTGATATCCTGTTCAGGCTTCGTCACTGTAGAGACGCCCACCATAGATATCTATGACGCCCACACTCACTCCTGTTAGAAAAAGTATCGACGCCATTGTTGTTGACGTTAGCTTACATGCTAACGTTAATGGCAGCGACCATAGCATTGTGGCTCGGCTAGCCTATCATCGCTTAATAGAGCTAGTGAATGGATAAACAACGTTATTTAACATTGCAGAATGGCTACAATTACAATGCGGCTCAATACAAACAATTGTTAAGGGGCCCAGGGGGTGTAGACTGTTGTAGTTTGAGCTAATTTACACCATGCTTCAAAAAAAAAAAAAAAAAAAAACTGCCGAGCGATCTGGCGCGGGGAGCGGGGAGCGCTCGATTCAAGGTGAGCGGGGAGCGAGCGGAGAGCGACTTGGGGGAGGGGTCAACATGGGCGATTAGCGGAGCGGACCAAGCTTTAAAGAGCGAAGAGCGGATTTCTCGGCCGCGCCAATCCGCTCACGTGGCCTGTTCTGGACTAATAAATTGATAGCAGTAGTATCCCCAAGTAGGCAGAGGGAGGGGGAGAGAAGAATGCTGCAGCTCATGACCCGGGATAGTGTATTGATGACGGAATTCCAGAAGTCTAGAACAGGTGGGCAGAGCCAGGTGGCATGGAAATAGTTGTCTGGGGTGTTGAGGGTGCAATGGGAGCATACATCTGTGCTTGCAAATCCCATTTGAAACATCCTGTGCTGTGTGATATGTACTCTGTGTAACACCTTATATTGGATTAATTGAAGGTTAGTGTTGTTAGTCATTGTGAATGTGTTGATGCAAATTTGTTCCCAGGATACGGCATTGGGAGAGAAAGCCAAGTCCTGTTCCCATTTTGTGAAGGGGAGATGGAATGTAGTGTCTGCGCTTGCCAGTATTTTGTATATTTTTCAAAATATTTTCCTCTGTGATGTTATTTTATTCATTGCTAATATAATTGGAGGTGGTTCAAGATCATTCTGTGTAGTGTTAATTTTTTATTTCAAAATTGATTTCAGCTGTAGAAATTGGAAGTGTTGGTCTGTCCCAATGCCGTATCCTTCAGTCAAATCTTGATAAGTGATTAGGCTGTTGTCTGTGAAGATGTGGTGAAGATGAGTAATGCCTTTTTGTTTCCAAGCTGGGAAGTATATGGGTGATTTGCCGAGTTGAAAGTCAGGGTTGTGCCAGATTGGTGTGTATTTACAGGGGGTTAGTGTGTTACCAGTGATTTTGTTGGCTTTCCACCAGACTGTCAGAGTTGTGGAAATGACTGTATTCCTAAAACAAGAGTGATGTTTTATGCTTGTGCTAAAGAATGGCAGATCTTGTGGTGAGATTTCCATGCACATGTCCTTCTCAATGTCATCCCATGGGTTGTATTGTTGGGTAGGGTGAATCCATTTGTAGATGTATATTAATTGGTTGGCCAGATAATAGTTGAGAAAGTTAGGTGCTTCAAGTCCTCCTTGTTTTTTGTTTTTTTGAAGGGTGGTTAACTTAATTCTTGCTTTTTTATTCTTCCAGTAAAACTTAGTAATGGTGGAGTCCAGAGAGTTGAACCAATTGGTGGTAGGCTGGGTTGGGATCATAGTGAATAGATCATTTATTTTTGGGAGAATTGACATTTTGAGAGTTGATATTCTACCTATTAGTGAGAGTGGTAAGTTTAGCCATCTTTGTGTGTCGTCTTCTATTGTTTTTAACAGTGGGATGAAATTGAGTTGAAATAACTCTGACAGTCTGGGTGAAATGTTGATTCCCAGATATCTGATATTCCCTGAGGGGAAGGGGAAGGATGGGCTCTGAGCTGCAGGACTCCTATCACCCCCCCACAATGGCAAGATGATTGACTTTGACCAATTTATAGCGTAGTCTGATATTTTAGAGAAGGAGTCTATGAGTTTGGTAGTTGCTTGTAGTGAATTGGTTGGTTCCTGTAGGTATAACTTTATAAAAATAAAGTTATAACAACACATCGTCTGCATAGAGGCTGATCTTATGGTGAGTATTGTGTGTAATGATTCCTTTGATATCATCATTTTGTCTGATTGCTGCTGCGAGAGGTTCAATAAAAAGGGCAAAAAGAGAGGGGGAGAGTGGACATCCCTGCCTGGTTCCCCTGTGAAGTGTGAAGCTTTGTGATGTTAGTCCGTTAGTAGTAACAGTGGCCCTGGGTGACGTGTATAGTGTTTTAATCCAATGAATAAACGACTCTGCGAAACCACATTTTTGTAATGTCCGGAATAAAAATGACCAGTTTACTCTATCAAAAGCTTTTTCTGCATCTAGTGAGGTGATTATTACATCGAGGTTTTGTTGTTTGATTATATTCATTAGATGGAATAATCTGCGCATGTTATTTGACCCGAGGCGTCCTTTAATAAATCCTGTTTGGTCGGGGTGAATTAGGGTGGATATGACTGTTTCCAGTCTGGTGGTTAGCGCTTTAGTTATTATTTTAATATCTGTGTTGATCAGTGAGAGGGGGCGGTAGCTAGAGGGTAGGGTTGGGTCTTTGTCCGGCTTGAGCAGTAGTGAGATGAGTGCTGTGTTCATGTGTGGGGGGATTCTGGAGGTATGTTTTATTTCATTAGCCATCCTTATGAATAGTGGCGATATTGTTGACCAGAAATGTTTGAAGAATTCAGCAGGGAAGCCGTCGGGTCCTGGGGATTTATTGTTGGGCATCTGAAGTAATGCTTTGTGGAATTCAGTTAAGGTTAATGGATTGTCCAGTGATTGTGCATGCTCTTTGGATAATTGGGGAAGATTTATAGCATCGAGGAAGGCGTCCATATCAGCAGTGTTTGGATTAATGTCAGGTGTGTATAATTTACTATAAAAAAATGTAAATGTATCGTTGATCTCTTGAGGTGCTCTCAGCGTCTTCCCTGCTGAGTCCTTTACTGCAAGTATAATTGATTTTTCTTTGTTTTTTTTTAGTTGGTTGGCTAGATATTTTCCAGATTTATTGTTGTGTTTAAAGTGGTCCTGTCTTAATCTCTGTATCAAAAATTTCGTTTTTTTATTTTGTATTTCATTAAGCTGAAATTGTAATTTGCGTAAATCCCTCAAAATTGATTCATTAGGGTCATTAACATATGCATTATTTAATTCCTCTATTTTTTGTTTCAGATTATTTTCAAATTGGAGATATTTTTTTTTCTTATGTGATGAATATGATATGATGTTTCCTCTCAATACTGCTTTGGCCGTTTCCCATAGTAATGTGGATGAAATTTCTGGAGAGTCGTTCGTTTCCATCAAGGATGTCCACTCTTTCTTGAAATATGTGTCGAATTCAGGGTCTTCCAGCAGTGATGTGTTGAATCGCCATCTCTGGGAAGGTGGTTTGGGGTGATTAGTATTTAGAGTGAGGGAAACAGGTGCATGGTCACTGATTGTAATGGGATGGATTTTAGAATCACAGATGTCTGGTTGGATTGAATTGCTGGTAAGAAAGAAATCAATTCGAGAGAGAGACTTATGGACATGTGAGAAATGTGTATACTCTTTAGAGGAGGGATGGCTTGTGCGCCAGCTATCGCCAAGACCAAAATCCGTCATATATTGTTTCAGTGTGTCAGTGGAATGCCAATTTCTTGATTTGCTTGTTCTGTCAATAGTGGGATTAATAACTGTGTTGAAGTCACCTCCAATTATGATAGTTGAGTTGGAGTGATTACTTAGTGCTGAGAAGAAAGAGTGAAAAAAAGTGGGGTCATCAGCATTAGGACCGTAAATACTGGCAATGGTCATGTTGTGATTAAAAACAGAGCAGTTGACAATGATGAAACGACACTCTGGGTCTGAAAATGTGAAATTGTGAGTGAGTGGCAGTCGTTTATTAATTAAAATGGAAACTCCTCTTTGCTTTGAATTATATGTTGCTGAGAAGGTTTGAGGGAAATGTACAGATTTAAATTTTTGATGGTCGGATTCTGCTTGGTGGGTTTCCTGTAATAGACAGATGTCTGCTTCTAGTTCCACTAGGTGGTTCATGATTTTAATTAATTTAGCCTGTGAGCCAGCCCCTCGAATATTCCATGTTATAAATTTAATAGGAAGCATTTAGTGTTTGTGTGTATATACAGTATGTGTGTATGGTCGCGCACGAGAGTGTGCATATATATGCGCATACAAGCGCCTGTATTTGCATGTGTGTTTATGCATATGGTTGTGTCTGCACGTTTGGTGTAGATATATTGGGGGGGAGAAGGGAAAGAGGGAGGAACATTTAAAGTTGTTGTTGAACAGGGAGGAGGAGACACTAAGGGAAGGGTACAGACAAACAAGACAAAAAGCAACATTAAGACAGCACATAACCGGAGCCCATTGCTCCGTTCTATCATTTTGGCAACTTGTCAGCTAGCCATGTGTCCCGTGAAGATAATAATCAATAATGATATCATTATAAAAAGGAGAAAAGAAAGAGAAAAAAAATATATAATAATAATAATAATAATAATAATAATAATAATAATAATAATAATAATAATAATAATAATAATAATAATAATAATAATAATAATAATAATAATAATAATAATAATAATAATAATAATAATAATAATAATAATAATAATAATAATAATAAAGGAAATAAAAGAGAAAGAAAGAACAAATTTAAGAAATATATATATACATAAACAAATAAGCAAGGAAGTAGAGAGAGAGGGGAGAGCAGATGTAGAGTCATTGTTCATATTCTGTGTTATTGGGGAGAGATTTACTAACTATCTTGGAGGCGCTTAAGGTTCATGTTTTAGTTTCACCACTAGAAGGCGCCAAATGATACAACCTTGTCTTCAATTGTCTTCTTATCTATGTCCAATGTCCATCATCACCATCATCATCTCTTTCATTCTCATCATCGCCATAGTCATCACCACCATCATTACCACCATCGCCATCATCACATTAATCATCTTCACCATCATATCCCCATCACCATTGTTATCATCATCACTATCATAATCATAATCATCATCATCATCACAATCATCATCATCATCATCACCACCACAACCATCATTCCCACAGAATAAGAATACTAACACAGAACAAACCTAAACAGACAACACTTGTAATAAGGACACATTAGAACATTATTGATTTGGACCATTAGGTTAAGGGCTGAGTGCATTGTCTGCAGGTGACCGCTGGATGGCGGTATGACACAGCTGTCAACTCTCTGCCTGGGACATTCTCTCTCCCAGGCATGAGATGATCTTGGAGCGTTACACCAGGGTGCTGTCCTTAAAGCCACCAGTATACACAGCAGAGACTAAGGCCCAGTCCACACGATCACAGGTATTTTTGACACCGTTTTTTTTTTTAATTATTCAAAAAAATGTAACTCTGTCCACACGACTGGTTTAAACCCTGCACCGAGTGACGTCATATACATGTAGTACAATGCCAAAGCAGTACGTGGCGATGTAGTTCAAACATGAAGGCCATTTCAACCAATCAGAAGGGTTTAGGGTTAATACCGGAAACTGAACTGAAGCCTGGAACACAAACATCCCTCCTTGCTCACAGCCAAACAATTCTACAGTTTGCAGCTATAACAACGTGCAATAAACAAAAAAGGATACATTCACTGTGTGTTCTGCCTCATTTGTTGATGAAACAAAACCAACATCAACACAATTTACCACCAAGAGCGGAGTTTAGTCTCACAAAAAGATCGCAGATTTTGTTAACTTACGTGCTAACGTAATAATAAAGTAGTAATGTTAATGCTAGTAGAATGAATGGATGAAAACGTTATTTAACACATTTCAGAATGGGTACAATACAATACGGCTCAATACAAACAATTGTTAAGGGGATGCAGACTGTTAACAATAACTTGACAACACGTGAGCTTAGTTTAGCCGCAGCTACAGGTTTACTCTGGTCAGGTCAGGAATGCGACAACAGACATCATCAGTCGATCACAACACTCTTCAACACAGACGATATACATTTCGAACAAAAGTTTGTTACAATCATTTTCATATAACGCTACTTGGGACAGCTCTGCTGTAAACACTGGAAATAACCTCGGTTTCTATGCCCACACGCAACCACTGCAACCGGGATGCGCGCACAACTTCACCCTGGACTCCGGTTTTCAAAGACCACGGTTGCAGTGTAGCAAAACCCCGGTTGTGTGTGGGCGAACAGTGCAACCTCGCACATTAAGGCTCGGTTACATAACACCCCGCGTGCGTGTGGACAGGGCCTCAGTGCACACAAATAAACAAAGTAGTGTACTTGAAGTTCCACAACATGTCAATTTCACCAGGTGTGAAAGCTGTCCAATCAATGATCTGACGTGGTACAGTAGCTCATGTAACCGTTGTTAAACTAAAGCAACATTACTGTGTCTCGCCGGCCGCGTAGCACAGCGGACTAAGCATCTGTCTACCACCGCAGAGACACTGGTATCGAATCCGGCTGTCAGCGGTGCCTCCGGCTTGGCCGGTCATCATACTGGCACAATTGGCAGTGTCAGCGGGAGGGAAGCCGGTGGGTGGTATTCTGGTTGTTGTAACCAGCGACTCCTACAGGTCGGTCAGGGCGCCTGCACAACGAGGGAGGGAAATGGTGAAGATAGTGTGACCTCCCACGTGTTACACTTCACCAATGAGTGTCCTCGCTGCCAGGTGAAAAGAGGCTGCTGGCCATCTCCTACAGTATGTATCGGATGAAGCATCTGATAGACTTCAGGGCTCCCTAGACCGACCAGTGGGGGGGCACATGCGCGCAACGACCAGGAAGGGGAGGGGGGAATTGGCATAACGACTAAATTGGGATGGGAGAAAGATACAGAAAAATAGGAGGAGAAAAAAGATACAAAAAAGAAACATTACTGTGTCTCCAAACTAAAGCAACATTACTGTATCTCCAAACTAAAGCAACATTACTGTGTCTCCAAACTAAAGCAACATTACTGTCTCCAAACTAAAGCAACATTATTGTCTCCAAACTAAAGCAACATTACTGTCTCCAAACTAAAGCAACATTACTGTGTCTCCAAACTAAAGCAACATTACTGTCTCCAAACTAGAGCAGCATTATTGTCTCCAAACTAAAGCAACATTACTGTGTCTCCAAACTAAAGCAAGATTACTGTGTCTCCAAACTAAAGCAACATTACTGTGTCTCCAAACTAAAGCAACATTACTGTCTACAAACTAAAGCAACAGTACTGTCTCCAAACTAAAGCAACATTACTGTGTCTCCAAACTAAAGCAACATTACTGTGTCTCCAAACTAAAGCAACATTACTGTGTCTCCAAACTAAAGCAACATTACTGTCTCCAAACTAAAGCAACATTACTGTCTCCAAACTAAAGCAACATTACTCTATCTCCAAACTAAAGCAACATTATTGTCTCCAAACTAAAGCAACATTACTGTGTCTCCAAACTAAAGCAACACCACTGTATCTCCAAACTAAAGCAACATTACTGTGTCTCCAAACTAAAGCAACATTACTGTTTCCAAACTAAAGCAACATTACTGTGTCTCCAAACTAAAGCAACATTACTGTGTCTCCAAACTAAAGCAACATTACTGTGTCTCCAAACTAAAGCAACATTACTGTGTCTCCAAACTAAAGCAACATTACTGTGTCTCCAAACTAAAGCAACATTACTGTGTCTCCAAACTAAAGCAACATTACTGTGTCTCCAAACTAAAGCAACATTACTGTCTCCAAACTAAAGCAACATTACTGTGTCTCCAAACTAAAGCAAGATTACTGTGTCTCCAAACTGAAGCAACATTACTGTCTCCAAACTAAAGCAACATTACTGTGTCTCCAAACTAAAGCAACATTACTGTGTATCCAAACTAAAGCAACAGTACTGTCTCCAAACTAAAGCAACATTACTGTGTCTCCAAACTAAAGCAACATTACTGTGTCTCCAAACTAAAGCAACGTTACTGTCTCCAAACTAAAGCAACATTACTGTCTCCAAACTAAAGCAACATTACTGTGTCTCCAAACTAAAGCAACATTACTGTGTCTCCAAACTAAAGCAACATTACTGTGTCTCCAAACTAAAGCAACAGTACTGTATCCAAACTAAAGCAACATTACTGTATCTCCAAACTAAAGCAACATTACTGTGTCTACAAACTAAAGCAACATTACTGTGTCTCCAAACTAAAGCAACATTACTGTGTCTCCAAACTAAAGCAACAGTACTGTATCCAAACTAAAGCAACATTACTGTATCTCCAAACTAAAGCAACATTACTGTGTCTACAAACTAAAGCAACATTACCGTGTCTCCAAACTAAAGCAACATTACTGTGTCTCCAAACTAAAGCAACATTACTGTGTCTCCAAACTAAAGCAACATTACTGTCTCCAAACTAAAGCAACATTACTGTCTCCAAACTAAAGCAACATTACTGTGTCTCCAAACTAAAGCAACATTACTGTATCTCCAAACTAAAGCAACATTACTGTCTCCAAACTAAAGCAACATTACTGTGTCTCCAAACTAAAGCAACATTACTGTGTCTCCAAACTAAAGCAACATTACTGTGTCTCCAAACTAAAGCAACATTACTGTGTCTCCAAACTAAAGCAACATTACTGTGTCTCCAAACTAAAGTAACATTACTGTGTCTCCAAACTAAAGCAACAGTACTGTATCCAAACTAAAGCAACATTACTGTATCTCCAAACTAAAGCAACATTACTGTGTCTACAAACTAAAGCAACATTACTGTGTCTCCAAACTAAAGCAACATTACTGTATCTCCAAACTAAAGCAACATTACTCTCTCCAAACTAAAGCAACAGTACTGTGTCTCCAAACTAAAGCAACATTACTGTGTCTCCAAACTAAAGCAACATTACTGTGTCTCCAAACTAAAGCAACATTACTGTATCTCTAAACTAAAGCAACATTACTGTATCTCCAAACTAAAGCAACATTACTGTGTCTCCAAACTAAAGCAACATTACTGTGTCTCCAAACTAAAGAAACATTACTGTGTCTCCAAACTAAAGCAACATTACTGTGTCTCCAAACTAAAGCAACATTACTGTGTCTCCAAACTAAAGCAACATTACTGTGTCTCCAAACTAAAGCAACATTACTGTGTCTCCAAACTAAAGCAACATTACCGTGTCTCCAAACCAAAGCAACATTGCTGTGTCTCCAAACTAAAGCAACATTACTGTGTCTCCAAACTAAAGCAACATTACTGTGTCTCCGAACTAAAGCAACATTACTGTGTCTCCGAACTAAAGCAACATTACTGTGTCTCCAAACTAAAGCAACATTACTGTGTCTCCAAACTAAAGCAACATTACTGTGTCTCCAAACTAAAGCAACATTACTGTATCTCCAAACTAAAGCAACATTACTGTGTCTCCAAACTAAAGCAACATTACTGTTTCCAAACTAAAGCAACATTACTGTGTCTCCAAACTAAAGGAACATTACTGTGTCTCCAAACTAAAGGAACATTACTGTGTCTCCAAACTAAAGCAACATTACTGTATCTCTAAACTAAAGCAACGTTACTGTGTCTCCAAACTAAAGCAACATTACTGTCTCCAAACTAAAGCAACATTACTGTATCTCCAAACTAAAGCAACATTACTGTATCTCCAAACTAAAGCAACATTACTATCTCCAAACTAAAGCAACATTACTGTCTACAAACTAAAGCAACATTACTATCTCCAAACTAAAGCAACATTACTGTCTACAAACTAAAGCAACATTACTGTGTCTCCAAACTAAAGCAACATTTCTTTGTCTCCGAACTAAAGCAACATTACTGTCTCCAAACTAAAGCAACATTACTGTCTCCAAACTAAAGCAACATTACTGTATCTCCAAACTAAAGCAACATTACTGTCTCCAAACTAAAGCAACATTACTGTGTCTCCGAACTAAAGCAACATTTCTGTGTCTCCGAACTAAAGCAACATTACTGTCTCCAAACTAAAGCAACATTACTGTCTCCAAACTAAAGCAACATTACTGTGTCTCCAAACTAAAGCAACATTACTGTATCTCCAAACTAAAGCAACATTACTGTATCCAAACTAAAGCAACATTACTGTGTCTCCAAACTAAAGCAACATTACTGTGTCTCCAAACTAAAGCAACATTACTGTGTCTCCAAACTAAAGCAACATTACTGTGTCTCCAAACTAAAGCAACATTACTGTGTCTCCAAACTAAAGCAACATTACTGTCTCCAAACTAAAGCAACATTACTGTGTCTCCGAACTAAAGTAACATTACTGTATCTCCAAACTAAAGCAACATTACTGTCTCCAAACTAAAGCAACATTACTGTATCTCCAAACTAAAGCAACATTACTGTGTCTCCAAACTAAAGCAACATTACTGTATCTCTAAACTAAAGCAACATTACTGTGTCTCCAAACTAAAGCAACATTACTGTCTCCAAACTAAAGCAACAGTACTGTGTCTCCAAACTAAAGGAACATTACTGTGTCTCCAAACTAAAGCAACAGTACTGTCTCCGAACTAAAGCAACATTACCGTGTCTCCAAACTAAAGCAACATTACCGTGTCTCCAAACTAAAGCAACAGTACTGTCTCCGAACTAAAGCAACATTACTGTGTCTCCAAACTAAAGCAACATTACTGTGTCTCCAAACTAAAGCAACATTACTGTGTCTCCAAACTAAAGCAACATTACTGTGTCTCCAAACTAAAGCAACATTACTGTGTCTCCGAACTAAAGCAACATTACTGTGTCTCCAAACTAAAGCAACAGTACTGTCTCCAAACTAAAGCAACATTACTGTGTCTCAAAGCTCTCTTTACTCACGTCGGCCAGCCCTCTCCTGTGGACACGGTGAACAGCGTGAGAAAGGCCCACAGCACATTGTCGTAGTGGAACTCGTATTTCTTCCACACCCTCGGCATGGCCGCCACCTCATCCTTGTCGTAATCCAGGAACTGTCCTCTGGAGAAATCACGAGAGAGAGAGAGAGAGAGAGAGAGAGAGAGAGAGAGAGAGAGAGAGAGAGAGAGAGAGAGAGAGAGAGAGAGAGAGAGAGAGAGAGAGAGAGAGAGAGAGAGAGAGAGAGAGAGAACAGACTCGGAGTGAAGACGGCATGGGAGATGATATTACAGATATATCACCGACAAGGCCAAGGTGATAATAAACAGGACCAGGGTGAAAGAGAAGAAGGTGCTTTGGGCTGTCGTTCTCTCAGTGGGGGAAACGAGAGGCTACAGTAATTATCTTTCTGTACAGTAGTTGTATCAACAGCTGGGAGCCATGCGGGAACACTGGCAGGGATAAATCATTCTGGACTGTACCACTGCTGGCCTGAAGGGGGGGAGGGGGGACCTCCTCCTGGACCACTGTTTCTCAACTGGTGGTGGGCCGGAACCCTGAGATCATCCATATTAACCCTTTCACTACCACACTATCGAAGGTTAACCCTTTCACTACCACACTACAGAAGGTTAACCATCTGTACTGTGGTAGTGCAAGGGTTAACTTTCTGTAGTGTGGTAGTGAAAGGGTTAACCTTCGGTAGTGTGGTAGTGAAAGGTTAACCGTCTGTAGTGTGGTAGTGAAAGGGTTAACCGTCTGTAGTGTGGTAGTGAAAGGTTAACCTTCTGTAGTGTGGTAGTGAAAGGTTAACGGTAGGTTATGTAGATAACCTAGTTATATTAGTATTGGCTGAGCGTTCCGCTCTGAGCCGTATGAGATATTCTATCTCCTATGATACCTAATGTATCTCCCTACGAACAAAAAAATACATGCACCACACCTGTATGGGGCTCCGCCCCCATGGTGGCACCGCCCATATAGCAGTGACGGTAGTCACCACACACCCTTCCTCGCCAAAAACCCGTCCCAGGAAAAGATTCCTCAAGAGGGAACTCAGGGCCGCGCAGAGCGGAACGCTCAGCCAATACTAATATAACTAGGTTATCTACATAACCTACCGTTATATGCCGTATTTGCTATCGCGTTCCGCTCTGAGCCGTATGAGATATGGGGAAGAGCGGACGCGAAGCCCGACAAATGTACCCCCTGAGGACCCGTAAGCCCACATCAAGGGGTGCGGGGAGCCCTGTCACCCCATCCTCCCTAATGAAGGGGGGGCGCAGTCAACTCCACCTGAATGCGAACAAGAGGGAAACTAGAACCCCTTGAACACACCGTACAGGCGGAACCACGTGTGACTCAACACACTGTGGCCCATACCCATACACTCCTGCTACCCGACCAAAGGACGGGAAGCAGGAAAGGCCACAGACCCCAGAACCGCCTGGGAGACAGAACCCCCGGTCATGTCCATGAGGAAAAACCTTACAAAGGAGCCCGGGGAGGACCATGAAGCTGCAGCACAGATGGCCTCCACCGAGGCCCCACCCAGGAGAGCGGCAGAGGCAGCCACCCCACGAGTGGAGTGCGCCCTGACGCCCCCAGGGGGATCCTGCCCAGCCAACGTGTAGCAGAGGGTAACACCCTCGCACAACCAATGGGACAGGCGCTGCTCCGACAGTGCCTTACCAGCACGAGCCCCACCGTAACAAACAAAAAGCTGGTCGGTAACCCTGAAATCCTGAGTACGGCTGAGGTAAATCCCCAAGCACGGACTGGACATGACAGGTGAAGGCCCGCATCTAACTCACTAGTGTGAGGAGGAGGACGAAACGCCTGAACCACAATATCCCGGGAGCGGAAGGAACTCCGGATATTCTTAGGCACGATCAGGTCGCAGAGTGACACCGCAATCGGTCCGAAAAGACAGGCACTCTGGACGTACCGAGAGAGCACAGAGCTCACCTACGCGTTTAGCGGAAGTGACAGCCAGAAGGAACGCGGTCCTGAAGGACAGCTGTCCCAACGGCGCCTGCTCGAGCGGCTCAAACGGGGCCAAGGACAACCGACCGAGGACCAATTGAAGATCCCAAGTCGGATCCAAGGAGCGTTGCACCGGCTTAACGCGTCGAGCGCCAAGCAGGAAACGCTTCACAAGAGGGTGGCTGAACAAGACATCCCCTCAAACCCCTCATGATAGGAGGATATAGCTGCTGCATATACCCTCACCGTCGAAGCCGACAGTCTATCAAGGAGAGACCGGAGGTAACTGAGGACAGCATCCAGGGGGCAGGAGACTGAGTCCCGGCCCCCCGCCTTACACCACACTTGGAACATACGTCATCTGCCCGCGTAAGCGCGACAGTGGAGGGAGCATGCGCATTCCAGATGGTAACACCATCAGGATCAAGAACCTGCGCCCCTCAACGTACCCGTCCCAACAACTGACCTAACAGATGTATGGGGAAGAATCCCTGGCGGCACGGCATCGGTCCCAGACCCGCCTGGCCATGTCCAGACGCAATCCTCACCCGTCAGGATGAGGGCCGCCCCGCGACAGTACACCTGCACCCACATTCTCCCTGCCGGGGATGTGGGGAGCCCTCAGGCCGCGCAGATGGAGGACGCCCATAGCCAGCCGCCCGCCGCCTGGTGCAGACAGGGGGAGCGTACTCCTGTCTGTCTGTCGATACACGACACTGACGTCGTATCGTCCGTCCTGATCAACACCATTTGTGGACCAGATGGACCGCTTTCAACACCAACACATTGAACGTAGCGCAGACCGGGCAGCATGGTTTGCCAGCTGCCCCCTACTGCGTTGGCCCGACGCATCACCAGCGAGGGAGGCGTCGGTTGACAACACGCTCTGAGATGGATGCCCATAGCCCTCCAACCGTTGACTGGGAAGAGGAATACTCTACAACCAGTCTACAGCAACCCCAGGCTGGTAGAGACCTGCCTGGTACGAGACCTGACGATCCACCTTGACCGCGAAGGACCAGAACGTCATCAGGGCAGAACACTCCGTAACCCCGGACGACGCAGAGGCCCCAGTGCGGCCTCCACGCACTTGGTGAAGATGCGGGGAGCCAGAGAAAACCGAACGGCAGCCTCTGGTACTCATACGCTAACCCTGCAAAGGAAGCGTAGGTAAGCCCTAGGATGGAAGATCGGGGATGCGCATACGCATCCTACAGGTCTATGGAGGAGAACCAGACCCCCACCTGACAGTGTTCAACAGGTAGGAGACGATCCAAAAAATGCCGAACCTTCCCATGGGACAGGTCCAGCCTGGGTCTTACACCCCTCCCTCCCGACTTCTCGGGCAGAGAACATCGGGAGGAGAACGCCACGACGATGGCTTGCTTCGTCCACAGAGATTGGATCTCGTTGACCAGAGCTGTCACAGCTGGAGACCCCGACAATAGGGCCTGTACCAAACCTGAAAACGGGTGGGGTTGTGTAAACACAAGTCCCCACCTCAGCGTTCTCTCCATCCACCTCGACATATGATACTGCCGTAGTCATATGTGACGACACTCCCAACGCACCCGCCGTCACGTGGCGCAGGTCCGCTAGGAACCGTAGATAGTTGGCCCGGTCCCCCCGCTGTGCGTAGCCAAACCTGGAACCGTGCGAGGAACGCGTCCCGTGTCGGAACACCTGACCCTGGCACCACCCACGAGGCAATCGCACCCAAGGGGGAACCCCGACAGAAAGGGCCGGTCTGATACGGGGGGCTTCCGATGAAAAAAGCCCCCCCACTGAACACCCCTCCAGAACATGCTGAAGGAGTTGTTCTGCAGCCGGACATGCAAGGTGTAAGGCCCCCATGGGTTCCTACACACCGTAGCCCTGCAGTGATATTACTACCACCCCAAATCACGTGAGCTGCGACCACTTGCCAATATTCCAGGAGTGGGAGGCACCAACATGATACCAGGCCTGGCGAAGGCGAGGCCGGGGAAGCCCGCACTGTGTGCCTCAAAAGGTTTCGAGCCCCCCTGCTGACAACACTTAAGTTGACAGACGTAACACCAGGCTCAACCAACACAGATCAAGGTGTGGGAGCCGCTTGACAGCACAACATTCTCACGGACAGACCCAGGCTCAGCCATAAACTGGGTGTCAGCCCCTGTCCCCATGAGAAGCGAAAAGGGGGGCCGCCCGCGCATCAACGAAGGCACGCGGCCCGCAGCCAAAGGAAACAATCAGAGCCCACTTCTTCCGCTGGTGTTGGGGAAGGGAGCGATCGGAGAGCGGGCTGCTCGCGGCAGGACGGTGACGGCTTGTTTGTTCAAGCCGAACCCATCCTACATGGCCGATCCCTCGGCCGCCAAGGCTGTCGGCCTTGTGGACACCTGTCGAATCGACGCCCAGGATACCTCTGGCGGGGGAAAAACATGGCCGCCTGTCGAGGGCCCCGTCATCGCCGCTGACGAGGCCGTGCTCTCTCTTCTTCTGGCTGCGCGGTGTGAGGCGGTGTAGGGCCTAGGACAATACCGCCTGCGCTCCAGCAGAAGACCAAAATCCCCTGCGGAGAGGGGAACCCTGAGCGGTTATAGCTTGCGGCTGGGTCAAAGCTAATAACGTCAACAACCTCGCGCGATGTGTCGACGTCGGCTGGCCCTCAAGGCCCCTCCACCAGACACCATTTTTCTAATAGAAAAAAACAGCAATTCGAACACAGTTCTAATCGTTGCCAATTCCATACCATGGCGGTACAAGCCTTAACAGCCCACCAGCCACTCGCCAGGCCGACCCACCCATGGTGTCGGCCGGGCGGGGCATTGTTTCAATATATCAAAAAACAAAGGACTGATGTTAACATGGAGCACCAGTGGTGATTGCAAACAGCACCCTCCACTGTGGTGTGCACCATGAAAGGGTTAAATGAATAAAAGAGCTAAACCACAAAAAACTGTAGAATGAGCAAACCCATACACACAAAGTTTAAGGGGAGACGGACCAAACCCGTCTTCATTCAAAATATTCACAACAGAACACCAGCCCTAGTTTAGCCCATTTACCAAAAAAGGTAAACAAAGCCCCCCCCCCCGCACTACTCCCCCAGTATACCGATTGACCGTCAGTATGAATGGTTTGAGAGGAGAGAAAACTGTAGCAAGACAGACCTTCTCACAGCAGAGTGACAAAACGAAACAATAGCCCCCTACACAGGGCCGCCCCAGGAGGTGGGGGGCCTCGCGTCTAAAAACGCACAGGGCCTCACATTTCTCCCAGGCGGCCCTGCCCTTATACTACTGCAGCTTAGCGCCAGGCGATGTGGGACCCAAGACAACAATTGCCTGTGCACAGACACGCAACATGTTTACCATGTCGGCTGGACCCATAGCCCCACTACCCGACGCCAACCCAGATGGGAACACCGTTCAACAAACCCCGCCGGAACACAAGGTAAAATACCTGGCTAGGAAACCTAGCCACGACCTACCCTGTTGTCAACCCATTTACCCGAAAAAGGTAAATAGAACTCAGCAAAAAAAACCACAACAGCTACCGACTGACCTTCATTGATGAACCGGGCAAGAGGAGGGAGAGTGACAACATCTCACGGCGGAGACATTAAAACAGCATAGCAATTAGCAGTAGTAATAGCATGCGGCATTAGCGATAGCATGTAGCATAGCTTTAGATGTTTTAGCAGCACGCCCAAGACAGCTTGGAAACCGTTCCCTGCAGAGAACGTTCACCAAACCATCCTGCCCCCGGCGCCAACACACAACATGGTTGTGTTAACAAAACAAACCAGCATTACTAACACTAATACCCATGCCTGAAGACACAGGGCCTACCTGAGTACAAGCTGGCCCGACAGCCAGCCTTGTACAGCTGAACCTCGATGTGCTGTCATCAAACGAGGAACATCAACACAGGCCCGTTGTGTCGCCGAAAACATGCGTCGAAGATGCCAGGGGCCAGCAACCTCCGGTAAGCTTCCAACATTATGACTCTGATCTTTTCATCCTACTAGTTATCGTACGGTGCACTCATCCGAGTACGCTGGGACGAAAATAGAGGAAGGGTGTGTGGTGACTACCGTCACTGCTATATGGGCGGTGCCACCATGGGGGCGGAGCCCCATACAGGTGTGGTGCATGTATTTTTTTGTTCGTAGGGAGATACATTAGGTATCATAGGAGATAGAATATCTCATACGGCTCAGAGCGGAACGCGATAGCAAATACGGCATATAACCGTCTGTAGTGTGGTAGTGAAAGGGTTAACCTTCTGTAGTGTGGTAGTGAAAGGGTTAACCTTCTGTAGTGTGGTAGTGAAAGGTTTAACCTTCTGTAGTGTGGTAGTGAAAGGTTAACCTTCTGTAGTGTGGTAGTGAAAGGTTAACCTTCTGTAGTGTGGTAGTGAAAGGGTAACCTTCTGTAGTGTGGTAGTGAAAGGTTAACCGTCTGTTGTGTGGTAGTGAAAGGGTTAATCTTCTGTAGTGTGGTAGTGAAAGGTTAACCTTCTGTAGTGTGGTAGTGAATGGTTAACCTTCTGTAGTGTGGTAGTGAAAGGTTAACCTTCTGTAGTGTGGTAGTGAAAGGGTTAACCGTCTGTAGTGTGGTAGTGAAAGGGTTAACCTTCTGTAGTGTGGTAGTGAAAGGTTAACCTTCTGTAGTGTGGTAGTGAAAGGTTAACCGTCTGTTGTGTGGTAGTGAAAGGTTAACCGTCTGTTGTGTGGTAGTGAAAGGTTAACCGTCTGTAGTGTGGTAGTGAAAGGTTAACCTTCTGTAGTGTGGTAGTGAAAGGTTAACCTTCTGTAGTGTGGTAGTGAAAGGTTAACCTTCTGTAGTGTGGCAGTGAAAGGTTAACCTTCTGTAGTGTGGTAGTGAAAGGTTAACCTTCTGTAGAGTGGTAGTGAAAGGTTAACCTTCTGTAGTGTGGTAGTGAAAGGGTAACCTTCTGTAGTGTGGTAGTGAAATGTTAACCTTCTGTAGTGTGGTAGTGAAAGGGTTAACCTTCTGTAGTGTGGTAGTGAAAGGTTAACCTTCTGTAGTGTGGTAGTGAAAGGTTAACCTTCTGTAGTGTGGTAGTGAAAGGGTAACCTTCTGTAGTGTGGTAGTGAAAGGTTAACCTTCTGTAGTGTGGTAGTGAAAGGTTAAAGGTGAACCCACCTGCAGTCTCTCTCCAGGCCCTTGGACTCGTCGGTACAGTAGAAGAACTTGCCCTTGAAGAGCTGCACGGCGATGACGGCGAAGATGAACATGAAGAGGATGTAGACGATGAGGATGTTGAGGACGTTCTTCAGGGAGTTCACCACACAGTCGAACACAGCCTGGGAAGCACACACACACACAGACACACACAGACACACACAGACACACACACACACACACACACACACACACACACACACACACACACACACACACACACACACACACACACACACACACACACACACACACACACACACACACACACACACACACACACACACACACACACACACACACACACACACACACACACACACACACACACACACAGTTTCAGGGATGAGCTGAAGGGTCTTTATCCTGAGAACATGAACACATCGTTACAATACTTTAAGTACTGTTTTTGGGGATTTGTACTTTGTACTAGAGTATTATTAGGTTTGTATACTTGTACTTTTACTCAATTACATTTCAGAGAAAAAATACATACTCTTTACTCCTTACATTTGAAATGCAGACCTACAAAGTACAAAGCACAAATCTCGCAGGTCCAACAAATTTAATTAGTATATTTGTTTCTCTAGACGAACTAACGAACTCTAGACGTTAACGTTATTAATCCTGCGGCTGCTCTTTATTTAAAAACAGCCAATCAAATCCCCATCAATGGAAAATGAACCCGCCCATACCCATGCTGATTGGTCCTTGTGCAAGACTAGAAAGCCAGGGATCTTTGATTAAACACCTGCTATCAGAAGAATAGACAGTCAGAAAAAAGTTTTTTACTTTAACTTTTTAGTACTTAAGTACATTTAGAAGTAGAAACTTTTTAACTTTTACTCAAGTGTGTTTTTAACCAGATACTCTGACTTTTACTTGAGTACGATTTTGAGACGGTACCCATACTTTCACTTAAGTATAATTATTATTATTATTATTATTTTTTTGTACTTTCTCAGATTTTTTTCTCTGTTTTCTCCCCGTCCCAATTTAGTCGTTGTGCCAATTCCCCCCCTCCCCTACCTGGTTGTTGTGCGCATGTTCAAGGGAACCCTGAAGTATCCGCACGCTTCCTCCGACACGTGTGGAGACAGCCAGTGGCTCTCTTCTCACCTGGCAGCGAGGACTCTCATTGGTGAAGTGTAACGCGTGGGAGGGCACGCTGCCTTCATCAAGTCCTGCCTCCGCTGAGCAAGCGCCCAGACCTGACCTGTAGGCGTCGCTGTCCACAACGCCAGTTTCCCACCCACGGCTTCCCTCCCCCTAACCCAGCCAAACGAGTTAGTATAGCGATCAGCCCAAGCCTCAAGCAATGCTGACTCCGGGAGTCGAGACCGCAGCCTCTTGCATTGGTGACGAGCGCAATCTCCGCTACGCCACCTGACCGCCTATTTAAGTATAATTTCTGGGTACTTGTTACCTCCCTGACGGTGGGTGATGGTGGAGTCAGTGTGGGGGGGAGAACCTTGAGTTTACCCCCCTGACGGTGGGTGATGGTGGAGTCAGTGTGGGGGAGAACCTTGAGTTTACACCCCTGACGGTGGGTGATGGTGGAGTCAGTGTGGGGGAGAACCTTGAGTTTGGGCAGACGCTTGATGGTCTTCAGAGGCCGCAGGACGCGCAGCACCCTCAGGGACTTGATGGTGCTGATGTCCTTGCCTTTGGTCCCTCTGGAAGAAAACACATAGAGCTTAGAGCACACAGATCAATACCAAGAGCATCTGTTGTAGAAAGGATCTGAGTTGATAGAAACCTCTCCCTGTCTTATTATCGGAGTTTGTTTGGTTTGTTTGGTTTGTTTTGTTCGTGTCTAAACATTAAAGTCCATGTACTGTGTTTGTACTATAATGCAATGTCTGTAAAGTGCTTTGAGATAACTTATGTAAGGCGCTATATAAAATAAATTTATTATTATTATTATTATTATTATTATTATTATTATTATTATTATTATTATTATTATTATTATTATTATTATTATTATTATTATTATTATTATTATTATTATTATTATTATTATTATTATTATTATTATTATTATTATAGTTGAACTGTAACTGTATGGAAAATTGGACCTCACGCTGGTTTTCACAAAGTGAAAAAGCTCACTTGGAATATGTTTAGTTGAATAGGGCCAAACAAAATGTGACTATTGACTATAATAATAGGGTAAGCAAAACAAAATAAAACTATTTTAAAAAGTGTCAGAGTGCAGCTGACTACTGTGACCTCTCACTAGGGTGTAAAGGGAGTGACACTATTGACCGGCCTCAAGCCCCGCTCTCTTTTTGAGATCGGTCCTCTGCAACCCTTGAGACAAGGGAACCATATAAACCTTCTGGACAAACCCAGGGATTTGCAGTTGTGGCGTCAATCCAAATCACTAGAAGTGTGAATGTGATAATATCACCAGAAAGTACCCTCTACGACTGGACACCACGCTTCCACCTGCCATCTTTAGATGACAAGTCTTGAAGACATTGTTCACGTGAAAACTTAAAAGGAACACGGCAACATTATGGGAAACGCTCTTACCATCTTCCCGAGAGTCAGACAAGAAGATAGAGACTAATCTCCTCTCTGTGTGTTCAGTAGAAAGCTACACACGGCTGCAAGCTAGCCTAGCTTAGCACAAATGGCTGGAAGCGTATACAACCAAGCTATCCTAGCTTAGCACAAATGGCTGGAAGCGTATACAACCAAGCTAGCCTAGCTTAGCACAAATGACTAGAAGCGGATACAACCAAGCTAGCCTAGCTTAGCACAAATGACTGGAAGCGGATACAACCAAGCTAGCCTAGTTTAGCACAAATGAATGGAAGCGGATACAACCAAGCTAGCCTAGTTTAGCACAAATGAATGGAAGCACACACAGACCACTAGCTTAGCTTAACGCTTTCACTACCACACTACCAAATGGTTAACCCTTTCACTGTGACAATACAGAAGGTTAACCCTTTCACTGCCACACCACGACAAAGGGTTAAAACTCCGGGAGAGGTGTTTCTGACCAACAGCTAGGCTAGCTGATACGTATTCACTTCTATCAGCTTTATTTTTTATTTT
Organism: Notolepis coatsorum; assembly: GCF_963971535.1. Classification (NCBI taxonomy): domain Eukaryota; kingdom Metazoa; phylum Chordata; class Actinopteri; order Aulopiformes; family Paralepididae; genus Notolepis; species Notolepis coatsorum. Next base: position 53,595,319 of record NC_140166.1, on the reverse strand, counting down.
TTTTTATTGGTCTTTTTCCCCCTCCATTTTCCTCCGATTTTCTCCCATCCCAATGTTAGTCGTATGCCAATTCCCAGTCCCTTCCTGGTCGCTGCGCACTTACCCCCCACAGTCAGATCATCTGGGAGAGTGGAGGCTACCACGTGCTTCCTCCGACACACGTCCAGCCAATCACCGCTTCTTTTCACCTGGCAGCGCGGATTCTCATCGAGAGGGCGTAGCGTGTGGGAGGACCACACTATCCCCCTCGAGTCCTATCCGCGCTTAGCAGGCGCCCCGACCGAACTGTAGGAGTCGCTGTTTACAACGACCCGGACCCACCCCGCCAGCTTCTCCCACCCTCTAATACAGCCAATTGTATTAGTGCAGACGGCCAGCCAAGCTGGTGACAACCCCGGAGCTGTGAGCTGGATTCGAACAGGCGAATCCAGCTCACAGCTCCGGGGCTGGTGACGAACGCAATCTCCGCTCGGCCACCTAACCGCACTTCTATCAGCTTTCTACTGAACGCACAGTTAGAGGACATCGGTATCTATCTTCTTGTCTGACTCTGGAGAAGATGGTAAGCACATTTCCCACAATCTTGGCGTGTTCCTTTAAAACATACTTATATGGTTTCTCATCTCAAACATTACATTTTGAACAGAGTATATCTCCACCAGTGATGTCATAAACATAGCTGTACGATGAACAGTGAGCCTGATAGCAACTCTATGTTTTACACAGGAAAACAAGTTACGCCAACATATTGTTGTTCCCAAGTGCAACACTCTGTTGTTCCCAAGTGCAACACGCTGTTGTTCCCAAGTGCAACACGCTGTTGTTCCCAAGTGCAACACGCTGTTGTTCCCAAGTGCAACACTCTGTTGTTCCCAAGCACAACACTCTGTTGTTCCCAAGTACAACACTCTGTTGTTCCCAAGCACAACACTCTGTTGTTCCCAAGCACAACACTCTGTTGTTCCCAAGCACAACACTCTGTTGTTCCCAAGTACAACACTCTGTTGTTCCCAAGCACAACACTCTGTTGTTCCCAAGCACAACACTCTGTTGTTCCCAAGCACAACACTCTGTTGTTCCCAAGTACAACACTCTGTTGTTCCCAAGCACAACACTCTGTTGTTCCCAAGCACAACACTCTGTTGTTCCCAAGCGCAACACTCTGTTGTTCCCAAGTGCAACACTCTGTTGTTCCCAAGCACAACACTCTGTTGTTCCCAAGCACAACACTCTGTTGTTCCCAAGCACAACACTCTGTTGTTCCCAAGTGCAACACTCTGTTGTTCCCAAGCACAACACTCTGTTGTTCCCAAGCACAACACTCTGTTGTTCCCAAGCACAACACTCTGTTGTTCCCAAGCACAACACTCTGTTGTTCCCAAGCACAACACTCTGTTGTTCCCAAGCACAACACTCTGTTGTTCCCAAGCACAACACTCTGTTGTTCCCAAGTACAACACTCTGTTGTTCCCAAGCACAACACTCTGTTGTTCCCAAGTACAACACTCTGTTGTTCCCAAGCGCAACACTCTGTTGTTCCCAAGTACAACACTCTGTTGTTCCCAAGCGCAACACTCTGTTGTTCCCAAGTACAACACTCTGTTGTTCCCAAGCACAACACTCTGTTGTTCCCAAGCACAACACTCTGTTGTTCCCAAGCACAACACTCTGTTGTTCCCAAGCACAACACTCTGTTGTTCCCAAGCACAACACTGTGTTGTTCCCAAGTACAACACTCTGTTGTTCCCAAGTACAACACTCTGTTGTTCCCAAGCACAACACTCTGTTGTTCCCAAGTACAACACTCTGTTGTTCCCAAGTACAACACTCTGTTGTTCCCAAGCACAACACTGTGTTGTTCCCAAGTACAACACTCTGTTGTTCCCAAGCACAACACTCTGTTGTTCCCAAGCACAACACTCTGTTGTTCCCAAGTACAACACTCTGTTGTTCCCAAGCACAACACTCTGTTGTTCCCAAGCACAACACTCTGTTGTTCCCAAGTACAACACTCTGTTGTTCCCAAGTACAACACTCTGTTGTTCCCAAGTACAACACTCTGTTGTTCCCAAGTACAACACTGTGTTGTTCCCAAGTACAACACTGTGTTGTTCCCAAGTACAACACTCTGTTGTTCCCAAGTACAACACTCTGTTGTTCCCAAGCACAACACTCTGTTGTTCCCAAGTACAACACTGTGTTGTTCCCAAGTACAACACTCTGTTGTTCCCAAGCACAACACTCTGTTGTTCCCAAGCACAACACTCTGTTGTTCCCAAGTACAACACTCTGTTGTTCCCAAGTACAACACTCTGTTGTTCCCAAGCACAACACTCTGTTGTTCCCAAGTGCAACACTCTGTTGTTCCCAAGTGCAACACTCTGTTGTTCCCAAGCGCAACACTCTGTTTAGTAAACGCATTAGTCGGCTCACATGCCTTTCCAAACCATTCAGCGATGCGTATCATGTAATCCTGGATTACATGTGCCTTTTGGTCAGAAATCAGCACTTTCACTGCATGCAAATTAAGTAGCTTATTAAGTAAATTAAGTAGCATATTCCATGAAAGATGTTTTTTTTATATACAAGATTCATATATAAAAGATTCATTCATTTCAGTATTCTCCATGCAAATAACACTGGGTGCGTATTTATCATACTTACCACAAACAGGAGTGCTGATCTAATATCAGTGTTCAGGTCACAACGACCATATACACTTTACACCATGTTATACACTGTATGTTATAAGTGCCACATTACACCATGTTATACACTGTATGGTATAACTGCTACATTACACCATGTTATACACTGCATGTTATGACTGATATGTAAATGGTAAATGGCTGCTTTTTTATATAGCGCTTTTATCCAAAGCGCTTTACAATTTGTTACTCACATTTTTACCCATTCACTCACACATTCACACACCGACGGCGGAGGCAACCATGCAAGGTGCCAACCTGCTCATCGGGAGCAATTAGCGGTTAAGTGTCTTGCTCAAGGACACATCGACACGCTGCCCGGGAGGAGCGGGAATCGAACCGGGAATCTCCGGATTGCCAGACGACTTCTCTACCTCCCGAGCCACTGTCGCCCCTATATGTTACGCCATGTTATACACTGTATGTTATGACTGCCAATTCCATTCAAAAATAGCTCTTCCAGAAGAGACACCGGGTTCGACTCCGGCTGTCGGCGTTGCCTCCGGCTTCATACTGACTCAATTGGCAGAGTTAGCGGGTGGAAGTCGATGGGTGGTAATCTGGACGTTGTGGACAGCGACTCCTACAGGTCGGTTGGGGGACGCCTGCACAGCAGAGACAGGAAAATGGCGGGGGTAGTGTGAGCCTCCCACACGTTACACCTCGCCACTGAGAGTACGCGCTGGCAGGTGAAAAGATGTGACAGGCTGCCTCCACGTGTACCAGAGGGGACATGTGATGCAAGGCTTCTATCCTCCCTACAACCAACCAGTGGGGGGCATATGCGAGCAACGTTCAAGACAGGGGAGGGGAGAATTGGCACGGCTAAATTGGGAGGGGAGAAAAAAACATAGTGCCTCAAAACAATCTTTGTCAGGTCATTTACACTAATGTACACACTAACGGCCACTTCAGCATCTTCCCCAAGGGAGGGCAATTGCCGTCATTTTGGGTGAACTCCTGTGAAAGATGACAATATATAACACATGCACAGTATTTCCATGTGACACTCCACCGGTGCAATCTGAGCACGTGCCGTAACCACCATCTCCCATTGGCTGACGCCGTAACCCCCATCTCCCATTGGCTGACGCCGTAACTACCATCTCCCATTGGCTGACGCCGTAACCCCCATCTCCCATTGGCTGACGCCGTAACCCCCATCTCCCATTGGCTGACGCCGTAACCCCCATCTCCCATTGGCTGACGCCGTAACCCCCATCTCCCATTGGCTGACTTGACTGGTGACTCGGCCGTCTGAATAAGGAAGTGTGTGTCAGGGCTTCCTGCTCATGAAGCAGCTTAGAATGCTGATCTAGGATCAGTTAGCCTGTCAATTCCTAGTGAAGTCCACCACCAGACCACCATCACCTGGGGTCACATGTTTACAGACGCCAGGGTTCAACTCTGTGAACTGTAACGCGTGACACGACGTAAACCAGAACCGTTTTCATTTTTTTACAGAACCAATGCTGTTCAATTTCTAGACATGGATTCCCTTTAGCCTATAAGAGCCATTCAGCTGGAGATGGTGAGAGACAATGACAGAAAGACAGAAGCAAATAAATAATGTCAAACAGAGAGGATGGAGAGAGAGAGAGAGAGGGATAGGGAGAGGGAGAGAGAGAGAGGGAGAGAGACAGAGAGAGAGAGGGAGGGGGATAGGGAGAGGAGAGAGAGAGAGGGAGAGAGACAGAGAGAGAGGGAGGGAGAGAGAGATAGAGGGATAGAGAGAGATAGAGGGATAGAGAGAGAGAGAGAGAGAGAGAGAGAGAGAGAGAGAGAGAGAGAGAGAGAGAGAGAGAGAGAGAGAGAATCCCAAGCACAGAGAATGGGTGAGCTCGAAAATCCTCCAAAATAACATGTTCTTCACAGAATGTCATCAAGCCTCCTCCCGCTCTCGCTCTCCCTGTGTGCGGGCGGCAGCGGTCCTGTGTGCGGGCGGCAGCGGTCCTGTGCGCGGCCTCTGATGTGCCGTGCTGAATCAGCAGCTCAGGGAGCCATGAAAAGGAGCGATAGAAAAATTACTTCCAATGGATAAGGAGCAACTCGGGAGGGGGGTAAAACAGAACGTGCAGATAGCAACGCGTGGCAGGCTGCGTGGAGCTGTGAGAGCGGAGGCTACATGGAAAAAAATTTGAATCCCTACCCACCTTCAAAACTGCTCTCAAAGAGCACCTACGGGAGGCTGCAATTCGAAACTGGCCCCGGTAAATGTCCAAACCCCCCCCACCCACCCCCTCCTAATGTACAGTTTCCTCCCCATCGTACGTATCAGTGGAGGTTATTGCATGACAACTAGTGAGGCAGTACTTCACTAGTAATATACAGACAAAAATATATATATTATTATTAATATACATATATATATATATATTAATTTTTTTTTTTTTTTTTTTTGTATTTTTTTTTGTATTATTTTTTAAACAAACACATAAACAAACATGACAACACATGTGCACGATTAGATATACAAGCATTGTTAACAGTGCACATCAATTAAATCACCGTTTAGATAAATGTCTTATACAAGATATACCCCTAATACCTGCTATCTATTCCCCTACACACATATGCTCTTGCTCGCACCCCCCCACCCTGGACCCCCCAATGGATAATCCAGCCATTATCATTCGCTCCTAACCAGACACTACCATTATATGCTAGCTTTTATTCTCTCCACCACTTCTAACCACATTGTCAATTTGGATTCATTGAGATTTTTTATTATTATTATTATTATTATTATTATTATTATTATTATTATTATTATTATTATTATTATTATTATTATTATTATTATTATTATTATTATTATTATTATTATTATTATTATTATTATTATTATTATTATTATTTTTTTTTTTTTTTTTAGAAATGTTTTCCTCTGTGAACAATGCCAGTGAATTTGAACAAAAACAATGCCAGTGAATTTTTTTTTTCCAAAAATGTCCAAGTGACAGCTCTGAGCTCTCTGACCTGACTGCAGTAATGGCCAGCTGTCAATCACTTACTGCAAAAATAGTTGCACGGGTTGGGCTTAAGAATATAATTATCCAATCAAAATAGGCTATTTGAGTTTAAAAAAGGCGGGTAGTGAGGTGGAGAGCACTTGATTGATTGGCGTTCACGTCGTACCACATTGTGTTGACAGCCTTGAAATCCAATCAGAGAATGCCTGCAGACCTGCACCTGGACTGTGTGGACGTGACTGGCGTCAATATGTTCTAGATGTTTACTTTTCTTTTTTTGATTAAATGAATGAGTTTTTAAGAACATGTTTATTATAAAAGCGAACAGTTTTAGTATCTATAAAGGTAAGATTACTTTGTGTAAAGTCATCCTGTTTAGAGACTATGTCTCACGGCTCAGCTGTCCTCGCGGGGGAGGAGTTCGATTTACATGTGAATGAATGCAGGATTGCAGGCAGCCAGGCAGGCTCGTTCTGCTTTGTTTACAAAATCAGCTGTTTAGCCATTAGCCATTAGCTGCTAAACTAGCGTTAGAGTCGAGGAAAAGCAATTGATGCTTTGGATCTAATGAACGAAGGCCTATTGGACTTTGTTACACAGCTGTTCTCAAGTGGATTTCGTGGAGGAGATATGTCATGCATTTGCTCTCGATCTAGACGTTAGCTAGCCGTACACCCGGTAGCTAACGTGACTGTCTATGAAGTATACACTTGATAACTGGTGATGTGCTGCTCTCGACTCTCACTCTCGCAACTGTGTGTATGTGTCCCGCATTTCACTGTATGCCCTGGTATGTATGTGACAAATAAACCTCTTGATTCTTGAGTTAGTTACTGTAGAGCAGACATCATCTATATCAGCTGGTTGTACTAGTAGAGCTTTGGTTGAGAGAGATACAGTGCTGTGTAACTAGGAGGGATATGAGGACTGTGTGTAACTAGGAGGGATATGAGGACTGTGTGTAACTAGGAGGGATATGAGGACTGTGTGTAACTAGGAGGGATATGATGACTGTGTGTAACTAGGAGGGATATGAGGACTGTGTGTAACTAGGAGGGATATGAGGACTGTGTATGTGTAACTAGGAGGGATATGAGGACTGTGTATGTGTAACTAGGAGGGATATGAGGACTGTGTAACTAGGAGGGATATGAGGATTGTGTGTGTGTGTAACTAGGAGGGATATGAGGACTGTGTGTCACTAGGAGGGATATGAGAACTGTGTGTAAGTTAGTGCTCTCACCAGTATCTCACTATGATTATAGTTAGTGCTCTCATCACTATATAACTATGGAAAATGAAAATGCAGACATCTGGCACAAACCACTGATGTGTTTGAAACAGTGAGGATGAGAAATGGTCTGATCTTGCTATAAACAAATAGTTTTTGATTTTCCTTCTTGACTAAGCTATTGTTGTGATGTGTGTAAGTGAGGCTGTGTGTCAAGAGTTACTCCAAGGTATTTATTACTAGTGCCTGTTGTCTTTAACTGTAGTGTCTGTCTGCTGTCTTCATAACCACACTGTGTCTGTGCTTCTTTATTATCTCCCGTCCTCCCCAATTTTTTTTAACTCACCAGCCACTACTGACACACACAGTGGGGGATGTTTTATAAATATAATATAATAATTTGTGCTTCACCAAAAGATTTGGTCAGCAGCCACCACTGGTATGTATATATTTTCTGTTAGGATTAACAGTACTGTATATTTGCATATCTTGTTGTATGTCACAAATGTAACAGTACTATATACCTGTATGTCATGTATGTCATAAATGTCATGATATATATCTGTATATCTGTATGTCATAAATGTCATTATGAATTGAAAATGGGGGACCCTGATGTAAACAAGACGAAAGTCTTTCTCTGGTCTGCATCCCCTTAATTGTACAATTGTGTGTATTGAGCCGGACTGTATTGTACCCATTCTGCAATCTGTTAATAAAGTTTTCAATCAATCAATCAATCAATTAAGCTGTGAGAGCGGAGGCTACGTGGAGCTGTGAGAGAAATCAACTACTGTATATAATGAGTTGTGGGGATTAAAACACCCTCAGCTAAAAGAGGCGGGAAGAGAGGGATTATAAAATAACATGAATAATATAAAACCCTACACATAAGTATTTTTATGACCTTATAGAGCAGGGGTGGGTTCTCAAACTTTTTCATACCCCATTTTATTTAGGATTGTTTTTGGGGACCCCACACTTAATGTATTGCGTAATTTCAACGTGTAATTAAGGAATATCAAAATAAAAGCACACGTTGTTGAACTTGATCATGCATATTTATTAGAACATTTTATTACAGCACTATGTTATCAATACACATTTATAAAACGATGCATATTTGCCAAAATATGTTGCCAGAACATAAAAAAATTATATATATATATATTATAATCTTTTTTTTTTACTTGCCAATGCGCTGTGTCACCTACGTGCAACCCCAATTTGGGTCGCAGGCCGTAGTTTGAGAAGTTATAGATGTACTAGGTGGTATTTTCCACAGGGATGCTCTGTGATTGGTAGGTCTGCGGTGGGGGCGGGGCTTGGTTGTTTTTATTAGCCGCGCACTACTTCTCTGTACTCTCTTTCTTCCTCTGATAGTTGGACGGCATGTAACATGTTCTTCTGTTGTGATTGTTCCTTTTATTGTGGAGTAGACAAGGTAAGCATTAATAAACCCCGGTGTTATGCACTCTCCCTGTGGACCTTCCGGTCCTGTTCTTAAATCGGAACGCGTTTACAATGTAATTATAAAGTAAAAAAAAAAGAAAAAAAGGAAATCAAACAGAGTTGACCCCCCACCTGAACTCAGGTTTACAGGAGCTGCTCTTGAGATGAACTCATCCCACGTTCAAATCAATCCAGTTATTCATCTTCAAAATGTACAAGCCTTGACGAACAACCTTTTTAAGCATCTCAATATTCTCAGAAAAGGACTATGAGAATATATGAAGCCAACACAGCTGGAAATTAAAAAAATTAAGCCATCAACAGACGTGTCGCCGGCGCATTAACCCCTTCCTTTCACTGACACCAATATAACTCATACTGTACAGCTGGGAACTATGAAAAGGCCCCTACAGGTTGTGCAGTGTTCCCAAAACAACATGGCAGCCATGCGATATCATGTGTGTGTGTGTGTGTGTGTGTGTGTGTGTGTGTGTGTGTGTGTGTGTGTGTGTGTGTCTGTGTGTGTGTGTGTGTGTGTCTGTGTGTCTGTGTGTCTGTGTGTGTCTGTGTGTGTCTGTGTGTGTGTGTGTGTGTGTGTGTGTGTGTGTGTGTGTGTGTGTGTGTCTGTGTGTGTGTGTGTGTGTGTGTGTGTCTCTGTGTGTGTGTGTGTGTGTCTGTGTGTGTGTGTGTGTGTGTGTGTGTGTGTGTGTGTGTGTGTGTGTGTGTGTGTGTGTGTGTGTGTGTGTGTGTGTGTGTGTGTGTTCCTGTCTCCATTTGTCTGTCTCTCTACGGCGCCCCCTGGTGGGGGTCCCCCCGGCTGCTCTCGCCAACATCCGCATGCAGGCACGTGTGTTTCATGCTCCGATGCACGTTAGTCTACATGCTTTTTCTTTCACAGCCAAGCAGGGCTGTGTCTTTTCTCAGACCAGACGGTCACATGGTTACACGGAGGGAGTGCGATGTAATAACCATGTAAGACGTTCTGATAGCTTTCAAAGAACCTCCCCTGAGCGTATAATCGAGGGGGGAGGAGAGACGGCGGCGAGAGCTGCGCTGGGAGTGACGTGAGACTGCAGAGGCAGTGTATAATAAGGTATGAAGAGACAAGCCTGGCCAGGGTTTAACCCTTTCACTGCCGCACTACCAAACGGTTAACCCTTTCACTGCCACATGGGTTACCTGTCGGTAGTGTGATAGTAAAGGGTTAACCTTCTGTCGTGTGGCAGTGAAAGGGTTAAATAGATAACGAGTCCACCGGGGCTCACAGGTGGCTGAGGCCCAATGCTGTTCTGTATCGTATGGCTCCGCTCGGCGTCACTACTGCACTGTACCTCGCTCGTGCACACGCACTGAATAAAAAATTCCACAATGTACCTTTACATCCCAACATTCGTCTGACCACACCCCTATCAGCTTACCTTCATAAGCAGGTGTGTGGCCACCTACTCGCCTCCTTCTTCGCTTTCACCACAAGGAAGTGCCTTCGGTAGATCCCCACTTGACGAGGTAGCTAGTTGAAGAAAGTTGAGACGAGTTTACATTGTGCTTATTTTTTTTTCTTCTCTCATAAATATTCAAGAGAAAAATCTAAGTCATAATGTCTACTTCGGAGAGTCGTAGAACCACTCTTCACCAGCGGTTCTCCATTCCCGCCTCCGTCATGCGTTCTGGTGCGGGGCTGTTGCCGCGTTCGTGGTCGGCAGCCACGCCCGGTAGGCATCCGATGGGTAGTTTGCCTCTCCGAGGAGCCAGTGCACCGGTGCCGTCGCCTCTGCGATGGCCTGGTTCTGGCTCTGGTTCCTCTGGTTCCGGGGAATCGTCCGTTGTTGAACGGCCGGTTCCGTTGGTTCCGGAGCATTTGAGACGCAAACTTTTTGCGTCTGCTCGGTCCCGTCGCAAGATGGTGTCCTGCAGACGTGAACGGCCTGGGTTTGGGGAATTGCTGGAGACCAGCGAGGATGCGTCGGTCTCTAGCTGCCCAATGGAAACAGAGGATTGCATGGTAGAGGCGGACAGGTTCTTGTTTGAAGGCCCAGTAGAGACGAATATCCCACCCGTCCAGGTAACACTGGAGGGGGGTGATATGTCTCCTTGGGGCGCCTTGTTCGAGGATGTCGGGGAAACCCCTCGGCCTCATCGGCAGGATGCCCTACTATCAGCCACATCAGACTGTGGCTCCTTAACCAGTCGAAGCCTGCTGCATGTGAGGGATGCGGGTTCGGTGGAGGAAAGTCTGCAGGGGGAACTGCAGGCTTTGTTCCCCGAGCTTATGGCGGTGGCGGCCGCTGCAAACGGCGTGCCGCTGCCGCAGCCACTGCCTGCTCCTGTCCCCGATGATCTAATAGGTCATCTCTGGCAGCGTCGCCCGGTGAGAGGGGTGGACGTTGTCTACCCATTTTTCCCCTCAATGGGGGCCTATGTTCGTCGGGGCCAGGTGGTGTCCCACATCATGGGCCTCACTCCCGCCTACGTACCAGTTACGCGGGTGGTGGGTTTGGTTGAAGGTATGAGAGAGGGTGTGCCACGGCTTGATAGGCCGATGGCCGCTCTCCTCTGTCCGGATGTGGTGTGGGAGCCGTTATGCAAGCCGGTTCTCCAAGGAAAATCGGCTAGGCGGTTGGCGTATTGGAGTGACCAGTCGTTCATCGCGGGTACACAATCGCTGGCTGCTGCGTCTAATATCGCACAGCTGGCAAGATTTGTATCCGGGATAATGACGGGCGGCACGGAGCGGTCGGAGGTACAACATGATCAGCTCACCCAGGCGGCAGGAGCTGTCCTGCATCTGACTCAGGTGCAGGCCATAGCCTCTGGGAAAGTGCGCGCCCTGGCAACTCTGATCCAGCGCCACCTTTGGCTGGAGCAGGCCCGTGTGCCGGAGAAGAAGAGGGCTCCTCTTCTGACGGCCACCCTCTCCGATGCTGGACTGTTCGGGAAGGCCCTGCAATTGATGACCTCAACATGCAGAGAGATGGCAGAGGAGAGATCCGTGCTCCAACCCCATTTTCCACCTCCCGTCATCGCCGGTGGAGTCAAAAGGCTTCCACGTCGTCGAGCTTCCTCCGCCGTGGCTGCCAATGCCTCCATCGCCACTGCTGACCCGTCGATGAAGGCCAGGAGGAGAGACGGTGCTGCTGCTGCAGCCGGCCCATCTACGACCGGAGGAGACGGTAGGGATCGACGAGACCAGCAACCGATTGCCTACCGTCCATCCGGGGCTTCTCGGGGTGGCAAAGCCAGAGCGGCTCGAGGCAGCAGACGCCGCTAGACAGTGACTTTTTTCCCCATGCGGTCCCCTCTGTTTACCCCTCCCCGGCCCTCTCATATTATTTGTTGATTAAATAAAAAGTCCCCTTAAAAGGGGGACTGTATTTTTTGTAGAGGTGGGCATAGATTAATTTTTTTAATCTAGATTAATCTATCTGCAATCCTGGATTTAATCTAGATTAATCTAGATTAAAATGGCTAAAAAAAAAAAAAAAAACTGCCGAAGGCATTCAAAATATGTGTGTTCTACCCAAATAATGACCAGAAGTAAGTCCTTACTTTTTCTTTCCTCCTTATGTTTCTCAGGCCAGGTGGCCCATTACACCATGAGCCCATCTCCTGTTTCCAAAATGCATTACAGACTGTTTGAAAAAGCTGTTTTGCTATGATAATTGGTAATGAAATATCAAAATAATGTTCAATAAGATGTACTTGTGTTTAATAAGTTGTTTTATTCAGAAGTTAACACAAATAAATAATATTACCAGTACAGTACAGTATCTAGCACTCTCAGGAGCAAAACAGAAAGAATCATTTCAAACTTGAACTATGTGACATGGCTTGAATCAACTGCTCCAGTGGAGTTGCTCAGTGGCCAATGGTGTCAACTGTGGTTGTACTGGGCAGCTCCCAGGTGTGAATGGAACTGTGTGAATGTGAAGCAGGGCGTTCCTGAAAAAGAGCATCTGTGCTCAGCGAACCTACCCTTGGTAAATAAAGGTAAAAAAAAAAAAAATTTAAAAGAAAAACAAAACATTTTTTTTCTTTTTTTTTTTAGATGAATGCGTTAATTATATTATCGCGCGATACTAGTATAGCGTTAACGCAGCACGTTAACGCCGTTAACGGCCCAGCTCTAATTTTTTTGTTAAACAAACTGTGTGTTTCTTCACCAAAACATATGATGAGGTTGCAAAGTGTGAATCTACATTGGTATACATTGATGGATGAGTTACGTTCGTGTTATGAGATTAAAGCAAGGTCTGTAGCATACACTCGGTTATAGAAAGGTTTCTATCTCGGCCTGACGCTCCACATGCAGGTAGAAGCTGGTTGTATGGTCTGTTGCTTACACACAAAGTAATGTTGAGCTACAACACTGTTGTGTTAGTTGCAGTAATGCTCGTATACACGTTCCACGGCCTTGCCGTTATACTCTCTATCAGTGTTTTTCTATGCACAACACACACGACTTGGTTTTGTTGTAAACCCTGTAAACCCATGCATTGTATTAGCTTGCGCTATTCATTGGCATTCTACCAAAGGTTTCATATACTACAGTTGTTATTGTGTGCAGGGGGAAGGGTTTTGTGAGGGGGTGCCGAATAAACCCCTCCTTCCCACTTGATTGGTCAAATGGGTTTTCTCATCTCCTGTTGGGCCAGTCAGGGCCAAGCCGTTAAACGCCTTGGCTGGGGGGGGGGGGGGGGGGGGGAGGGTTGTCCTGACTATGCTCCTATTACAAACAGGAGTTGTGTGTGGGGTTTCCCCCCGTCATAGCATACGATACGTTGCTATGACGATGGCTTCCGTGAGTTAGATCTTTACGTAAGATCTGTTGTGTCAAAGTGTCGGGTTAGAGCGTAGGACTTACGGGTCCGCTACGCTCGATTTTATGTGTAACTTGAGTCAGTTGGTCACGTGACTCGCAGTTGCCATGGCTTTTTCATTCTACGACTCACATGGGAAGGCTTTCTGGGGAATTTCGGTCTAAATCCTCTGTGGAAGGGGTGACTGGATGTAAAAATATAAACAGTTTTTACCCTCGGCTGTGTAGACTGAGATTCATGCTGTTGGTGCTTCCTTCTTTTTTTTTTTTTTTTAAATAGTTGGAGTTTAGGAAGCACCACACCCCTCTTGTCGTTCCCCTGGGCGCCTTGGGGATTCACTGAAAGGTCTAAATAGCCTGTTCATTGATGTGGTTGTGTCCCGACGCACGTTAAGTGCTAGCTCGGGGTGTTCTGTTGAAGATCAGGCGGGTGACTAGCACACCTTGGTTGCTTGTGGTTAAAACAGCGTTTTTATAAAGCAACTGGGATGGAGGTTTTTTCCTCTTCCGATGACCTGTATTGGTTATCGACGGATTCTCGTTCATATCTGGGGGATGATGACGGAATGGATCTGAACATATGTAGAGGGGTCTCACGCCCTTGGGGTGGGCCACCAGGCGCGGTTCGCACCGACCGTTTGGGTGGCGCCTTCTTTTCATGTTTTAAGATCAACACGCATATCTGCCCCTTCTCCTGGAGTAGGCATATCGGTGTGGTTAGGGCACGGGGCTGGTTCTGGTCACGCTGGTCCAGGTCAGTTAAACCCGTTGTCCACCGGGGATGCAGATCTGCTGTTCTGGTACCCTGAGGGACTTGTGCTTTTTTCGGGGGGAATAATGCCAGGTCGGTCCGGGTGTCGCAGGGTTAGGCGCTATGGAGACCCTTGTTGGGTACATATTGTACTCTGCACTGTCGTAATGGCTTACGGCCATGCCAACCTGTACACGCCCGATCTCATTCGATCTCGGCCGCTACGCTGGTTTGGTCCTGGTTAGTACTTGGTTGGGAGACCGCCTGGGAATACCAAGGGCGGTGTGCTTGGGGCTGGTTCTCCATTCTTTTTGCTCCTCTCTCACGCGTGGCGAGGAGGGGGCTGTTGGGGTGGTCTTGGACCTCCTCTGGTAACTCTGTGCTTCCCGTGCCGCCGGGCCCGGTCCGAAGTACTGTTTCGTCGACCCGTAGGCCTGGAATAACCCTTTTTTGAAAACTGCAACACTTGTACTGCGGTATAATGCCCGCAGGTGTGTTTTGGAGTTTTTCCTGAGGGGTTATAGGAACAACCACTGCATAGGGTAACGACAGGGTGGTTGGTTCCCTGGTGTGTTGGGGCAGAGTCACCTCCCGGGTTACCCGGTTGAGTGTGCCCCTGCACGTTCATGACGTCTGCCAATCATGTCAGCCTTCTCTGCCTCATACCCTCTGGGGGGGGGGCGGTTTTAAAGGAGGCTTGGTCATGGTGATCAACAACGCCAGCATACGCCCCTTCCGCCGGGGCGGCTGTTTTCAGCTGACTCCTTTGGGGCCTGTCTCGTCCGCAGTGCTCCAGGCTCAGGTTACAGCCTGTTGCCTGGTTTCCCCGGTACGCTGCCTGCTTCCGTTGGTTAACCTCTTGAGTGCTTACGGCCATGCTGACTGCCTGTTCTGCAGGGTCAGTATGCCAGGCGGTGTGCTATTGGGGGGAAAGGGCCCGCTCTTGGAGGGGCCTTATCCGAATACGCTGGCGATGTGGGGGGCGGTGTCACTAAGTGACCGCCTGGTGGGGTCGTGATGCCTGGCGTCATTGACCTCTCCGGGCCCCCGTTTTCCAGGGGATCCAGTCCCTTCGGTGGGTCTGGGTCTTCCTTCGCGCTCCGCTGCTACGGCCTTGCCACGGGGTTGGGTTTGCTCTTGACCCCGTGATTTCTGGGGGCAGTAACGAGGTTGTTCCTTCCGTTCGTTCCCGGGTGGCATGCGGGTTGTGCGTGTGTGTAGTCGTGGGGTCAAGCCACGGTCTGCTCACCCTGTGCGTTGAGTTGCTTGAGTGCCTCTTCGCACGGTCGGGTCCGTCGCCCTCCCGGGAACCTCCATTAGGGGGGGTGCCCTCCATTAGGGGGGGTCGGGGGGGCTCGGTCCTCCCCGATCTGATGGTTGTGGGGGGCCTCAGCGGGGTACATTTGTCGGAGCGATGGCTCTCGCTCGGCCTCCCTTGTGCAGTAGTGACGCCGAGCGGAGCCATACGATACAGAACGTTAGGTTATGGCTATAACCAAGTTCTGTGAGTAATGGTGACGCTCGGCGTCAGACGCCGCTGCTGCCCTTGATCTCATCTTGTATTGTGGTGAAAGCTTGGGAAGGAGGCGAGTAGGTGGCCACACACCTGCTTATGAAGGTAAGCTGATAGGGGTGTGGTCAGACGAATGTTGGGATGTAAAGGTACATTGTGGAATTTTTTATTCAGTGCGCGTGCACGAGCGAGGTACAGTGCAGTAGTGACGCCGAGCGTCACCATTACTCACAGAACTTGGTTATAGCCATAACCTAACGTTCATCATCTCTCAGTCGGAACACCCCCCCCCCCCAGAATAGAATCCTTCTTCTACTGTCTCAGCAGGCTCTATTTTTACCTGCTGCTATTTACCTCTGCTCGGCAGCTAGCTGGCTGGGTTAACCCTTTCACTACCACGCTACAGAAGGTTAACCATTTCACTACCACACTACATAAGGTTAACCCTTTCACTACCACGCTACCGATGGTTAACCCTTTCACTACCACCCTACAGAAGGTTAACCTTTCACTACCACACTACAGAAGGTGAACCTTTCACTACCACACTACAGAAGGTTAACCCTTTCACTACCATGCTACAGAAGGTTAACCTTTCACTACCACACTACAGAAGGTTAACCTTTCACTACCACACTACAGAAGGTTAACCTTTCACTACCACACTACAGAAGGTTAACCCTTTCAATACCACACTACAGAAGGTTAACCCTTTCAATACCACACTACAGAAGGTTAACCTTTTACTACCACACTACAGAAGGTTAACCTTTCACTACCACACTACAGAAGGTTAACCTTTCACTACCACACTACAGACGGTTAACCCTTTCACTACCACACTACAGAAGGTTAACCTTTCACTACCACGCCCTACAGAAGGTTAACCCTTTCAATACCACACTACAGAAGGTTAACCCTTTCAATACCACACTACAGAAGGTTAACGTTAGGTTATGATTATAACCAAGTTCTGTTAACACTTAGTGAACGCTCAGCGTTTCATGCATATATCTCGCTTCAGCATATATACACTGAATAATTTCACAAATGTACCTTTAAATGCCAGCATTCATCTGGCCACACCCCCATCCGCTTACCTATATAATCAGGGATGGTTGGTCACACACTCATCTCCTTCCCAACAAATTTCACCACAATGAAAAATCAAGGGCCGCAGCGGCGTCTAGACGCTGAGCGTTCACTAAGTGTTAACAGAACTTGGTTATAGTCATAACCTAACGTTCTGTATCACACTAGCTCACGCTCAGCGTTTCATGCATAATAGGAGCTGAGCGGGAGCTAGAAGCTCGACAAATGTACCCTGCTGAGGCCCCCCACAACCATCAGATCAGGGAGGACTGAGCCCCCCCGACCCCCCCTAATGGAGGGCACCCCCCCTATTGGCGGCTTCACGGGAGGGCGACGGACCCGACCGTGCGAAGTGGCACTCAAGCAACTCAACGCACAGGGTGAGCAGACCGTGGCTTGACCCCACGACTACACACACGCACAACCCGCATGCCACCCGGGAACGAACGGAGGGAAAAACCTCGTTACTGCCCCCAGAATCACGGGGTCAAGGGTAAACCCAACCCCGTGGCAAGGCCGTAGCAGCGGAGCGCGAAGGAAGACCCAGACCCACCAAAGGGACTGGACCCCCTGGAACGGGGGCCCGGAGAAGTCCATGATGCCAGCATCAAGACCCCACCAGGTGGGCACTTAGTGACCCCGCCCCCCACATCGCCAGCGTATTCGGACAATGCTGGCCTTGGCCGATAGCAGCAAGCTAACGTTTCCTAGTGATCACAACAGGCTAGCGCCGCAGCTAACAGCTGACTGGCTAACAGTAGGCCCAACCTCTGTAGGCCACGCAGTGATCCCAGCAGGCTAACGCCACAGCTAACAGCTGACTGGCTAACCGTAAGCTAAGCAGCTATCACCTGAACTTGTACACAATGATATAACACTCACCCAGACAGGCCGCCGTTCTGAAACCCTCCTCACTTTTTAAGAGAAAAGAGAAACAAGATGTCAACACAGCTTTACAACGGTGATTTTACCAACACCCGACGGAGCCAGCACAATACCAAACTGGCCTGTGTAGCTGACTTGAACATAGATCTTCCGCTATCGAACATCTATGCACATATCTCCTCGTGAAGGAATACTCTCATTTGGATATGAAAGAAGGGGCTACACGGTGACAGAGAGATACCCACTAGTCCAGAAAACACAGGGATCACCAGTGTTAATGGTCGCGGCCCACTAGTTAAAACTATAATGGTCTTCAGACCAAGGTCTTCTGTCGCCTAGGAGGCTGAACAAAGGACCCTAGCCTGGGGCCGGTTTTCATAAACATTGTCAATTAGCCCCCATAGCACTAACAGACAAGTGAAGCCTGCCAGCAACAGTACTCACCCAACCTGAAACCCACCGCTTCTCACAACAGCGGCGCGTCCTACAGTTCAGCTGTGGCCTGAAAGGTTTCACCCCAACCAACACAGCAAGGCACTGCAGTTGAGAAGCATGCAGCGGCGTGCTCCCAATACGAAAACCGGTGGAGGGTTTTAGAATGATCACCATCTTCCAGACACTCCAGTGACGAAGACAACATCGCTGTATTTTCTCGAAAATAGTGAGAGAGAAAATAAAGATATGATGTCAACGTATCTCCTTGTTCTTCCTTTCCTTGTAAACATTGCTTTTCCAGTCAATATTTTTCTCCACGTCAAGTGGGCATATGAGCAACACGTTGCTTGTGATGAAATTTGAGAAGGAGATGAGTGTGTGGCACCATCCCTGCTTATATAGGTAAGCGGATGGGGGTGTGGCCAGATGAATGCTGGCATTTAAAGGTACATTTGTGAAATTATTCAGTGTATATATGCTGAAGCGAGATATATGCATGAAACGCTGAGCGTGAGCTAGTGTGATACAGAACCTTTTACTACCACACTACAGACGGTTAACCTTTCACTATCACACTACAGAAGGTTAACCCTTTCACAACTACACTACAGATGGTTAACCCTTTCACTACCACACTACAGAAGGTTAACCCTTTCACTACCACACTACAGACGGTTAACCCTTTCACTACCACACTACAGACGGTTAACCTTTCACTACCACACTACAGACTGTTAAGAGATGACCTGAGTGAGTAACCTACCCAGAGAGGTCACACTGAGGTCACGTATGGAGATTTACTGAACAGACTCAAAATTCAAGCGTTTTTTTTTTTTTTTGCCTTCATCTGGAGTAATGTACGTGACTTGCGTAGAAAAGAAGCCAAATTAAATGAATGAACAGACTTGTGATTAAACTGATTGGGGGGGGGGGGGGGTGATTGGAATAGATAGTCCATGAGGCTCAGGTAAGACAAATAAAATAACCAAAAATGGGGGGAAATACTTTTTTCCCCTTTAGATTCCAATCACTAGATGCTTTTAGGTGCAGAGCGGTGGTTTCTGTTGAAAGCTGTCAGACTATGCTTGCAAAGTTTTATATTGTGTTGAAAAGAAATTTGATTGACTTTATGCTTTATGTTATAATTTGATACATAACCCTGATCTAAGCAGAAGAATGAGAGATAGAGGGTTGGAGGTGGGGGGAGGGGGTGTGTAGGGGGTTCCCCACCTGTTCACACCTTGTGGCGATCTAATGGGGGAAACAGCGATAAAACACAAGGTACAGCACAATTATGGATGCTTCCCATACACACACACGCACGCACGCACGCACGCAAGCATGCACACACACACACACACACACACACACACACACACACACACACACACACACAAACAACAGCATAAAGAACACGTTTAGTATCAAGTGACACAACACCATTATAGTTTTCTATGAATGAAGCCTAGGTGGATCATGTAAAATGTGTGTTACGTGGGAGATCTTGTTAGTTGATGACAGACACCTGGTGAGATGAAATGGAACACGCCCCAGTAGAGAGAGGTCTCTAGACCATCTGCTGGGGTAGATTAGACCGTAATGACACATCATTACGGGTGACTGGATGATGAATGAGCTGCCAGGTTTTGGAATTAAGACTATTATTGAAACAATCACACAGATCAAGTTGTCTGCAGGTACTCAAAGAGATTTAGGTAAAAATCCTCAACCAATATGTCAGGGAGACAAGCAAACAAACACCTAACAAGAGTGAATGACAGGCATTTTCTTATTTTTAATGAGATATTTCTTAACCCCTAGCCATATTTTCAGAGAATTTGCCTAAAAGTACACACGCAAGTAAATGGAAGATTGCTCCACTTCTACAAAGTCCATTTGCATGTTCTTGGTATCTAGGGACATCTATGGATCTCAGGGAATGTATTCCCAGTGTCTGAAATATTGTGTCTGTTACTAGGCTTGAGTAAATTGTAATGAACCAAAGGAGAATTATTATTATTTGTTTTTCTTTTCCATCTTTGACGGTGATACTAATATTGACCAACAGTTTAAAAGATACCACTGAGCTCATTCAGCACCTTCTTGAGATCAAGTGTACATAAACTCTAAGCAAATGAACCAAGAGCATATGATTTGTTCCATCCGGACACATACAATATGAAATATGAGAATATAGAATATCAGGCCTATAAATTACCGTATTATGGCCAAGTCATACATCTCTGGATATGCCCAAATCTCCTCTTTCCAATGGCAGAGTTAAATCTGGATTTAGTACCACCAGGCGCCCGATACAGGTCAGCAAAGACCGCGAATGAAATCGACTGTAATGGCGCTTTTCCACTGAATGGTACCTACTCAACTTGACTCTACTCTACTCTGCCTTTTCGGTTTTCCAGATTTTTACAAGCTCATATTTCACTAATAACACTTAAAAAATCATTGCTAAACAAACGTAGTGCTGAAAATATACACTTTGACTGCTGTTTTGATAGGGTTAGGGTCTTTACTCTTGGGTATACATTTGAAAAAGAAACACAACATCCCTTATGTATTGATCTATTTGTGACGTGAAATAGATCGGGCTTAAGAGGTTAAGAGGTAAAAGAAATCTATTGGAAAATCACAATTTCACTCCTCAGATCCTGAAAAGCAGGTTGTTTTGTTTGCTTTGAAAGGCAACTGCAGTTTGCCGTCCGTTGACTGCATCAAACGCTGCACACTGTACAGCAGGCTAAGGCTGAGACCACTTATCGATTTATCGATAATTAATTATCGATAACTGCGTGAAATCGATAAGTGGCATAACTTTTTTGCATGTGTAAAAAGATATATATATTTTTTATTTTTATTTGTATATATACTTTATACTATACTAAAAGACTAGGTCTTGTGGCATGTTTTAGTTAAAACATCCCCATTTCATGTAAATTCAGTTGAATTGAATGCAACTCTGCACGGTGCCTTCAACATGCAGTGCACTCCTCCATCACGTCCAGAGACCAGCGACTATAGAATGAGAAGGATCACTGTGGTAGCTTTGAATGGGGAAATCTGTAACACTAAAGATGGCGGCAACGACAAAGAATTGCTTCAAAATAAACATACATGTAGATTTGTTGTTTAAATAATAATAAAAAATATATATATATACTATATATATTTTTGTAATACTAATACAAATATCGATATTTATTTATCAATAATTTTGTCCCGATTGATCAATTCTTCCAAATGGCATATAGTCTCAGCCTTACAGCAGGCCTCCATGGCCGACGGATCGTATGGATGACGAGCAGAAAGCGCCTTGGAGACATGCTTAGAGAATGAATGAATGATGGACAGGTGTCTATCTCATTAGTCACTGGGGACAATATGCAACCATTATTGATCTCTTCACACGGTGGCCATTTTGCTCTGATGTCATGCTCAGCAAAATGCCCAGCATGACATAAGAGCAAAATGGCCGCCATGTGAACATGGTAATTTACATACATCTCTACCTACGTCTCAGGACAAGCACAGTACTGTCACCCATACCTTAATTTACATTTACATTACATAATTTACAATTATATGACAGTATGGTCATACTCATAATAACAGTCACCATATGACCTCTGGGTGACAACATACATGTCTGAATGGACTGCATAATATGTACATGCTCAGATTAAACAAGAGAAGATCGATATACACCAGGATAGGCCTCATTATGCTTTTCCCGACAGCAGCTCGCACACACAGCGTTCCGTCGGCGTGTATTCAATGGTAAAATTGATAAGAAAGGAATGTGAAATGGATGGAATGGATGGTTTCATGCCAGGCCAAGCGGCGGGGCCATGGCGCCTGTGAGGAGGACATGTACTGTATCTCCCTAGCCCCTTTCATGACTGTGATGCACCGAGTGAATACACAGTCCCTTATACCTTCATAGAAAAATACCACAATTAACTCTGTCTCGCTTGTCTCTATCAAAACGCTCCTCGTACAAGTATCGCAGAGACATTTCAAAGGTGCTCACAGTTGCACGAGGGTTTCGGACAGACAAACGCTAGGGTTTGAAAGCTCGGCGTTGCTAATAAACATTTTAAATAATCTTTATAAACTGGTCAACACTGGTTTATTTCCGGCATTGGGTGCCTGATGCGCATGCGCTGTGACCACAGGCAGCCAAAGACGGAAATAAAGCCGTTTTGAGCAGTGTTCAGTTCAGTTCAGTTCAGTTCAGTTATTTTTTTCTTTTTGGGTTTTGGACACATAACAACGGTCATTCCATAAATCGCCAATGTTTTACCAGCTGCTATTGCAGCATTGTCCAATTGTCCGAAAAGGGCTAGGGAGAAGCACTAGGCTTGTCGGGCCCTACCCCTGAAGACTTACGATTATTATTATTATTTTCTTTTTTACATACATACATAGTACATACATATAGTACACATTACAGTACACACATATAGTACACATTACAGTACACATTACAGTATAGTATACCTGCAGTATATAATAGTATATAGTACATAATAGTGTATACAACACATATATAATGTGATATGAGATATATAGTACATGATATATACAATATAATATAGTACCATAATATAATAGTATATAGTGTAAATATAGTTTAATATAATATACAAATTAATTATAATATGATTATATAATATAACGTACAATACAGTATCATATGTATTTTTTTTATTAATATGCAATTAAAGCTCTTCTTCCCTTCTGTACCTATCGAAAATAGATTTTTTTTTAGTCTAGATTTGAATTGATTTATGTTTTCACAATATTTGTGTTCATCCTCTAGCCGCGTCTAGCCCATTCCATAGGGTGGCTCCGTAGTGTTGACCAGTTTATAAAAATTATTTAAAATGTTTATTAGCAACGGCGAGCTTTCAAACCCTCGTGCAACTGTGAGCACCTTTGAAATGTCTCAGCGATACTTGTACGAGAAGCGTTTTGATAGAGAAAAGCGAGACAGACTTAATTGTGGTATTTCTCTATGAAGGTATAAGGGACTGTGTATTCACTCTGTGCATCACAGTCATGAAAGGGGCTAGTATCTCCCCATTAGAGGCGGAGGTAAGGAGGTAAGGAGATAAGGAGATAAGGAGATAAGGAGATAAGGAGAATGAACAAGACAGAGTGACGTGCCCTCCTGTAGCGGAGGAGAGCATGGGGGAGGGGGGAGGGGGGGGGGATCCATGGGCCGAGCAAATGAGTGTGAGAGTGGAAGATGACAGAGATTATGAGAAGATGAGTGTGGTCCCGGGCAACACACAGGCCTATGGATGGAGCATATGCACTGGTAAGGTCTCTCTCTCACACGCACGCACGCACGCCCGCCCGCCCGCACACACACACACACACACACACACACACACACACACACACACACACACACACACACACACACACACACACACACACACACACACACACACACACACACACACACACACACACACACACACACACACACACACACACACACACACACACACACACACACACACACACACACACACACATACACACACATACCGACACACAGGCAAAGATGAGAGAGCGAGAGAAGACATTACCCCATGATGCTCCTTCAAAGGATCCACGCACAGAAACAGAAGAGGAGCAGAGAGTCAATAGCACACAACACAACGACATACAAAACACGTACGCTGTTACACCATTCTCAGTCATACACCAGGGCCTATATACTGTAATATCAATATAGAATATTATGGTGTGTATATCCTATATATATATATATATATATATATATATATATATATATATATATATATATATATATATATATATATATATATATATATATATATATATATATATATATATATATATATATAAAACTAAAAGGAGAATACCTTCAAAAGAAGGGGCCGCACACTCCTCAGGACTGGTTTTCCTTTTTTATTGCACAACGTGTTTCGCTTCTGCTTCCTCAGGTGCTATATATATATATATACAGTATATATACTGTATATATATGCACAAATCACACAAATATCCACGTACATTCCATAGACCTTCCTATGAACATACTAACTTGTTTCCCACTTCTATTTCCTGTTGCAGGGTTTGCTAATACAGCAGCTGACAGGAAATACACTTGGGCCAGGCTGTTGCCCTGGCAACGGAATTCTTGTGAACCGGTCTATAGGCGCTTTCAACGGAATTCTGTTGCCAGGGAACAGTTCGGAACCCAACTGTATTTCCTGTCAACTTATAGACCATGCACTGCACTTCTTTTTTTTAATCAATTTTTTCTCCTCTTTTTCTATTTTTCTCTTATGCGATGGGAATTTAGCCGTGCCAATTCTCCCCTCCCCTGTCTTGATCGTTGCTCGCATGTGCCCCCCACTGGCCGGTTGTAGGGAGGATAGAAGCCCATCGCATGTCCCCTCCGATACATGTGTAGGCAGCCAGTCGCATCTTTTCACCTGCCAGCGCGGACTCTCATTTGGCGAGGAGTAACGTGTAGGAGGCTCAAACTGCCCCCGCCATTTTCCTGACTTTGCTGTGGAGGCGCCCCAACCGACCTGTAGGAGTCGCTGTTTACAACGTCCAGATTACCACCCATCGACTTCCCACCCGCTAACTCTGCCAATTGAGTTAGTATGATGACCGGCCCAAGCCAGAGGCAACGCCGACAGCCGGATTCGATACCGGTGTCTCATGCGTTGGTGACGAGCGCAATGTCTGCTGCGCCACCCATCCGTCTAGAACACTGCACTTCTGCGTTGCATTTAGCTCATGGAGGGGAGATCGGGGGGAGAAAATGAAGGAATGTGATTTTCTTTATTGTATCAGAAACTTCAGAATGTCATCTTTCAAAAGAGACCAGGCTCATGCATGTGCTATAAGTATAAAGTATAGTATTTTGGTTTGCAAAAAAAGTATGCAGTCCTGAAGTTCAAGTTAAAAAATTGCCACTTTTGGGGGGCGCCAGTTAAGAGGTCAAGTGGTTGTATCTACCGCCGTGGGGGTGCTGGAGACATGATCCAATAGACTTTTATACGCCTGAGTCTCCTGAACACGGAGAGACCAATCTCAAATTGATCGGCACTTTCTCAGCCGAGCTATAGTCACTTTCCTGCACCTACTCCCGAACTCTGCACGCGCAGATTGATAAACCTAGATCTCTGGACAATCCAGAGAGACTCGGTGGGCAATCTGCGCATGCAGAGTTCAGGAGTAGGTGCGGAAAAGTGAGTATAGCTCGGCCGAGAAAGTGCCAATCGACTTGGGATTGGTCTCTCCGTGTTTAGGAGACTCGTGCGCATATAAAAGTCTATTGGATCATGTCTCCAGCACCCCCACGGCCGTAGCTACAACCACTTAATGTCAAGGCTCTCATCCACATTAATTAATTCGCTCGCCCCGCTCTCTCCTCCATGAGAAGAACGGAAGAAGTGCAGAGGTCTATAGGCGCTTTCAACGGCATTATGTTGCTAGGAAACAGTTTGGAAACCTAAAATGTATTTCCCGTCAACTATTGCATCAGCAAACACAGCAACAGGAAGTAGACACGGGTCCGTTTGGAATGTTATCGCTGTCACTTTGAAAAATCGTCCACAGAGGAGAAGTTAATCCTTTCACTGCCACACGACAGCCGGTTAACCCTTTCACTGTGACAATACAGAAGGTTAGCCCCCGACGGCGATGCTCCATCATTAGCATCATTAGCTCCGCGGATGCGGAGCTAATGATGCTAATGATGGAGCATCGCCGTCGGTTGTGTGATAGTAAAGGGTTAACCTTCCGTCATGTGGCAGTGAAAGGGTTAAATTACACAGTGCTCATGATTAACAGAATGATAGAGGCTCTCGCCACACACACACACACACACACACACACACACGCAGGCAACAATCGAGAATCGTGGTTATAACACAGCTTGTGATAATAATGCAATCATTAATACAACAGATGAATCCGTATTGTCAAAGAGATGACTTTTGCAGAAATGCATAACCAGCGGAAAGAAGTAATCAATACTGTAATTTCACACATTTTGCCTTAGAACATTCAACTGTTTCCATTTGAAGATAACAATAAGACATGAAGATGTTCCACTAAGACAAGAAGATGTTCCACTAAGACAATAAGACATGAAGATGTTCAACTAAGACAAGAAGATGTTCCACTAAGACATGAAGATGTTCCACTAAGACAATAAGACATGAAGATGTTCCACTAAGACAATAAAACATGAAGATGTTCCACTAAGACAATAAGACATGAAGATGTTCCACTAAGACATGAAGATGTTCCACTAAGACAATAAGACATGAAGATGTTCCACTAAGACATGAAGATGTTCCACTAAGACAATAAGACATGAAGATGTTCCACTAAGACATGAAGATGTTCCACTAAGACAATAAGACATGAAGATGTTCCACTAAGACAATAAGACATGAAGATGTTCCACTAAGACAATAAGACATGAAGATGCTCCACTAAGACATGAAGACATGAAGATGTTCCACTAAGACATGAAGATGTTCCACTAAGACATGAAGATGTTCCACTAAGACAATAAGACATGAAGATGCTCCACTAAGACATGAAGACATGAAGATGTTCCACTAAGACATGAAGATGTTCCACTAAGACAATAAGACATGAAGATGCTCCACTAAGACAATAAGACATGAAGATGTTCCACTAAGACAATAAGACATGAAGATGTTCCACTAAGACAATAAGACATGAAGATGTTCCACTAAGACAGTAAGACGTGAAGATGTTCCACTAAGACAATAAGACATGAAGATGCTCCACTAAGACAAGAAGACATGAAGATGTTCCACTAAGACAATAAAACATGAAGATGTTCCACTAAGACAAGAAGACATGAAGATGTTCAACTAAGACAATAAAACATGAAGATGTTCCACTAAGACAATAAGACATGAAGATGTTCCACTAAGACAATAAGACATGAAGATGTTCCACTAAGACAATAAGACATGAAGATGTTCCACTAAGACAATAAGACGTGAAGATGTTCCACTAAGACAATAAGACATGAAGATGTTCCACTAAGACAAGAAGACATGAAGATGTTCCACTAAGACAATAAGACATGAAGATGTTCCACTAAGACAATAAGACATGAAGATGTTCCACTAAGACAATAAGACATGAAGATGTTCCACTGAGACAATAAGACATGAAGATGTTCCACTAAGACAATAAGACATGAAGATGTTCCACTAAGACAATAAGACATGAAGATGTTCCACTAAGACAATAAAACATGAAGATGTTCCACTAAGACAATAAGACATGAAGATGTTCCACTAAGACAATAAGACATGAAGATGTTCCACTAAGACAATAAGACATGAAGATGTTCCACTAAGACATGAAGATGTTCCACTAAGACAATAAGACATGAAGATGTTCCACTAAGACAATAAGACATGAAGATGTTCCACTAAGACAATAAAACATGAAGATGTTCCACTAAGACAATAAGACATGAAGATGTTCCACTAAGACATGAAGATGTTCCACTAAGACAATAAGACATGAAGATGTTCCACTAAGACAATAAGACATGAAGATGTTCCACTAAGACAATAAGACATGAAGATGTTCCACTAAGACATGAAGACATGAAGATGTTCCACTAAGACAATAAGACATGAAGATGTTCCACTAAGACAATAAGACATGAAGATGTTCCACTAAGACAATAAAACATGAAGATGTTCCACTAAGACAATAAGACATGAAGATGCTCCACTAAGACAATAAGACATGAAGATGTTCCACTAAGACAATAAGACATGAAGATGTTCCACTAAGACAAGAATAAGACATGAATATGTTCCACTAAGACAATAAGACATGAATATGTTCCACTAAGACAATAAAACATGAAGATGTTCCACTAAGACAATAAGACGTGAATATGTTCCACTAAGACAATAAAACATGAAGATGTTCCACTAAGACATGAAGATGTTCCACTAAGACAATAAGACATGAAGATGCTCCACTAAGACAATAAGACATGAAGATGTTCCACTAAGACAATAAGACATGAAGATGTTCCACTAAGACATGAAGATGCTCCACTAAGACAATAAGACATGAAGATGTTCCACTAAGACAATAAGACATGAAGATGTTCCACTAAGACAATAAGACATGAAGATGTTCCACTAAGACATGAAGATGTTCCACTAAGACAATAAGACATGAAGATGTTCCACTAAGACATGAAGATGTTCCACTAAGACAATAAGACATGAAGATGTTCCACTAAGACAATAAGACATGAAGATGTTCCACTAAGACAATAAGACATGAAGATGCTCCACTAAGACATGAAGACATGAAGATGTTCCACTAAGACATGAAGATGTTCCACTAAGACATGAAGATGTTCCACTAAGACAATAAGACATGAAGATGCTCCACTAAGACATGAAGACATGAAGATGTTCCACTAAGACATGAAGATGTTCCACTAAGACAATAAGACATGAAGATGCTCCACTAAGACAATAAGACATGAAGATGTTCCACTAAGACAATAAGACATGAAGATGTTCCACTAAGACAATAAGACATGAAGATGTTCCACTAAGACAATAAGACGTGAAGATGTTCCACTAAGACAATAAGACATGAAGATGCTCCACTAAGACAAGAAGACATGAAGTTGTTCCACTAAGACAATAAAACATGAAGATGTTCCACTAAGACAAGAAGACATGAAGATGTTCCACTAAGACAATAAAACATGAAGATGTTCCACTAAGACAATAAGACATGAAGATGTTCCACTAAGACAATAAGACATGAAGATGTTCCACTAAGACAATAAGACGTGAAGATGTTCCACTAAGACAATAAGACATGAAGATGTTCCACTAAGACAAGAAGACATGAAGATGTTCCACTAAGACAATAAGACATGAAGATGTTCCACTAAGACAATAAGACATGAAGATGTTCCACTAAGACAATAAGACATGAAGATGTTCCACTGAGACAATAAGACATGAAGATGTTCCACTAAGACAATAAGACATGAAGATGTTCCACTAAGACAATAAGACATGAAGATGTTCCACTAAGACAATAAAACATGAAGATGTTCCACTAAGACAATAAGACATGAAGATGTTCCACTAAGACAATAAGACATGAAGATGTTCCACTAAGACAATAAGACATGAAGATGTTCCACTAAGACATGAAGATGTTCCACTAAGACAATAAGACATGAAGATGTTCCACTAAGACAATAAGACATGAAGATGTTCCACTAAGACAATAAAACATGAAGATGTTCCACTAAGACAATAAGACATGAAGATGTTCCACTAAGACATGAAGATGTTCCACTAAGACAATAAGACATGAAGATGTTCCACTAAGACAATAAGACATGAAGATGTTCCACTAAGACAATAAGACATGAAGATGTTCCACTAAGACATGAAGACATGAAGATGTTCCACTAAGACAATAAGACATGAAGATGTTCCACTAAGACAATAAGACATGAAGATGTTCCACTAAGACAATAAAACATGAAGATGTTCCACTAAGACAATAAGACATGAAGATGCTCCACTAAGACAATAAGACATGAAGATGTTCCACTAAGACAATAAGACATGGAGATGTTCCACTAAGACAAGAATAAGACATGAATATGTTCCACTAAGACAATAAGACATGAATATGTTCCACTAAGACAATAAAACATGAAGATGTTCCACTAAGACAATAAGACGTGAATATGTTCCACTAAGACAATAAAACATGAAGATGTTCCACTAAGACATGAAGATGTTCCACTAAGACAATAAGACATGAAGATGCTCCACTAAGACAATAAGACATGAAGATGTTCCACTAAGACAATAAGACATGAAGATGTTCCACTAAGACATGAAGATGCTCCACTAAGACAATAAGACATGAAGATGTTCCACTAAGACAATAAGACATGAAGATGTTCCACTAAGACAATAAGACATGAAGATGTTCCACTAAGACAATAAGACATGAAGATGTTCCACTAAGACAATAAGACGTGAAGATGTTCCACTAAGACATGAAGATGTTCCACTAAGACAATAAGACATGAAGATGTTCCACTAAGACAATAAGACATGAAGATGTTCCACTAAGACAAGAAGACATGAACATGCTCCACTAAGACAATAAGACATGAAGATGTTCCACTAAGACATGAAGACATGAATATGCTCCACTAAGACAATAAGACATGAAGTTGTTCCACTAAGACAATAAGACATGAAGATGTTCCACTAAGACATGAAGATGCTCCACTAAGACAATAAGACATGAAGATGTTCCACTAAGACAATAAGACATGAAGATGTTCCACTAAGACAATAAGACGTGAAGATCTTCCACTAAGACAATAAGACATGAAGATGTTCCACTAAGACAATAAGACGTGAAGATGTTCCACTAAGACATGAAGATGTTCCACTAAGACAATAAGACATGAAGATGTTCCACTAAGACAAGAAGACATGAAGATGCTCCACTAAGACAATAAGACATGAAGATGTTCCACTAAGACATGAAGACATGAATATGCTCCACTAAGACAATAAGACATGAAGATGTTCCACTAAGACATGAAGACATGAAGATGCTCCACTAAGACAATAAGACATGAAGATGTTCCACTAAGACAATAAGACATGAAGATGTTCCACTAAGACAATAAGACGTGAAGATGTTCCACTAAGACAATAAAACGTGAAGATGTTCCACTAAGACAAGAAGACATGAAGATGTTCCACTAAGACAATAAGACATGAAGATGTTCCACTAAGACAATAAGACATGAAGATGTTCCACTAAGACAATAAGACATGAAGATGTTCCACTAAGACATGAAGATGTTCCACTAAGACAATAAGACATGAAGATGTTCCACTAAGACAATAAAACATGAAGATGTTCCACTAAGACAATAAGACATGAAGATGTTCCACTAAGACAATAAGACATGAAGATGTTCCACTAAGACAATAAGACATGAAGATGTTCCGCTAAGACAATAAAACATGAAGATGTTCCACTAAGACAATAAGACATGAAGATGTTCCAACTAGACAATAAGACATGAAGATGTTCCACTAAGACAATAAAACATGAAGATGTTCCACTAAGACAATAAGACATGAAGATGTTCCACTAAGACAAGAATAAGACATGAATATGTTCCACTAAGACAATAAGACATGAATATGTTCCACTAAGACAATAAAACATGAAGATGTTCCACTAAGACAATAAGACGTGAATATGTTCCACTAAGACAATAAAACATGAAGATGTTCCACTAAGACATGAAGATGTTCCACTAAGACAATAAGACATGAAGATGCTCCACTAAGACAATAAGACATGAAGATGTTCCACTAAGACAATAAGCCATGAAGATGTTCCACTAAGACATGAAGATGCTCCACTAAGACAATAAGACATGAAGATGTTCCACTAAGACAATAAGACATGAAGATGTTCCACTAAGACAATAAGACATGAAGATGTTCCACTAAGACATGAAGATGTTCCACTAAGACAATAAGACATGAAGATGTTCCACTAAGACAATAAGACATGAAGATGTTCCACTAAGACATGAAGATGTTCCACTAAGACATGAAGACATGAATATGCTCCACTAAGACAATAAGACATGAAGTTGTTCCACTAAGACAATAAGACATGAAGATGTTCCACTAAGACATGAAGATGCTCCACTAAGACAATAAGACATGAAGATGTTCCACTAAGACAATAAGACATGAAGATGTTCCACTAAGACAATAAGACGTGAAGATCTTCCACTAAGACAATAAGACATGAAGATGTTCCACTAAGACAATAAGACGTGAAGATGTTCCACTAAGACATGAAGATGTTCCACTAAGACAATAAGACATGAAGATGTTCCACTAAGACAAGAAGACATGAAGATGCTCCACTAAGACAATAAGACATGAAGATGTTCCACTAAGACATGAAGACATGAATATGCTCCACTAAGACAATAAGACATGAAGATGTTCCACTAAGACATGAAGACATGAAGATGCTCCACTAAGACAATAAGACATGAAGATGTTCCACTAAGACAATAAGACATGAAGATGTTCCACTAAGACAATAAGACGTGAAGATGTTCCACTAAGACAATAAAACGTGAAGATGTTCCACTAAGACAAGAAGACATGAAGATGTTCCACTAAGACAATAAGACATGAAGATGTTCCACTAAGACAATAAGACATGAAGATGTTCCACTAAGACAATAAGACATGAAGATGTTCCACTAAGACATGAAGATGTTCCACTAAGACAATAAGACATGAAGATGTTCCACTAAGACAATAAAACATGAAGATGTTCCACTAAGACAATAAGACATGAAGATGTTCCACTAAGACAATAAGACATGAAGATGTTCCACTAAGACAATAAGACATGAATATGTTCCGCTAAGACAATAAAACATGAAGATGTTCCACTAAGACAATAAGACATGAAGATGTTCCAACTAGACAATAAGACATGAAGATGTTCCACTAAGACAATAAAACATGAAGATGTTCCACTAAGACAATAAGACATGAAGATGTTCCACTAAGACAAGAATAAGACATGAATATGTTCCACTAAGACAATAAGACATGAATATGTTCCACTAAGACAATAAAACATGAAGATGTTCCACTAAGACAATAAGACGTGAATATGTTCCACTAAGACAATAAAACATGAAGATGTTCCACTAAGACATGAAGATGTTCCACTAAGACAATAAGACATGAAGATGCTCCACTAAGACAATAAGACATGAAGATGTTCCACTAAGACAATAAGCCATGAAGATGTTCCACTAAGACATGAAGATGCTCCACTAAGACAATAAGACATGAAGATGTTCCACTAAGACAATAAGACATGAAGATGTTCCACTAAGACAATAAGACATGAAGATGTTCCACTAAGACATGAAGATGTTCCACTAAGACAATAAGACATGAAGATGTTCCACTAAGACATGAAGATGTTCCACTAAGACAATAAGACATGAAGATGTTCCACTAAGACAATAAGACATGAAGATGTTCCACTAAGACAATAAGACATGAAGATGCTCCACTAAGACATGAAGACATGAAGATGTTCCACTAAGACATGAAGATGTTCCACTAAGACATGAAGATGTTCCACTAAGACAATAAGACATGAAGATGCTCCACTAAGACATGAAGACATGAAGATGTTCCACTAAGACATGAAGATGTTCCACTAAGACAATAAGACATGAAGATGCTCCACTAAGACAATAAGACATGAAGATGTTCCACTAAGACAATAAGACATGAAGATGTTCCACTAAGACAATAAGACATGAAGATGTTCCACTAAGACAATAAGACGTGAAGATGTTCCACTAAGACAATAAGACATGAAGATGCTCCACTAAGACAAGAAGACATGAAGTTGTTCCACTAAGACAATAAAACATGAAGATGTTCCACTAAGACAAGAAGACATGAAGATGTTCCACTAAGACAATAAAACATGAAGATGTTCCACTAAGACAATAAGACATGAAGATGTTCCACTAAGACAATAAGACATGAAGATGTTCCACTAAGACAATAAGACGTGAAGATGTTCCACTAAGACAATAAGACATGAAGATGTTCCACTAAGACAAGAAGACATGAAGATGTTCCACTAAGACAATAAGACATGAAGATGTTCCACTAAGACAATAAGACATGAAGATGTTCCACTAAGACAATAAGACATGAAGATGTTCCACTGAGACAATAAGACATGAAGATGTTCCACTAAGACAATAAGACATGAAGATGTTCCACTAAGACAATAAGACATGAAGATGTTCCACTAAGACAATAAAACATGAAGATGTTCCACTAAGACAATAAGACATGAAGATGTTCCACTAAGACAATAAGACATGAAGATGTTCCACTAAGACATGAAGATGTTCCACTAAGACAATAAGACATGAAGATGCTCCACTAAGACAATAAGACATGAAGATGTTCCACTAAGACAATAAGACATGAAGATGTTCCACTAAGACATGAAGATGCTCCACTAAGACAATAAGACATGAAGATGTTCCACTAAGACAATAAGACATGAAGATGTTCCACTAAGACAATAAGACATGAAGATGTTCCACTAAGACAATAAGACATGAAGATGTTCCACTAAGACAATAAGACGTGAAGATGTTCCACTAAGACATGAAGATGTTCCACTAAGACAATAAGACATGAAGATGTTCCACTAAGACAATAAGACATGAAGATGTTCCACTAAGACAAGAAGACATGAACATGCTCCACTAAGACAATAAGACATGAAGATGTTCCACTAAGACATGAAGACATGAATATGCTCCACTAAGACAATAAGACATGAAGTTGTTCCACTAAGACAATAAGACATGAAGATGTTCCACTAAGACATGAAGATGCTCCACTAAGACAATAAGACATGAAGATGTTCCACTAAGACAATAAGACATGAAGATGTTCCACTAAGACAATAAGACGTGAAGATCTTCCACTAAGACAATAAGACATGAAGATGTTCCACTAAGACAATAAGACGTGAAGATGTTCCACTAAGACATGAAGATGTTCCACTAAGACAATAAGACATGAAGATGTTCCACTAAGACAAGAAGACATGAAGATGCTCCACTAAGACAATAAGACATGAAGATGTTCCACTAAGACATGAAGACATGAATATGCTCCACTAAGACAATAAGACATGAAGATGTTCCACTAAGACATGAAGACATGAAGATGCTCCACTAAGACAATAAGACATGAAGATGTTCCACTAAGACAATAAGACATGAAGATGTTCCACTAAGACAATAAGACGTGAAGATGTTCCACTAAGACAATAAAACGTGAAGATGTTCCACTAAGACAAGAAGACATGAAGATGTTCCACTAAGACAATAAGACATGAAGATGTTCCACTAAGACAATAAGACATGAAGATGTTCCACTAAGACAATAAGACATGAAGATGTTCCACTAAGACATGAAGATGTTCCACTAAGACAATAAGACATGAAGATGTTCCACTAAGACAATAAAACATGAAGATGTTCCACTAAGACAATAAGACATGAAGATGTTCCACTAAGACAATAAGACATGAAGATGTTCCACTAAGACAATAAGACATGAAGATGTTCCGCTAAGACAATAAAACATGAAGATGTTCCACTAAGACAATAAGACATGAAGATGTTCCAACTAGACAATAAGACATGAAGATGTTCCACTAAGACAATAAAACATGAAGATGTTCCACTAAGACAATAAGACATGAAGATGTTCCACTAAGACAAGAATAAGACATGAATATGTTCCACTAAGACAATAAGACATGAATATGTTCCACTAAGACAATAAAACATGAAGATGTTCCACTAAGACAATAAGACGTGAATATGTTCCACTAAGACAATAAAACATGAAGATGTTCCACTAAGACATGAAGATGTTCCACTAAGACAATAAGACATGAAGATGCTCCACTAAGACAATAAGACATGAAGATGTTCCACTAAGACAATAAGCCATGAAGATGTTCCACTAAGACATGAAGATGCTCCACTAAGACAATAAGACATGAAGATGTTCCACTAAGACAATAAGACATGAAGATGTTCCACTAAGACAATAAGACATGAAGATGTTCCACTAAGACATGAAGATGTTCCACTAAGACAATAAGACATGAAGATGTTCCACTAAGACATGAAGATGTTCCACTAAGACAATAAGACATGAAGATGTTCCACTAAGACAATAAGACATGAAGATGTTCCACTAAGACAATAAGACATGAAGATGCTCCACTAAGACATGAAGACATGAAGATGTTCCACTAAGACATGAAGATGTTCCACTAAGACATGAAGATGTTCCACTAAGACAATAAGACATGAAGATGCTCCACTAAGACATGAAGACATGAAGATGTTCCACTAAGACATGAAGATGTTCCACTAAGACAATAAGACATGAAGATGCTCCACTAAGACAATAAGACATGAAGATGTTCCACTAAGACAATAAGACATGAAGATGTTCCACTAAGACAATAAGACATGAAGATGTTCCACTAAGACAATAAGACGTGAAGATGTTCCACTAAGACAATAAGACATGAAGATGCTCCACTAAGACAAGAAGACATGAAGTTGTTCCACTAAGACAATAAAACATGAAGATGTTCCACTAAGACAAGAAGACATGAAGATGTTCCACTAAGACAATAAAACATGAAGATGTTCCACTAAGACAATAAGACATGAAGATGTTCCACTAAGACAATAAGACATGAAGATGTTCCACTAAGACAATAAGACGTGAAGATGTTCCACTAAGACAATAAGACATGAAGATGTTCCACTAAGACAAGAAGACATGAAGATGTTCCACTAAGACAATAAGACATGAAGATGTTCCACTAAGACAATAAGACATGAAGATGTTCCACTAAGACAATAAGACATGAAGATGTTCCACTGAGACAATAAGACATGAAGATGTTCCACTAAGACAATAAGACATGAAGATGTTCCACTAAGACAATAAGACATGAAGATGTTCCACTAAGACAATAAAACATGAAGATGTTCCACTAAGACAATAAGACATGAAGATGTTCCACTAAGACAATAAGACATGAAGATGTTCCACTAAGACAATAAGACATGAAGATGTTCCACTAAGACATGAAGATGTTCCACTAAGACAATAAGACATGAAGATGTTCCACTAAGACAATAAGACATGAAGATGTTCCACTAAGACAATAAAACATGAAGATGTTCCACTAAGACAATAAGACATGAAGATGTTCCACTAAGACATGAAGATGTTCCACTAAGACAATAAGACATGAAGATGTTCCACTAAGACAATAAGACATGAAGATGTTCCACTAAGACAATAAGACATGAAGATGTTCCACTAAGACATGAAGACATGAAGATGTTCCACTAAGACAATAAGACATGAAGATGTTCCACTAAGACAATAAGACATGAAGATGTTCCACTAAGACAATAAAACATGAAGATGTTCCACTAAGACAATAAGACATGAAGATGCTCCACTAAGACAATAAGACATGAAGATGTTCCACTAAGACAATAAGACATGGAGATGTTCCACTAAGACAAGAATAAGACATGAATATGTTCCACTAAGACAATAAGACATGAATATGTTCCACTAAGACAATAAAACATGAAGATGTTCCACTAAGACAATAAGACGTGAATATGTTCCACTAAGACAATAAAACATGAAGATGTTCCACTAAGACATGAAGATGTTCCACTAAGACAATAAGACATGAAGATGCTCCACTAAGACAATAAGACATGAAGATGTTCCACTAAGACAATAAGACATGAAGATGTTCCACTAAGACATGAAGATGCTCCACTAAGACAATAAGACATGAAGATGTTCCACTAAGACAATAAGACATGAAGATGTTCCACTAAGACAATAAGACATGAAGATGTTCCACTAAGACAATAAGACATGAAGATGTTCCACTAAGACAATAAGACGTGAAGATGTTCCACTAAGACATGAAGATGTTCCACTAAGACAATAAGACATGAAGATGTTCCACTAAGACAATAAGACATGAAGATGTTCCACTAAGACAAGAAGACATGAACATGCTCCACTAAGACAATAAGACATGAAGATGTTCCACTAAGACATGAAGACATGAATATGCTCCACTAAGACAATAAGACATGAAGTTGTTCCACTAAGACAATAAGACATGAAGATGTTCCACTAAGACATGAAGATGCTCCACTAAGACAATAAGACATGAAGATGTTCCACTAAGACAATAAGACATGAAGATGTTCCACTAAGACAATAAGACGTGAAGATCTTCCACTAAGACAATAAGACATGAAGATGTTCCACTAAGACAATAAGACGTGAAGATGTTCCACTAAGACATGAAGATGTTCCACTAAGACAATAAGACATGAAGATGTTCCACTAAGACAATAAAACATGAAGATGTTCCACTAAGACAATAAGACGTGAATATGTTCCACTAAGACAATAAAACATGAAGATGTTCCACTAAGACATGAAGATGTTCCACTAAGACAATAAGACATGAAGATGCTCCACTAAGACAATAAGACATGAAGATGTTCCACTAAGACAATAAGCCATGAAGATGTTCCACTAAGACATGAAGATGCTCCACTAAGACAATAAGACATGAAGATGTTCCACTAAGACAATAAGACATGAAGATGTTCCACTAAGACAATAAGACATGAAGATGTTCCACTAAGACATGAAGATGTTCCACTAAGACAATAAGACATGAAGATGTTCCACTAAGACATGAAGATGTTCCACTAAGACAATAAGACATGAAGATGTTCCACTAAGACAATAAGACATGAAGATGTTCCACTAAGACAATAAGACATGAAGATGCTCCACTAAGACATGAAGACATGAAGATGTTCCACTAAGACATGAAGATGTTCCACTAAGACATGAAGATGTTCCACTAAGACAATAAGACATGAAGATGCTCCACTAAGACATGAAGACATGAAGATGTTCCACTAAGACATGAAGATGTTCCACTAAGACAATAAGACATGAAGATGCTCCACTAAGACAATAAGACATGAAGATGTTCCACTAAGACAATAAGACATGAAGATGTTCCACTAAGACAATAAGACATGAAGATGTTCCACTAAGACAATAAGACGTGAAGATGTTCCACTAAGACAATAAGACATGAAGATGCTCCACTAAGACAAGAAGACATGAAGTTGTTCCACTAAGACAATAAAACATGAAGATGTTCCACTAAGACAAGAAGACATGAAGATGTTCCACTAAGACAATAAAACATGAAGATGTTCCACTAAGACAATAAGACATGAAGATGTTCCACTAAGACAATAAGACATGAAGATGTTCCACTAAGACAATAAGACGTGAAGATGTTCCACTAAGACAATAAGACATGAAGATGTTCCACTAAGACAAGAAGACATGAAGATGTTCCACTAAGACAATAAGACATGAAGATGTTCCACTAAGACAATAAGACATGAAGATGTTCCACTAAGACAATAAGACATGAAGATGTTCCACTGAGACAATAAGACATGAAGATGTTCCACTAAGACAATAAGACATGAAGATGTTCCACTAAGACAATAAGACATGAAGATGTTCCACTAAGACAATAAAACATGAAGATGTTCCACTAAGACAATAAGACATGAAGATGTTCCACTAAGACAATAAGACATGAAGATGTTCCACTAAGACAATAAGACATGAAGATGTTCCACTAAGACATGAAGATGTTCCACTAAGACAATAAGACATGAAGATGTTCCACTAAGACAATAAGACATGAAGATGTTCCACTAAGACAATAAAACATGAAGATGTTCCACTAAGACAATAAGACATGAAGATGTTCCACTAAGACATGAAGATGTTCCACTAAGACAATAAGACATGAAGATGTTCCACTAAGACAATAAGACATGAAGATGTTCCACTAAGACAATAAGACATGAAGATGTTCCACTAAGACATGAAGACATGAAGATGTTCCACTAAGACAATAAGACATGAAGATGTTCCACTAAGACAATAAGACATGAAGATGTTCCACTAAGACAATAAAACATGAAGATGTTCCACTAAGACAATAAGACATGAAGATGCTCCACTAAGACAATAAGACATGAAGATGTTCCACTAAGACAATAAGACATGGAGATGTTCCACTAAGACAAGAATAAGACATGAATATGTTCCACTAAGACAATAAGACATGAATATGTTCCACTAAGACAATAAAACATGAAGATGTTCCACTAAGACAATAAGACGTGAATATGTTCCACTAAGACAATAAAACATGAAGATGTTCCACTAAGACATGAAGATGTTCCACTAAGACAATAAGACATGAAGATGCTCCACTAAGACAATAAGAC
The DNA here is from genome assembly GCF_963971535.1 of Notolepis coatsorum. NCBI lineage: Eukaryota > Metazoa > Chordata > Actinopteri > Aulopiformes > Paralepididae > Notolepis > Notolepis coatsorum. Next base: position 53,555,275 of record NC_140166.1, on the reverse strand, counting down.
ATGAAGATGTTCCACTAAGACAATAAGACATGAAGATGTTCCACTAAGACATGAAGATGCTCCACTAAGACAATAAGACATGAAGATGTTCCACTAAGACAATAAGACATGAAGATGTTCCACTAAGACAATAAGACATGAAGATGTTCCACTAAGACAATAAGACATGAAGATGTTCCACTAAGACAATAAGACGTGAAGATGTTCCACTAAGACATGAAGATGTTCCACTAAGACAATAAGACATGAAGATGTTCCACTAAGACAATAAGACATGAAGATGTTCCACTAAGACAAGAAGACATGAACATGCTCCACTAAGACAATAAGACATGAAGATGTTCCACTAAGACATGAAGACATGAATATGCTCCACTAAGACAATAAGACATGAAGTTGTTCCACTAAGACAATAAGACATGAAGATGTTCCACTAAGACATGAAGATGCTCCACTAAGACAATAAGACATGAAGATGTTCCACTAAGACAATAAGACATGAAGATGTTCCACTAAGACAATAAGACGTGAAGATCTTCCACTAAGACAATAAGACATGAAGATGTTCCACTAAGACAATAAGACGTGAAGATGTTCCACTAAGACATGAAGATGTTCCACTAAGACAATAAGACATGAAGATGTTCCACTAAGACAAGAAGACATGAAGATGCTCCACTAAGACAATAAGACATGAAGATGTTCCACTAAGACATGAAGACATGAATATGCTCCACTAAGACAATAAGACATGAAGATGTTCCACTAAGACATGAAGACATGAAGATGCTCCACTAAGACAATAAGACATGAAGATGTTCCACTAAGACAATAAGACATGAAGATGTTCCACTAAGACAATAAGACGTGAAGATGTTCCACTAAGACAATAAAACGTGAAGATGTTCCACTAAGACAAGAAGACATGAAGATGTTCCACTAAGATAATAAGACATGAAGATGTTCCACTAAGACAATAAGACATGAAGATGTTCCACTAAGACAATAAGACATGAAGATGTTCCACTAAGACATGAAGATGTTCCACTAAGACAATAAGACATGAAGATGTTCCACTAAGACAATAAAACATGAAGATGTTCCACTAAGACAATAAGACATGAAGATGTTCCACTAAGACAATAAGACATGAAGATGTTCCACTAAGACAATAAGACATGAAGATGTTCCGCTAAGACAATAAAACATGAAGATGTTCCACTAAGACAATAAGACATGAAGATGTTCCAACTAGACAATAAGACATGAAGATGTTCCACTAAGACAATAAAACATGAAGATGTTCCACTAAGACAATAAGACATGAAGATGTTCCACTAAGACAATAAGACATGAAGATGTTCCACTAAGACAATAAGACATGAAGATGTTCCACTAAGACAATAAGACATGAATATGTTCCACTAAGACAATAAAACATGAAGATGTTCCACTAAGACAATAAAACATGAAGATGTTCCACTAAGACAATAAGACATGAAGATGTTCCACTAAGACAATAAAACATGAAGATGTTCCACTAAGACAATAAAACATGAAGATGTTCCACTTAGACAATAAGACATGAAGATGTTCCACTAAGACAATAAGACATGAAGATGTTCCACTAAGACAATAAGACATGAAGATGTTCCACTAAGACATGAAGACATGAAGATGTTCCGCTAAGACAATAAGACATGAAGATGTTCCACTAAGACAATAAGACATGAAGATGTTTCACTAAGACATGAAGATGTTCCACTAAGACAATAAGACATGAAGATGTTACACTAAGACAATAAGACATGAATATGTTCCACTAAGACAATAAAACATGAAGATGTTCCACTAAGACAATAAGACATGAAGATGTTCCACTAAGACATGAAGATGTTCCACTAAGACAATAAGACATGAAGATGTTCCACTAAGACAATAAGACATGAAGATGTTCCACTAAGACAATAAAACATGAAGATGTTCCACTAAGACAATAAGACATGAAGATGTTCCACTAAGACAATAAGACATGAAGATGTTCCACTAAGACAATAAGACATGAAGATGTTCCACTAAGACAATAAGACATGAAGATGTTCCACTAAGACAATAAGACATGAAGATGTTCCACTAAGACAATAAGACATGAAGATGTTCCACTAAGACAATAAAACATGAAGATGCTCCACTAAGACAATAAGACATGAAGATGTTCCACTAAGACAATAAGACATGAAGATGTTCCACTAAGACAATAAGACATGAAGATGTTCCACTAAGACAATAAGACATGAAGATGTTCCACTAAGACAATAAGACATGAAGATGTTCCACTAAGACAATAAAACATGAAGATGTTCCACTAAGACAATAAAACATGAAGATGTTCCACTAAGACAATAAGACATGAAGATGTTCCACTAAGACAATAAAACATGAAGATGTTCCACTAAGACAAGAAGACATGAAGATGCTCCACTAAGACAATAAGACATGAAAATGTTCCACTAAGACAATAAGACATGAAGATGTTCCACTAAGACAATAAGACATGAAGATGTTCCACTAAGACAATAAGACATGAATATGTTCCACTAAGACAATAAAACATGAAGATGTTCCACTAAGACAATAAGACATGAAGATGTTCCACTAAGACATGAAGATGTTCCACTAAGACAATAAAACATGAAGATGTTCCACTAAGACATGAAGACATGAAGATGTTCCACTAAGACAATAAGACATGAAGATGCTCCACTAAGACAAGAAGACATGAAGATGCTCCACTAAGACAATAAGACATGAAGATGTTCCACTAAGACAATAAAACATGAAGATGTTCCACTAAGACAATAAAACATGAAGATGTTCCACTAAGACAATAAGACATGAAGATGTTCCACTAAGACAATAAGACATGAAGATGTTCCACTAAGACAATAAGACATGAAGATGTTCCACTAAGACATGAAGACATTCCACTAAGACAATAAGACATGAAGATGTTCCACTAAGACAATAAGACATGAAGATGTTTCACTAAGACATGAAGATGTTCCACTAAGACAATAAGACATGAAGATGTTCCACTAAGACAATAAGACATGAAGATGTTCCACTAAGACAATAAGACATGAAGATGTTCCACTAAGACAATAAGACGTGAAGATGTTCCACTAAGACAATAAGACATGAAGATGTTCCACTAAGACAATAAGACATGAATATGTTCCACTAAGACAATAAGACATGAATATGTTCCACTAAGACAATAAGATGTGAAGATGTTCCACTAAGACAATAAAACATGAAGATGTTCCACTAAGACAAGAAGACATGAAGATGTTCCACTAAGACAATAAGACATGAAGATGTTCCACTAAGACAATAAGACATGAAGATGTTCCACGAAGACAATAAGACATGAAGATGTTCCACTAAGACATGAAGATGTTCCACTAAGACAATAAGACATGAAGATGTTCCACTAAGACAATAAGACATGAAGATGTTCCACTAAGACAATAAAACATGAAGATGTTCCACTAAGACAATAAGACATGAAGATGTTTCACTAAGACATGAAGATGTTCCACTAAGACAATAAGACATGAAGATGTTCCACTAAGACAATAAGACATGAAGATGTTCCACTAAGACAATAAGACATGAAGATGTTTCACTAAGACATGAAGATGTTCCACTAAGACAATAAGACATGAAGATGTTCCACTAAGACAATAAGACATGAATATGTTCCACTAAGACAATAAAACATGAAGATGTTCCACTAAGACAATAAGACATGAAGATGTTCCACTAAGACATGAAGATGTTCCACTAAGACAATAAGACATGAAGATGTTCCACTAAGACAATAAGACATGAAGATGTTCCACTAAGACAATAAAACATGAAGATGTTCCACTAAGACAATAAGACATGAAGATGTTCCACTAAGACAATAAGACATGAAGATGTTCCACTAAGACAATAAGACATGAAGATGTTCCATTAAGACAATAAGACATGAAGATGTTCCACTAAGACAATAAGACATGAATATGTTCCACTAAGACAATAAAACATGAAGATGTTCCACTAAGACAATAAAACATGAAGATGTTCCACTAAGACAATAAGCCATGAAGATGTTCCACTAAGACAATAAAACATGAAGATGTTCCACTAAGACAATAAAACATGAAGATGTTCCACTAAGACAATAAGACATGAAGATGTTCCACTAAGACAATAAAACATGAAGATGTTCCACTAAGACAATAAAACATGAAGATGTTCCACTAAGACAATAAGACATGAAGATGTTCCACTAAGACAATAAGACATGAAGATGTTCCACTAAGACAATAAGACATGAAGATGTTCCACTAATACATGAAGACATGAAGATGTTCCACTAAGACAATAAGACATGAAGATGTTCCACTAAGACAATAAGACATGAAGATGTTTCACTAAGACATGAAGATGTTCCACTAAGACAATAAGACATGAATATGTTCCACTAAGACAATAAAACATGAAGATGTTCCACTAAGACAATAAGACATGAAGATGTTCCACTAAGACATGAAGATGTTCCACTAAGACAATAAAACATGAAGATGTTCCACTAAGACATGAAGACATGAAGATGTTCCACTAAGACAATAAGACATGAAGATGCTCCACTAAGACAAGAAGACATGAAGATGCTCCACTAAGACAATAAGACATGAAGATGTTCCACTAAGACAATAAAACATGAAGATGTTCCACTAAGACAATAAAACATGAAGATGTTCCACTAAGACAATAAGACATGAAGATGTTCCACTAAGACAATAAGACATGAAGATGTTCCACTAAGACAATAAGACATGAAGATGTTCCACTAAGACATGAAGACATGAAGATGTTCCATTAAGACAATAAGACATGAAGATGTTCCACTAAGACAATAAGACATGAAGATGTTCCACTAAGACAATAAGACATGAAGATGTTCCACTAAGACATGAAGACATGAAGATGTTCCATTAAGACAATAAGACATGAAGATGTTCCACTAAGACAATAAGACATGAAGATGTTCCACTAAGACAATAAAACATGAAGATGTTCCACTAAGACAATAAGACATGAAGATGTTCCACTAAGACAATAAGACATGAAGATGCTCCACTAAGACAAGAAGACATGAAGATGTTCCACTAAGACAATAAGACATGAATATGTTCCACTAAGACAAAACATGAAGATGTTCCACTAAAACAAGAAGACATGAAGATGCTCCACTAAGACAATAAGACATGAAGATGTTCCACTAAGACATGAAGATGTTCCACTAAGACAATAAGACATGAAGATGTTCCACTAAGACAATAAGACATGAAGATGTTCCACTAAGACAATAAAACATGAAGATGTTCCACTAAGACAATAAGACATGAAGATGTTCCACTAAGACAATAAGACATGAAGATGCTCCACTAAGACAAGAAGACATGAAGATGTTCCACTAAGACAATAAGACATGAATATGTTCCACTAAGACAATAAAACATGAAGATGTTCCACTAAGACGAGAAGACATGAAGATGCTCCACTAAGACAATAAGACATGAAAATGTTCCACTAAGACAATAAGACATGAAGATGTTCCACTAAGACAATAAGACATGAAGATGTTCCACTAAGACAATAAGACATGAATATGTTCCACTAAGACAATAAGTCATGAAGATGTTCCACAAAGACAATAAGACATGAAGATGTTCCACTAAGACAATAAGACATGAAGATGTTCCACTAAGACAATAAGACATGAAGATGTTCCACTAAGACAATAATACATGAAGATGTTCCACTAAGACAATAAGACATGAATATGTTCCACTAAGACAATAAGACATGAAGATGTTCCACTAAGACAATAAGACGTGAAGATGTTCCACTAAGACAATAAGACATGAAGATGTTCCACTAAGACATGAAGATGTTCCACTAAGACAATAAGACATGAAGATGTTCCACTAAGACAATAAGACATGAAGATGTTCCACTAAGACAATAAAACATGAAGATGTTCCACTAAGACAATAAGACATGAAGATGTTCCACTAAGACAATAAGACATGAAGATGTTCCACTAAGACAATAAGACATGAAGATGTTCCACTAAGACAATAAGACATGAAGATGCTCCACTAAGACAAGAAGACATGAAGATGTTCCACTAAGACAATAAGACATGAATATGTTCCACTAAGACAATAAAACATGAAGATGTTCCACTAAGACGAGAAGACATGAAGATGCTCCACTAAGACAATAAGACATGAAAATGTTCCACTAAGACAATAAGACATGAAGATGTCCCACTAAGACAATAAGACATGAAGATGTTCCACTAAGACAATAAGACATGAATATGTTCCACTAAGACAATAAGTCATGAAGATGTTCCACAAAGACAATAAGACATGAAGATGTTCCACTAAGACAATAAGACATGAAGATGTTCCACTAAGACAATAAGACATGAAGATGTTCCACTAAGACAATAATACATGAAGATGTTCCACTAAGACAATAAGACATGAATATGTTCCACTAAGACAATAAGACATGAAGATGTTCCACTAAGACAATAAGACGTGAAGATGTTCCACTAAGACAATAAGACATGAAGATGTTCCACTAAGACAATAAGACATGAAGATGTTCCACTAAGACAATAAGACATGAATATGTTCCACTAAGACAATAAGACATGAAGATGTTCCACTAAGACAATAAAACATGAAGATGTTCCACTAAGACAATAAGACATGAAGATGTTCCACTAAGACAATAAGACATGAAGATGTTCCACTAAGACAATAAGACATGAAGATGTTCCACTAAGACATAGGTGTCAAACTCATGGCCCGCGGGCCAAATGTGGCCCGCCACGTCATTTGATGTGGCCCCCCAAGAGCTCTGGTAAAAAAAAATTAAAAAAGATTATTACATTTTTTTTTTTTTTTTTTTACATTAATCTTGGGTTAAAAAATTGCGGCGTTAAAATAATTGTGGGTTAATGCGTTAATAAAGCTTTAACTTTGACAGCCTTAGTTATTACACATTCTTACACATACATGTATGTTGAACATCTGAGGTATTGATGAAGTAACAAAGGAAAAAAGCCAAAAGCACTTACTCCTCAGACATTCTTTGACAATTTTACAGCCCAAAATACAAAAAAGATCCAGGCGGAATAGGTAACAAAGGGTTGAATAAATATTGTCTGAACTGTCAGATGCAAACTGGCTGTGTGACATAACCGAGCATCTTGCTCAATTGAATAAGAAGCTGTAGGGACGCAAACAAGTCCCACCCAAAACTTGACCAATATAGTTGTGAACTGAGACAACCCTTATTTTGTTATTTTTGAGTACAGTTACAGTTGTGTGTTCATGCAGACACATAATAGCAATTTCATTACGAATTGAGAATGGTGGACCCTGATGTAAACAAGTCGAAAGTCTTTCTCTGGTCTGCATCCCCTTAACAATTGTGTGTATTGAGCTGTACTGTACTGTACCCATTCTGCAATCTGTTAATTAAAGTTAATTAAACTATCTTCCATTAGTTGGATGTATGGCATCTGCAAGGTTGTGTGCAGCCATTTGTTTTTGTAACATCTGCTACATCTGTCCCACGTGTTCTTTGCAGCTCAGTTGTTAGTTCTGCCCCTCTTGACTGTGACAAAAAGGTTTTGAACAAACTTAATGTCATAGCTTGTATTTGATGATCTTCTTCTTTGTTATTTACTTGAATGGTTTGATCATTGATTAATGGAGTAATATGGGGTTCTGATAAACTAAAATTATTTGTTAAAATAACATAAGCTAACATATATTTTTACATCTATGCAAATGCATATGCAATATGTATAACTTGAATAAGTAACAAAATACAGAAACAACATGTTTAACAATATGTAAATGAGTAGCTACATTTATTTCACATTACATTAACATATATACGGTCTTTGGCCCTTTGAGGGCAACCATAATGCTGATGTGGCCCTCTGTGAAAATGAGTTTGACACCCCTGCACTAAGACAATAAGACATGAAGATGTTCCACTAAGACAATAAGACATGAAGATGTTCCACTAAGACAATAAGACATGAATATGTTCCACTAAGACAATAAGACATGAAGATGTTCCACTAAGACAATAAGACATGAAGATGTTCCACTAAGACAATAAGACATGAAGATGTTCCACTAAGACAATAAGACGTGAAGATGTTCCACTAAGACAATAAAACATGAAGATGTTCCACTAAGACAATAAGACGTGAAGATGTTCCACTAAGACATGAAGATGTTCCACTAAGACAATAAGACATGAAGATGTTCCACTAAGACACGAAGATGTTCCACTAAGACAATAAGACATGAAGATGTTCCACTAAGACAATAAGACATGAAGATGTTCCACTAAGACAATAAGACATGAAGATGTTCCACTAAGACAATAAGACATGAAGATGTTCCACTAAGACAATAAGACATGAAGATGTTCCACTAAGACAATAAGACATGAATATGTTCCACTAAGACATGAAGACATGAAGATGTTCCACTAAGACAATAAGACATGAAGATGTTCCACTAAGACAATAAGACATGAAGATGTTTCACTAAGACATGAAGATGTTCCACTAAGACAATAAGACATGAAGATGTTCCACTAAGACAATAAGACATGAAGATGTTCCACTAAGACAATAAGACATGAAGATGTTCCACTAAGACAATAAAACATGAAGATGTTCCACTAAGACAATAAGACATGAAGATGTTCCACTAAGACAAGAAGACATGAAGATGCTCCACTAAGACAATAAGACATGAAAATGTTCCACTAAGACAATAAGACATGAAGATGTTCCACTAAGACAATAAGACATGAAGATGTTCCACTAAGACAATAAGACATGAATATGGTCCACTAAGACAATAAGTCATGAAGATGTTCCACAAAGACAATAAGACATGAAGATGTTCCACTAAGACAATAAGACATGAAGATGTTCCACTAAGACAATAATACATGAAGATGTTCCACTAAGACAATAAGACATGAATATGTTCCACTAAGACAATAAGACATGAAGATGTTCCACTAAGACAATAAGACGTGAAGATGTTCCACTAAGACAATAAGACATGAAGATGTTCCACTAAGACAATAAGACATGAAGATGTTCCACTAAGACAATAAGACATGAATATGTTCCACTAAGACAATAAGACATGAAGATGTTCCACTAAGACAATAAAACATGAAGATGTTCCACTAAGACATGAAGACATGAAGATGTTCCACTAAGACAATAAGACATGAAGATGCTCCACTAAGACAAGAAGACATGAAGATGCTCCACTAAGACAATAAGACATGAAGATGTTCCACTAAGACATAGGTGTCAAACTCATGGCCCGCAGGCCAAATGTGGCCCGCCACGTCATTTGATGTGGCCCCCCAAGAGCTCTGGTAAAAAAAATTAAAAAAAAATTATTACATTTTTTTTTTTTTTTTTTTATACATTAATCTTGGGTTAAAAAATTGCGGCGTTAAAATAATTGTGGGTTAATGTGTTAATAAAGCTTTAACTTTGACAGCCTTAGTTATTACACATTCTTACACATACATGTATGTTGAACATCTGAGGTATTGATGAAGTAACAAAGGAAAAAAGCCAAAAGCACTTACTCCTCAGACATTCTTTGACAATTTTACAGCCCAAAATACAAAAAAGATCCAGGCGGAATAGGTAACAAAGGGTTGAAGAAATATTGTCTGAACTGTCAGATGCAAACTGGCTGTGTGACATAACCGAGCATCTTGCTCAATTGAATAAGAAGCTGTAGGGACGCAAACAAGTCCCACCCAAAACTTGACCAATATAGTTGTGAACTGAGACAACCCTTATTTTGTTATTTTTGAGTACAGTTACAGTTGTGTGTTCATGCAGACACATAATAGCAATTTCATTACGAATTGAGAATGGTGGACCCTGATGTAAACAAGTCGAAAGTCTTTCTCTGGTCTGCATCCCCTTAACAATTGTGTGTATTGAGCTGTACTGTACTGTACCCATTCTGCAATCTGTTAATTAAAGTTAATTAAACTATCTTCCATTAGTTGGATGTATGGCATCTGCAAGGTTGTGTGCAGCCATTTGTTTTTGTAACATCTGCTACATCTGTCCCACGTGTTCTTTGCAGCTCAGTTGTTAGTTCTGCCCCTCTTGACTGTGACAAAAAGGTTTTGAACAAACTTAATGTCATAGCTTGTATTTGATGATCTTCTTCTTTGTTATTTACTTGAATGGTTTGATCATTGATTAATGGAGTAATATGGGGTTCTGATAAACTAAAATTATTTGTTAAAATAACATAAGCTAACATATATTTTTACATCTATGCAAATGCATATGCAATATGTATAACTTGAATAAGTAACAAAATACAGAAACAACATGTTTAACAATATGTAAATGAGTAGCTACATTTATTTCACATTACATTAACATATATACGGTCTTTGGCCCTTTGAGGGCAACCATAATGCTGATGTGGCCCTCTGTGAAAATGAGTTTGACACCCCTGCACTAAGACAATAAGACATGAAGATGTTCCACTAAGACAATAAGACATGAATATGTTCCACTAAGACAATAAGACATGAAGATGTTCCACTAAGACAATAAGACATGAAGATGTTCCACTAAGACAATAAGACATGAAGATGTTCCACTAAGACAATAAGACATGAAGATGTTCCACTAAGACAATAAGACGTGAAGATGTTCCACTAAGACAATAAAACATGAAGATGTTCCACTAAGACAATAAGACGTGAAGATGTTCCACTAAGACATGAAGATGTTCCACTAAGACAATAAGACATGAAGATGTTCCACTAAGACACGAAGATGTTCCACTAAGACAATAAGACATGAAGATGTTCCACTAAGACAATAAGACATGAAGATGTTCCACTAAGACAATAAGACATGAAGATGTTCCACTAAGACAATAAGACATGAAGATGTTCCACTAAGACAATAAGACATGAAGATGTTCCACTAAGACAATAAGACATGAAGATGTTCCACTAAGACAATAAGACATGAATATGTTCCACTAAGACATGAAGACATGAAGATGTTCCACTAAGACAATAAGACATGAAGATGTTCCACTAAGACAATAAGACATGAAGATGTTTCACTAAGACATGAAGATGTTCCACTAAGACAATAAGACATGAAGATGTTCCACTAAGACAATAAGACATGAAGATGTTCCACTAAGACAATAAAACATGAAGATGTTCCACTAAGACAATAAGACATGAAGATGTTCCACTAAGACAAGAAGACATGAAGATGCTCCACTAAGACAATAAGACATGAAAATGTTCCACTAAGACAATAAGACATGAAGATGTTCCACTAAGACAATAAGACATGAAGATGTTCCACTAAGACAATAAGACATGAATATGGTCCACTAAGACAATAAGTCATGAAGATGTTCCACAAAGACAATAAGACATGAAGATGTTCCACTAAGACAATAAGACATGAAGATGTTCCACTAAGACAATAATACATGAAGATGTTCCACTAAGACAATAAGACATGAATATGTTCCACTAAGACAATAAGACATGAAGATGTTCCACTAAGACAATAAGACGTGAAGATGTTCCACTAAGACAATAAGACATGAAGATGTTCCACTAAGACAATAAGACATGAAGATGTTCCACTAAGACAATAAGACATGAATATGTTCCACTAAGACAATAAGACATGAAGATGTTCCACTAAGACAATAAAACATGAAGATGTTCCACTAAGACATGAAGACATGAAGATGTTCCACTAAGACAATAAGACATGAAGATGCTCCACTAAGACAAGAAGACATGAAGATGCTCCACTAAGACAATAAGACATGAAGATGTTCCACTAAGACATAGGTGTCAAACTCATGGCCCGCAGGCCAAATGTGGCCCGCCACGTCATTTGATGTGGCCCCCCAAGAGCTCTGGTAAAAAAAATTAAAAAAAAATTATTACATTTTTTTTTTTTTTTTTTTATACATTAATCTTGGGTTAAAAAATTGCGGCGTTAAAATAATTGTGGGTTAATGTGTTAATAAAGCTTTAACTTTGACAGCCTTAGTTATTACACATTCTTACACATACATGTATGTTGAACATCTGAGGTATTGATGAAGTAACAAAGGAAAAAAGCCAAAAGCACTTACTCCTCAGACATTCTTTGACAATTTTACAGCCCAAAATACAAAAAAGATCCAGGCGGAATAGGTAACAAAGGGTTGAAGAAATATTGTCTGAACTGTCAGATGCAAACTGGCTGTGTGACATAACCGAGCATCTTGCTCAATTGAATAAGAAGCTGTAGGGACGCAAACAAGTCCCACCCAAAACTTGACCAATATAGTTGTGAACTGAGACAACCCTTATTTTGTTATTTTTGAGTACAGTTACAGTTGTGTGTTCATGCAGACACATAATAGCAATTTCATTACGAATTGAAAATGGTGGACCCTGATGTAAACAAGTCGAAAGTCTTTCTCTGGTCAGCATCCCCTTAACAATTGTGTGTATTGAGCTGTACTGTACTGTACCCATTCTGCAATCTGTTAATTAAAGTTAATTAAACTATCTTCCATTAGTTGGATGTATGGCCTCTGCAAGGTTGTGTGCAGCCATTTGTTTTTGTAACATCTGCTACATCTGTCCCACGTGTTCTTTGCAGCTCAGTTGTTAGTTCTGCCCCTCTTGACTGTGACAAAAAGGTTTTGAACAAACTTAATGTCATAGCTTGTATTTGATGATCTTCTTCTTTGTTATTTACTTGAATGGTTTGATCATTGATTAATGGAGTAATATGGGGTTCTGATAAACTAAAATTATTTGTTAAAATAACATAAGCTAACATATATTTTTACATCTATGCAAATTATGCAATATGTATAACTTGAATAAGTAATAAATACAGAAACAACATGTTTAACAATATGTAAATGAGTAGCTACATTTATTTCACATTACATTAACATATATACGGTCTTTGGCCCTTTGAGGGCAACCATAATGCTGATGTGGCCCTCTGTGAAAATGAGTTTGACACCCCTGCACTAAGACAATAAGACATGAAGATGTTCCACTAAGACAATAAGACATGAAGATGTTCCACTAAGACAATAAGACATGAATATGTTCCACTAAGACAATAAGACATGAAGATGTTCCACTAAGACAATAAGACATGAAGATGTTCCACTAAGACAATAAGACATGAAGATGTTCCACTAAGACAATAAGACATGAAGATGTTCCACTAAGACAATAAGACGTGAAGATGTTCCACTAAGACAATAAAACATGAAGATGTTCCACTAAGACAATAAGACGTGGAGATGTTCCACTAAGACATGAAGATGTTCCACTAAGACAATAAGACATGAAGATGTTCCACTAAGACATGAAGATGTTCCACTAAGACAATAAGACATGAAGATGTTCCACTAAGACAATAAGACATGAAGATGTTCCACTAAGACAATAAGACATGAAGATGTTCCACTAAGACAATAAGACATGAAGATGTTCCACTAAGACAATAAGACATGAAGATGTTCCACTAAGACAATAAGACATGAAGATGTTCCACTAAGACAATAAGACATGAATATGTTCCACTAAGACATGAAGACATGAAGATGTTCCACTAAGACAATAAGACATGAAGATGTTCCACTAAGACAATAAGACATGAAGATGTTTCACTAAGACATGAAGATGTTCCACTAAGACAATAAGACATGAAGATGTTCCACTAAGACAATAAGACATGAAGATGTTCCACTAAGACAAGAAGACATGAAGATGTTCCACTAAGACAATAAGACATGAAGATGTTCCACTAAGACAATAAAACATGAAGATGTTCCACTAAGACAAGAAGACATGAAGATGCTCCACTAAGACAATAAGACATGAAAATGTTCCACTAAGACAATAAGACATGAAGATGTTCCACTAAGACAATAAGACATGAAGATGTTCCACTAAGACAATAAGACATGAATATGTTCCACTAAGACAATAAGTCATGAAGATGTTCCACAAAGACAATAAGACATGAAGATGTTCCACTAAGACAATAAGACATGAAGATGTTCCACTAAGACAATAAGACATGAAGATGTTCCACTAAGACAATAATACATGAAGATGTTCCACTAAGACAATAAGACATGAATATGTTCCACTAAGACAATAAGACATGAAGATGTTCCACTAAGACAATAAGACATGAATATGTTCCACTAAGACAATAAGACATGAAGATGTTCCACTAAGACATGAAGATGTTCCACTAAGACAATAAGACATGAATATGTTCCACTAAGACAATAAGACATGAAGATGTTCCACTAAGACAATAAAACATGAAGATGTTCCACTAAGACATGAAGACATGAAGATGTTCCACTAAGACAATAAGACATGAAGATGCTCCACTAAGACAAGAAGACATGAAGATGCTCCACTAAGACAATAAGACATGAAGATGTTCCACTAAGACATAGGTGTCAAACTCATGGCCCGCGGGCCAAATGTGGCCCGCCACGTCATTTGATGTGGCCCCCCAAGAGCTCTGGTAAAAAAAAAAAAAAAAAAAAATATTACATTTTATTTTATTTTTTTTATACATTAATCTTGGGTTAAAAAATTGCGGCGTTAAAATAATTGTGGGTTAATGCGTTAATAAAGCTTTAACTTTGACAGCCTTAGTTATTACACATTCTTACACATACATGCATGTTGAACATCTGAGGTATTGATGAAGTAACAAAGGAAAAAAGCCAAAAGCACTTACTCCTCAGACATTCTTTGACAATTTTACAGCCCAAAATACAAAAAAGATCCAGGCGGAATAGGTAACAAAGGGTTGAAGAAATATTGTCTGAACTGTCAGATGCAAACTGGCTGTGTGACATAACCGAGCATCTTGCTCAATTGAATAAGAAGCTGTAGGGATGCAAACAAGTCCCACCCAAAACTTGACCAATATAGTTGTGAACTGAGACAACCCTTATTTTGTTATTTTTGAGTACAGTTACAGTTGTGTGTTCATGCAGACACATAATAGCAATTTCATTACGAATTGAAAATGGTGGACCCTGATGTAAACAAGTCGAAAGTCTTTCTCTGGTCTGCATCCCCTTAACAATTGTGTGTATTGAGCTGTACTGTACTGTACCCATTCTGCAATCTGTTAATTAAAGTTAATTAAACTATCTTCCATTAGTTGGATGTATGGCCTCTGCAAGGTTGTGTGCAGCCATTTGTTTTTGTAACATCTGCTACATCTGTCCCACGTGTTCTTTGCAGCTCAGTTGTTAGTTCTGCCCCTCTTGACTGTGACAAAAAGGTTTTGAACAAACTTAATGTCATAGCTTGTATTTGATGATCTTCTTCTTTGTTATTTACTTGAATGGTTTGATCATTGATTAATGGAGTAATATGGGGTTCTGATAAACTAAAATTATTTGTTAAAATAACATAAGCTAACATATATTTTTTACATCTATGCAAATGCATATGCAATATGTATAACTTGAATAAGTAATAAATACAGAAACAACATGTTTAACAATATGTAAATGAGTAGCTACATTTATTTCACATTACATTAACATATATACGGTCTTTGGCCCTTTGAGGGCAACCATAATGCTGATGTGGCCCTCTGTGAAAATTAGTTTGACACCCCTGCACTAAGACAATAAGACATGAAGATGTTCCACTAAGACAATAAGACATGAAGATGTTCCACTAAGACAATAAGACATGAATATGTTCCACTAAGACAATAAGACATGAAGATGTTCCACTAAGACAATAAGACATGAAGATGTTCCACTAAGACAATAAGACATGAAGATGTTCCACTAAGACAATAAGACATGAAGATGTTCCACTAAGACAATAATACGTGAAGATGTTCCACTAAGACAATAAAACATGAAGATGTTCCACTAAGACAATAAGACATGAAGATGTTCCACTAAGACATGAAGATGTTCCACTAAGACAATAAGACATGAAGATGTTCCACTAAGACATGAAGATGTTCCACTAAGACAATAAGACATGAAGATGTTCCACTAAGACAATAAGACATGAAGATGTTCCACTAAGACAATAAGACATGAAGATGTTCCACTAAGACAATAAGACATGAAGATGTTCCACTAAGACAATAAGACATGAAGATGTTCCACTAAGACAATAAGACATGAAGATGTTCCACTAAGACATGAAGATGTTCCACTAAGACATGAAGATGTTCCACTAAGACAATAAGACATGAAGATGCTCCACTAAGACATGAAGATGTTCCACTAAGACAATAAGACATGAAGATGTTCCACTAAGACAATAAAACATGAAGATGTTCCACTAAGACAATAAGACATGAAGATGTTCCACTAAGACAATAAGACATGAAGATGTTCCACTAAGATAATAAGACATGAAGATGTTCCACTAAGACAATAAGACGTGAAGATGTTCCACTAAGACAATAAGACATGAATATGTTCCACTAAGACATGAAGATGTTCCACTAAGACAATAAGACATGAAGATGTTCCACTAAGACAATAAGACATGAAGATGCTCCACTAAGACAATAAGACGTGAAGATGTTCCACTAAGACAATAAGACATGAAGATGTTCCACTAAGACAGTGGTCACCAACCCGTCGATCTTGATCGACTGGTCGATCTTTGAGACTGTCCCTGTAGATCTTTCCATGAATTTTTTTTTCTTTTTTTTTAGATCTTACCCTGAGAGTCCACATTACAGTTCTACTTTTGTTTTGATGTGAAAAGTGATGCTGCACTTAACACTGACTGAGAAAGTACACATACAGTTCTACTTTTGTTTTGATGTGAAAATGATGCTGCACTTAGCACTGACTGCACTTAGCACTGACTGCACTTAGCACTGACTGAGAAAGTACACATTACAGTTCTACTTTTGTTTTGATGTGAAAAGTGATGCTGCATAAGATGACTGCACTTAGCACTGACTGAGAAAGTACACATTACAGTTCTACTTTATAAAATGCTAATTGTAAATATGTTTGTCAATGTTAATAATATGAGAAAGTCCACATTACAGTTCTACTTTTGTTCTGATGTGAAAACTGATGCTGCACTTAGCACTGACTGCACTTAGCACTGACTGAGAAAGTACACATTACAGTTCTACTTTATAAAATGCTAATTGTAAATATGTTTGTCAATGTTAATAATATGAGAAAGTCCACATTACAGTTCTACTTTTGTTTTAATGTGAAAAGTGATGCTGCATAAGATGACTGCACTTAGCACTGACTGAGAAAGTACATAATAGTTCTACTTTGACGTTTTAATGTTGGACCAAAGCATTGCATGTAATTAGAATACAGGCAAATAAAAGTCATTTAGTTTAAAGTACAATCTTGGCTGTCTTTTTCTCTCAACGCTTCAATAGGTAGATCTTGCCTTCACCAAAAAAAAAAGTGATCTTGGGCTTAAAAAGGTTGGTGACCACTGCACTAAGACAATAAGACATGAAGATGTTCCACTAAGACAATAAGACATGAAGATGTTCCACTAAGACATGAAGATGTTCCACTAAGACAATAATACATGAAGATGTTCCACTAAGACAATAAGACATGAAGATGTTCCACTAAGACATGAAGATGTTCCACTAAGACAATAAGACATGAAGATGTTCCACTAAGACAATAAGACATGAAGATGTTCCACTAAGACATGAAGATGTTCCACTAAGACAATAAGACATGAAGATGTTCCACTAAGACAATAAGACATGAAGATGTTCCACTAAGACATGAAGATGTTCCACTAAGACAATAAGACATGAAGATGTTCCACTAAGACAAGAAGACATGAAGATGTTCAACTTACGAAAAAGCAAAAGCCACCAGTGCTCCACTGACCACTATGAAGTCCAGGATGTTCCAGAGGTCTCTGAAGTAGGAGCCCGGGTGCAGCAGAAGACCCAGGTCCACCATCTGGAGGAAAGACACAAATGGTTGAAATACAGTTGGGCTGTGCCCAGAGGCGGTGTAGTGGTGGCTAAGAGCCGGACCTCTAGAACCACATGTACCCCCCCAGCTGGCCTAGGATCGAATCCCACCAGAACCTTCTCACCAGGTCCCCCCTCCTCTGCCGTCTCCTCAGCCTTCCTACTGAACACACTAAGGGTAGTGGACCGGTCCGGCCCGTTTGGACCCACACTGCTTTCCGAACAATGTTTGACGCTCACAGCTCGACTGATAAGAGCAACACTGTTGAAAGGTAGTTGAGATGTACTATGTGACCGCGACCAGCGATTGATGATGGCACATGTCTCCATACAAATTTTCCGGATTTTTTCCAGATTGTGAAAGTACAGAATGTAAGCTTTCAAATGATGTGTCATACGTTGAAATCTGAGAATGTTTGAAGAAGATGTGGTCATTTGAATCTTGTGAAACAGTATTTTTTCTAGATGAGCTGAGAAAAAGGCTCTGGACAAAGGCTGGCCAGATTTTAACCCGTCTGCCAGTTTGGGCTGGGCGTGAACAATACCCCCCTACAACCAGCCCAGCCACTCCCCTCACATTAGCAAATATCTTTAACATAAGTGTGTCACTAAGTGCTGTCACAGTAAATGCTGTCATGACTGTGAAAATAGCTGTTTTACACAAGCTTATTTAAATATTTAAAGTATTTAAGTGTATTAAGTATAAGTTGAATCCGTTTGTACAGCAATGGAGGAAGGACCCATGATGTTATGAGTAGGGGTGGGAATCGCCAGAGACCTCACAATACGATACTATCGCGATACTTGCGTCACGATACGATAGTATCGCGATACTAAATATATCGCGATACGCTGAGTATTGCGGAATTTTAGTTTTTTGATCAAATTTAATTTATTACCTTTTTTCAACTGCAAAGTAAAACTTTGTCAACATGTTTTATCTAATAAAATAAAGTTCAGTCTGTTCATCTCACTTCAATAATTTTTTACTGCAGAACGTGGTATTTTCTCAAGCAGACAGATGTCAACACTGTAATCTGTGTTGCATGTACCTGACGAACTGAACTGTTTGTATTACAGTCATATTCCAACTTAACTGAATGCACATGTGTGTGTGTGTGTGTGTGTGTGTTTGTGTGTGTGTGTGTGTGTGGGTGTGTATGTGTGTGTGTGTGTGTGTGTGTGTGTGTGTGTGTGTGTGTGTGTGTGTGTGTGTGTGTGTGTGTGTGTGTGTGTGTGTGTGTGTTGTGTGTGTGTGTGTGTGGACTACTGTGTGTGGACTACTGATTACAGGTATTGAAATGAACAATGCAACTTCCTTATACAACATTTTTTTTATTTAAATTTTTTTTATGAATAATTAAATATCGATACTTGGCGTCCCTGTATCGATACAGTATCGCCACGCAAAGTATCGCGATACTACTACGTATCGATTTTTTCCCCCACCCCTACTAAACAGTAAGCTAGGCTACAGCAGAATAAACCACTGCACTGGAGGCAACTGCTTTGAAGTTGGTGGCAGGGAACGATAGTGAGTGCTTGACCTACATTTACATAACTTTAAAGGAAGGAAAAGGACACTTTAAGAAAATAACTTGTTGTGATTGTTGTATACAGTATAGTTAGTAACAGCAAGTATAGCATAGGGACATAGGTGAAAAACTGCACATTGTACACATAGGATCCAGTGCCTTTAAGCGATTTATTAACATGTCTATTTACCATGTCTAATACGGAAGTGTATTGAGCCGTACTGTATTGTACCCATTCTGCAATCTGTTAATAAAGTTTTCAATCAATTCAATCAGTTTTCAATCAAAGATAAAGACCCTAAAGAGCCTTGTTTGTATATATACTTGTCCGCCTTTTAGATGTGGATGCCAAGCTGTTATCTAAGATGCTTGCCACACGATTGGAAAAGGTTCTCTCATTGATTATATCGCCAGAACAGACTGGCGTTAAGGACTGTTTTTTGTTTTTTCTAATCTTTGTCAACTATATATTATTTTGTACTCCCCCAGTTCGACCCCCCAGCAGGCACAGGTTCTCCCTGGATGCTGAGAAGTCGAATGGGACTTTCTATTCGCTGTTCTTGAGAAGTTTGGTCTGGGTTAGAACTTCATAGCTTGGGTTGATTGTATTGTTGTTGTATTGATCCACTCTCGCCTCAGTGATGACCAACTCTAACAGATCTTCCTACTTCCCCCGACAACAAGGCAGGGTTTTCCCTTTTCCCCACTTGAATTTGTTCTAGCTGTCGAGCCGTTGGCCGTTCCTTTGCATTCCCTAGAGGGGTATGAGGGAATTCATAGAGGAGGAGTGGAAAATATATATTTTATATGCAGATGACCTGCTTTTGTATGTAACAATTCCTTAACAAATCCATCCCCAACATAATGACTATTCTGAAAAGATATGGTGCAATCTCAGGTTATAAATTGAACTATTACCAATGAATGAAAAGTATAAATGCCTGAAGCCTCTCATTTTAGTAACTATTTAAAGCAACAATGGATTAATTTAAACACTTGGGTGGTGTAGCAACGGTGGTCTGTTTAAAATGGCTTTATGAGCGCACTGCCAGGGACCTTGAGAGGTGGTTACAACTCCCCATTCCCAGGTATATTATTGGGCATGTTCAAGCTCTTTCCTTTTGGGGCCACTCTAAGAAGGACACGGAAAATCCAAGTTGGGTACAAATATTTTTTTATCCACTTTTTCTCCTTATTTTTCTCCCATCCCAATTTCGCTGTTTCCAATTCTCCCCTCCCCTGTCTTGAACGTTGCTCGCATATGCCCCCCACAGGTCGGCCGTAGGGAGGATAGAAGCCTTGCATCACGTGTCCCCTCCGGTACACGAGGAGGCAGCCGGTTACATCTTTTCACCTGCCAGCGCGGACTCTCATTGGCGAGGTGTAACGTGTGGGAGGCTCACACTACCCCCGCTACTTCCTGTCTCTGCTGTGCAGGCGTCCCCCAACCGACCTGTAGGAGTCGCTGTCCACAACGTCCAGATTACCACCCATCGACTTCCACCCGCTGGCTCTGCCAATTGAGCCAGTATGTCGGCCGGCCCAAGCCGGAGGCAACGCAGACAGCCGGATTTGAACCCGGTGTCTCTTGCGTTGGTGACGAGCGCAATGTCCGCTGCGCCAGCCAGCCGCCACTAGCCCGGAAATTGTTTGAGTCAAATGCCAAAGTCCATAAATCTACATTTAGATGAAAATCACCACTTATGTTGATATGTTGATAAGCTCTTGGGATTTCCTTATGAAATGTATAGAAAACGCCACATAAGTGTAATTCTAGTTTCTTACCTTAATAACCATTTCAAAAGTGAAAACCCCAGTAAAGACGTAGTCCAAATACTTGAGCACCTGCACAGGAGAGAGTAACATTAGTTATGAAAAATAAATACATTTGCAGAGAAGCGATGCAAAACAAATTGTTACACTAAACAGAGATTTGGGTGAACTTTTGTTTTCACATCTGTCGCTGTTTTTCTATCGCAGTCATGTGAAATGTGTTGGTGTGCCTCTTTCTCTGTGTATAGTGTGTGTCTGTAATATGCATGTGTGCGTGTATGTGTGTGTGCGTGCACTGCACATGCGTGTGTGTGTGTGTGTGTTGATGACTCACTTGGTTGCGAGCAGCGTTAGCATGGACGGGTCCTCTGCTGCCAAGGAGATGCTGCTCATAGCGATCACCACCAAGATGGACATCTCAAAGTAGCGCAAGCTCACTATGTAGTGGGCCAACCTCCTCACCCTGGAGAGAGAGAGAGAGACAGAGAGAGGGAGAGGGAGAGAGAGAGAGAGAGAGACAGAGAGAGAGAGAGAGAGAGAGAGAGAGAGAGAGAGAGAGAGAGGAGAGAGAGAGAGAGAGAGAGAGAGAGAGAGACAGAGAGAGACAGAGAGAGAGAGAGAGAGAGAGAGAGAGAGAGAGGAGAGAGAGAGAGAGAGAGAGAGAGAGAGAGAGAGACACACACACAGAGAGAGAGAGAGAGAGAGAGAGAGAGAGACAGAGAGAGAGAGAGAGAGAGAGAGAGAGAGAGAGAGAGAGAGAGAGAGAGAGAGAGAGAGAGAGAGAGAGAGAGAGAGATACTGCATGTTCCTAGTGTGGCCCAAACTAATTCCGTCGACACACAAGGGAGATGTCAACCAATGTCAACACAGCTCCTGTTAAAGGAAGATGCCACCATTTAGTGAAATTAGCTTACCGTCTTCTCCAGAGAGAGACAAGAAGATACCAGTTTCCTCTCTCTGTGTGTTCAGTAGAAAGCTATCTGGCTGCACGTTAGCCTAGCTTAGCACAATGAATGGAAGCGGACTGTGCCGGTTAGCCTTCAGGAGAGGTGTTAGTTGGACAATGCCTAGGCCAGGGGCAGCTACCTTTATTATCAAAAGAGCCCCCCCCCCCCCCCCCCCTCCCACAAAATAAAATTCCTCTGGAGCCGCACAACCTATTTACCCTTAAAATGAAGATAACACAGCGTATAACATTTTTATATATAGTTATCCCCAAGCATACCCCACATTCAGCATAAAACGCCTGACAATTGCATACCCAAAGTAATTTGCGATTTATTATACTTCATACTTATAGCACACAGTTTGTTGCATTAATGGAATTATAAAAAAAATTACTTTTTATTGCTGTTTTTACCTGTTATAACAAAGGAAAACCTCAAACTCTTATGAAGAGGAGAAAAAAAGACTGGCTGTGTAGACCTATTTTTAAATAAAACACAGAAGAGGAGACAAAACACTGGTGTCTGTAGACCGACTTTGAAATACAACCCTGAACTATTCAGGTATATTTGAGTCCTTCCCTTATTTGTGGAACATTTATAAAATAAAAAGTTAATACAGGTAAGGTAAGCCTGCATCGTTAGTCGGGAAAGCAAATTAATCTGTCCATGCTGAATTAAACCCTCTCTTTTCCTCAGACTTTCCTTTTTTTGGATTTATCCATGGTTAGCTTACTGGGGGGTCGGAAACTCAAGATTAGCCACTTGCAGACGGCAGGGGTGTGACGTACCGTATATTTTAGTTGATGACTAAATATTTTAGTTGGTGAAATGTTTTTTCATTTAAGTGTCACAGTATGACACCGATCTCCAAAATAAGAGATACAAAATTGAAAAAAGAATTTGACCAGAGAGCCGCAGCTGATTGGCTAAAGAGGTTGCCGACCCCTGGCCTAGGCTAACCGGCCATGTCCGCTTCCATTCATTGTGCTAAGCTAGGCTAACATGCAGCCAGATAGCTTTCTACTATCTGGCTGTTAAAGTGCCATCTACTAACAAGCATGCACTGAACCCTTATGGCATAGCGGTGAAAACCAATTGACTGTTAGTTGTATTTAAGTTGATGGCAGTGAGTGCTGCTCAGGAAGCACTATTTATTTGATTTTAATTATTTAATTTGAATACTTTTTACTAATAAATATCTTGTACAATATCATCCTAACTGATATTGATAATGATGTAATTGATGTTGATGTTGATAATGATGTAATGTATTGAGTATTGAATATTGTTGTATCGTTGTGTGTGCCGGACCCCAGGAAGAATAGCTTTTGTCAAGTGCAAAAGCTAATGGGGATCCTAAATAAACATAAACATAAACATACTGAACGCACAGAGAGACGAAACTG
>NC_140166.1:53518885-53528885 GCF_963971535.1 Notolepis coatsorum | reverse complement strand
CCTTTCACTGTGACAATACGGGAGGGTTAGCCCTTTCACTACCACACTACAGGAGGGTTAACCCTTTCACTGTGACAATACAGGAGGGTGACCCCTTTCACTACCACACTACAGGAGGGTTAACCCTTTCACTGTGACAATACAGGAGGGTGAACCCTTTCACTACCACACTACAGGAGGGTTAACCCTTTCACTGTGACAATACAGGAGGGTGAACCCTTTCACTACCACACTACAGGAGGGTTAACCCTTTCACTGTGACAATACAGGAGGGTGAACCCTTTCACTACCACACTACAGGAGGGTTAACCCTTTCACTGTGACAATACAGGAGGGTGAACCCTTTCACTACCACACTACAGGAGGGTTAACCCTTTCACTGTGACAATACAGGAGGGTGAACCCTTTCACTACCACACTACAGGAGGGTTAACCCTTTCACTGTGACAATACAGGAGGGTGAACCCTTTCACTACAACACTACAGGAGGGTTAACCCTTTCACTGTGACAATACAGGAGGGTTAGCCCTTTCACTACCACACTACAGGAGGGTTAACCCTTTCACTGTGGCAATACAGGAGGGTGAACCCTTTCACTACCACACTACAGGAGGGTTAACCCTTTCACTGTGACAATACAGGAGGGTGAACCCTTTCACTACCACACTACAGGAGGGTTAACCCTTTCACTGTGACAATACAGGAGGGTGAACCCTTTCACTACCACACTACAGGAGGGTTAACCCTTTCACTGTGACAATACAGGAGGGTTAGCCCTTTCACTACCACACTACAGGAGGGTTAACCCTTTCACTGTGACAATACAGGAGGGTGAACCCTTTCACTACCACACTACAGGAGGGTTAACCCTTTCACTGTGACAATACAGGAGGGTGAACCCTTTCACTACCACACTACAGGAGGGTTAACCCTTTCACTGTGACAATACAGGAGGGTTAGCCCTTTCACTACCACACTACAGGAGGGTTAACCCTTTCACTGTGACAATACAGGAGGGTGAACCCTTTCACTACCACACTACAGGAGGGTTAACCCTTTCACTGTGACAATACAGGAGGGTTAGCCCTTTCACTACCACACTACAGGAGGGTTAACCCTTTCACTGTGACAATACAGGAGGGTGAACCCTTTCACTACCACACTACATGGGGGTTAACCCTTTCACTGTGACAATACAGGAGGGTTAGCCCTTTCACTACCACACTACAGGAGGGTTAACCTTTCACTACCACACTACAGACGGTTAACCCTTTCACTGTGACAATACAGGAGGGTTAGCCCTTTCACTACCACACTACAGGAGGGTTAACCCTTTCACTGTGACAATACAGGAGGGTGAACCCTTTCACTACCACACTACAGAAGGTTAACCCTTTCACTGTGACAATACAGGAGGGTGAACCCTTTCACTACCACACTACAGGAGGGTTAACCCTTTCACTGTGACAATACAGGAGGGTTAGCCCTTTCACTACCACACTACAGGAGGGTTAACCCTTTCACTGTGACAATACAGGAGGGTGAACCCTTTCACTACCACACTACAGGAGGGTTAACCCTTTCACTGTGACAATACAGGAGGGTGAACCCTTTCACTACCACACTACAGGAGGGTTAACCCTTTCACTGTGACAATACCGGAGAGTTAACCCTTTCACTACCACATTACATACGGTTGACCCTTTCACTACCACACTACATACGGTTAACCCTTTCACTACCGCACTACAGACGGTTAACCCTTTCACTACCACACACTACAGACGGTTAACCCTTTCACTACCACACTACAGAAGGTTAACCCTTTCACTACCACACTACACGACGATTAACCGTCTTGGTAGTGAAAGGTTAATAGCCTTCTGTAGTGTGGTAGTGGAGGGTTTGAAGCTCGTATCCCCCACAGAGGTGACTGGGTTCACTCACGGGTTGGTTTGACCGAAGATGAACATGGAGCTGTAAGGCAGGATGGGCTTGGGTCCACTCAGGTTGAGCTCCTCATTGGGATTCTTCTCATTCATGGGCATGGTCTCACAGTCCATACTGTTACCTACAGAGTTAGAGGTGTGATGAGGATGATGATGATGATGATGATAGAGGTGATAGATAGATGATAGAGGTATGATAATCATTACATGTCAACAACATAACAACATAATGCACGCCTCGTGGAAAACATCATGGAAAGCTTAGTGTGGAAGATATATGGATCTGATACTCTGATACTGATATTGGATATCTACTGATATTGGTATTAGATATCTTCTAATACTAGTATTGGATATGTACTGATATTGGATATCTACCGGTTATATGGGTGGTATAGGAATGTTATACTAACCAGGTATAAGGGTGGTATAGGAATGTTATACTGAGCAGGTATAATAATAATAATAATAATAATAATAATAATAATAATAATAATAATAATAATAATAATAATAATAATAATAATAATAATAATAATAATAATAATAATAATAATAATAATAATAATAATAATACACTTTATTTGTATAGCACCTTTCATACAGAAACTGCAGCTCAAAGTGCTTCACAACAGAAAAAAGGCATAAAATGAGCACATAAAGTGCAGACATATAAAATCACAGTAACATCCCAACAGGCCACCTTGTGTATGGTTTGATTCAGTTTTAAATAGACAATAATAAAAAGAGTAAGATAAAATAGTGCAATAGTGCAGTGCAATAAAATAGTAGAATAGAATAGACATATTAGGGCTCGGTTCTAGGACCCCTTCTCTTCTCCCTCTACACTAAATCACTGGGTAACATTATCACGTCTCATGGCTTCTCCTATCATTGTTATGCCAACGATACTCAACTCTTCCTCTCCTTCCCTCCCTCAGATATCCACGTCTCTGAGCGGATCTCGGCCTGTCTGTCCGACATCACTGCCTGGATGACGACCAACCACTTCAAACTGAACCTAAGCAAAACAGAATTGCTCCACCTGCCGGCCAAATCCTCCCCCCTGACCGACCTTTCCATCACAGTCGAGAATGCAGCTGTGACCGCGTCCCCGACCGCCAAGAACCTTGGTGTTGTCCTCGACGACCAGTTGAACTTCTCTGCTCACATCGCAGCGACAACCGGAACCTGCAGATTCCTCCTGAGCAACGTCAGAAGCATCCGCCCCTTCCTGACAAAAGAAGCCACCCAACTCCTCGTCCAATCAACAGTCATCTCCCACCTCGACTACTGCAACGCACTGTTCGCTGGCCTCCCGGCCACTGCCACTAAGCCTCTTCAACTCATTCAGAACGCAGCGGCCCGCCTGATCTCAAACCTATCGAAGTCGGCCCATGTCACCCCACTTCTTAGGGACCTGCACTGGCTCCCCATTGCTGCACGAATCCGCTTCAAGGCCCTCGACCTAGCATACCGTGTGGCAAATGGAACCGCTCCCGGCTACCTCCGGTCAATGGTCTCTAACTACACTCCCTCAAGACCCCTACGCTCTGCATCTTCTGGCCGCCTCAGACCTACTCCTATAGCCAAGCTCCGGGAGGGTCATCAAAGAGAAGTTGCCTATTCTCAGTCCTTTCCCCACAATGGTGGAATGAACTACCCACCCCAGTTAGGACAGCCGAAACACGTCCAATCTTTAGCCATCGACTAAAGACGCACTTCTTCAACCATTATCTGAATTAAAAAGAAAAAAGAAAAAAAATCTAACCCTAACTAACGTTGGGTTATGACTATAACCAAGTTCTGTTAGTTAGGGGCGATGCTTGGCATCGCTACTGCACTATCTCGCGTACGTGCACGCGTACTGAATAAACCACAAATGTACCTCTAATACCAGTATTAGTCTGACCACACCCCTCATCAGCTTACCTTCATAAGCAGGTGTGTGGTCACCTGCTCTCCTCCTTCCCAAGCTTTCACCACAAGGTGAGGACAAGGGCTGCAGCGGCGTCCGATGCCAAGCATCGCCCCTAACTAACAGAACTTGGTTATAGTCATAACCCAACGTTCTGTATCGTTAGTGGCTTAGCTTGGCATCGCTACTGCACAAGGGAGGCCAAGCGGAGCCACTTGGCTGACAAATACACCCCGCTGACAGCCCCCCAAAACCATCAGAACAGGGAGGGCCGAGCCCCCCCGACCCCCCCTAATGGAGGGTAGCCCCCCTATTAGGGACGTCACGGGAGGGCGACGGACCCGACCGTGCGAAGAGGCACTCAAGCAACTCAACGCACAGGGTGAGCAGACCGTGGCCTGACCCCACGACTACACACACGCACAACCCGCATGCCACCCGGGAACGAACGGAGGAACAACCTCGTTACTGCCCCCAGAATCACGGGGTCAAGGGCAAACCCAACCCCGTGGCAAGGCCGTAGCAGCGGAGCACGAAGGAAGACCCAGACCCACCAAAAGGACTGGACCTGGAATGGGGGCCCGGAGAAGTCCATGATGCCAGCATCAAGACCCCACCAGGTGGGCACGTAGTGCCCCGCCCCCCACATCGCCAGCGTATTCGGACAAAGGCCCCTCAGTTACTGCACCTGGTATTCCCAGGCGGAACCAACCAGGCCAGAACCTGCCCAGCTTCCGAGATCGGACGAGACCGGGCGTGTTCAGGTCGGTATGGCCGTAAGCCGAGCGGGCCCCGTCCCCCCAATAGTACACCGCCTGGCACACTGACCCTGCAGAATAGGCAGTCAGCATGGCCGTAAGCACACAAAAAAGGTTAACCAACGGAAGCAGGCAGCGCACCGGGGAAAAACCAGGCAACAGGCTGTTAACCCTAGCCTGGAGACTGCGGACGAGACAGGCGCCAGAGGGGACAGCTGAACACAGCCGCCCCGGCGGAAGGAGCGTAAGCTGGCGGTGTTGCATGACCAAGCCTCCATTTAACAACCCCCACCCAGAGGGGTCGAGGCAGAGAAGGCTGACACGATTGGCAGACGTCATGAACGTGCAGGGGCACCCTCAAACGGTGAACCCGGGAGTTGACACTGCTCCAACACACCAGGGAATCAACCACCTCGGTGTTACCCAATGCGGTGGTTGTTCCTATAACCCCTCAAGAAAAAACTCCAAAACACACCTGCGGGTATACACCGGCTATACCGCAGTACAAGTGTTTCAGTTTCCAAAAAGGGTTAACCCAGGCCTACGGGTCGCAAACATCACTTCGGACCGGGCCTGGCGGTACGGGAAGCACAGGGTCACCAGAGGAGGTCAAAAAACCACCCCCACAGGCCCCTCTTCGCCATGCGTGAGAGAGGAGCGAAAAATAATGGAGAACCAGCCCCTAAGCACACCGTACCTGGTATTCCCCGGCGGTCTCCCAACCAAGTACTAACCAGGACCAACCTGTGTAGCGGCCGAGATCCGACGAGATCGAGCGCGTACAGAATGGCATGGCTGTAAGCCATGACGACAGTGCTGAGTAAAAACATACCCAACCAGGGTCTCCATAGCGCTTAACCCTGTGACACCCAGACCGACCTGGCATTTTTCCCCCTGAAAAAAGCCCAAGTCCCTCAGGGTACCAGAACAGCAGATCTGCATCCCCGGCGGACAACGGGTTCAACTGATCTGGACCAGCGTGACCAGAACCAGTCCCGTGCCCTAACCACGCCGACATGCCTACTCCAGGAGAAGGGCAGATATGCGTGTTGATCTTAACATGAAAAGAAGGCGCCACCCAGACGTTGGGACGAACCGCGCCTGGTGGCCCACCCCAAGGGCGTGAGACCCCACTACATATGTTCAGATCCATCCCGTCATCATCCCCCAGACATGAACGAGAATCCGTCGACAACCCACCCAGGTCATGGGATGTGGTCGCCGGAAGAGGAAAAACCCCCATCTCAGTTGCTTTATAAAAACGCTGTTTCAACCACAAGCAACTAAGGCGTGCCAGTCAATCGCCTGTTTACAGCGAGCTAGCACTATACGTGCGTCGGGACACACCCCCATCAATGAACAGGCTATTTAGACCTGTCATTGAATCCCCAAGGCGCCCAGGGGAACGACAAGAGGGGTGTGACACTCCCTAACTCCAACACTTCTGGAATAGAAAGAAGGAAGCATCAACAGTATGTATCCCAGTCTACACAGCCGGGGTAAAAAATTTTCACATTTTTACATCCCACCACCCTCCCATAGGAAAGAGACGGGGATCCCCAGAGAGACTTCCCACGCGAGCTGTACAGATTGAAAAGAATATATTGCACCTTGAGCCATGTAAAAAACTGGTTTTAGGGCCTCCGGGGAAGAGGCACCGAACCCATACACACTCAATAAACGAATTGAATCGAATATACATACAATAGAAAAGGACCCTTCTAGAGGGTCCACTCACTTTGACAATCTGAGGAGGAAGGCTCTGTACTCTGATGGAGGCTTCCTCACATGGAAGAAGGAGTCCGAACTCACAGAAGGCCTGAGTAGGCGCTTGGTGAGGAGGAGCCCTGACCACCCCCCCTGAAAACAGATCCATCACATGGACCTGAACAGCACACGGAAGTCCTACCAACAGAGACGCGCACGGTGACGTACTCTATGGCGGGGGAATTCCTGCGGTGCACACGCCCAATATACCAGGCCGTGGGACCAGGAACTCCCTCCCCCCCCCCCCCCCCCCCCCCCGTAACGTGCCGAACCGCCACGTGACGGGAACCTTGAAGGACAGGGGGTGTACCCCTGACCGACAGAACAATGGGGAGAGGAAAGGTTACCAGTTCACCCCTTTACGACCCCACACCCATGATACGACGTAACGACAAAAAGAGAATATGACACAGTCATAGTCAGCTCTATGAAGCGTTTCACAGCTCCACACAGCGCACGAGCTAACCTGCTATCTGATTTTTACTAAGGAAAAACACAGAATAGAGAGGGCTCTAAGAACCCCGGTCCAACATACACATGTGCTTCTGTGGCCAGTACAACCCAGTTGTAGGTCACATGACACACACAACCCATCATCACCTACAAAAAATGGCAAAAACACTCAACAGAGGAACGCCGTTTTTTTCACAATGAGAGAATACATCATTCTTGATTAGTATCGACCACAGGCCTTGCTAAGCACACATGACAGCAACCAAACCAATTTCCCTTTAGGAAATAAGTTTCTCCAGCAGATTTAGCACAACCTCAGCAATCAAGCTGAGAGTTACATCGTATCCCTACCACACAAAAGACACAATTAATGCACAACATGTCTGATAGGAGGTGATAAAGTCCCCAGGGAACCGGGGGGGGAAACACAATCCTCCTATTTTACCCTCAATACGGCCAGTTAAAACAGGAAAACCTGTTAATGTGTGAACTCACTGTTCATTGTCATTACAGTCTGAGAAAGAACATTCTTTTACTCACTCGTCACCAAGCATAGCTTCATAGGTTAGTTGCCTTAGTAGTGAGTACACGGTACACATAAACACCATGATGTTTCTCACACAACAACCAGATCAATACATCACGATCTGCACGGAGAAGCTAACTGCCAGTGACAAAAACAGCTCACACACAACCCGCAACGTATCTCAAATGCATTGCAACAACACACGTTTTGGGAAAAAACACCGTTATTCACAATACATTTAGCAAGGTAAAACCAGAAGACGTGTTATGAGGTCTGGCCAACCCCGTACCTGCCCGGAACGCAGATCAGCGAAGTGCAGTCACAAGCCACCGTAGAACACAACCGTCCCGTGTTGTTCGATCCGGGCAGCGTCGCCGCTCCACCAGTCGCTACAGTCCTCTTTGTTGACGCAATCCCCGTCTAGGCTCAGGCAGGGTCGACGAACATCCCCTGTCAAGGATGACGTCGTGGTCAAGAGTGTAAAACATGTTAAAAATCAAAGCACGTTCAACAGAATAGCATCAAGCTAACGGCTGCTCCAACCGTTCGGGTGCTATTGCTTCCGCTCGCGAGACGCCGATCTACGACGCACGCGATCAGGAGCGAGCTCCCGGCGGCGCGCGAGAAGCCAAGCTACCCCGCGCCAGGCCACCGACCGGCTAACCGTAAGCTATGAACATGTAAACAATGACATAACACTCACCCAGACAGGCCGCCGTTCTGAACCCTCCTCACTTTTTAAGAGAAAAGAGAAAACAAGACGTCAACACCGCTTCACAACGGTGACATTAACACGTCCGGCGGAATCAGCACAGTACCAACTGGCCTGTATAGCTGACTTTGAACATGAATCTGCCGCTATCGCACATTACATGCACATATCCCCTCGTGAAGGAATACTCTCATTTGGATATGAAAGATGGGGTCTTAACACGGTGACAGAGAGAATCCACTCGTCCAGAACACACAGGGATCACCAGTGTCAATGGTCGCGGCCCACTAGTTAAAACTATAATGGTCGCCAGACCAAGGCCTTCTGTCGCCTAGACGGCTAAACAAAGGACCCTAGCCTGGGGCCGGTTTCCATAAACTTTGTCAAGTAGCCCCCATAGCACTAACAGACAAGTGGAGCCCGCCAGCAAACACTACTCACCCAACCTGGAACGCACCGCTCCTCACAACAGCGGCATGTCCGACAGTTCAGCTGTGGCCTGACAGGTTTCACCCCAACAAACACAGCAAGGAACTGCAGTTGAGAAGCATGCAGCGGCGTGCTCCCAATACGAAAACCGGTGGAGGGTTTGTAGAATGATCATCATCTTCTAGACACTCCAGTACGAAGACAATATCGCCGTATTTTCTCGAAAATAGTGAGAGAGAAAATAAAGATATGATGTCAACGTATCCTTGTTTCCCAAGCTGTTCCTAATCCAATTTCTTCCATCATGGTGTCAAGTGTGGGGATCTACCGAGGCACCTCTTCCTTGTGGTGAAAGCGAGAAGGAGGAGAGCAGGTGACCACACACCTGCTTATGAAGGTAAGCTGATGAGGGGTGTGGTCAGACTAATACTGGTATTAGAGGTACATTTGTGGTTTATTCAGTACGCGTGCACGTACGCGAGATAGTGCAGTAGCGATGCCAAGCTAAGCCACTAACGATACAGAACCTTACTGTCATGCACTTGTCCTAATAAACTAACCTACACTGTAGCACTCAACACTTTGTTGAACATTGTTACTCAGCTGATAGAGTTGTGCCCTTCCTGATGACTTGTCGTACAGAACTTGTAAGTCGCTTTGGATAAAAGTGTCAGCTAAATGACTAAATGTAAATGTAAATGTACATAAAAAATTAGCATATAAAGTACAGACATATAAAATCAGTTTTTTTTACAGTGCAATAAAATAGTTCTGGATTACTGATTAACAGTTTAAAGTCGTCTTTACCGTCTCTGTTTGGTATCCACAGTTTAAAACTTGACAGTCTTCCCTCCTGTTTGATATTGATACTCACTTTGACCCTTCGAACCTCCCACTCAGGGAAAACCTCCCTCTCAGGGCAAACCTCCCCCTCAGGGCGCAGTTCCCTCTCAGGGTGCAGTTCCCTCTCTCAGGGAACTGTTATACCACCATAAGGGTGGTATAGGGATGTTATCTGTTTGTGGAGTGAAGTTGTGGAATAATTTACCTGAATACATCAAACTGAGTAAACATGGCACAATTTAAAAGGCAGCTTAAAAAAAAAACACATTAGAGAAATACAGAAATGAGTAATGAGGATAAACAAAGTTATGGTATATTGTGTTATGTAGTTCTGTATTGTATTTACTGCTGTCAAGCGAATCAAGTTTTTTCTTTTTGTATTATAAGTAAAAGTATATTATATAATGTATTATACTAATTTATGTTATATCTAGTCAAATTAATGGAAGAACAAATGTAAATGTAAGGGGGTAGGGATCAATAAGCTTAGCTTCCCTCTACTCCTGTTTTGAACATGTCAACTAACTAAATACATTGCTCTTGACTTTTTGTTTATAATTTTTTTTATAATTTTTATTATGATTGTTCTGTTTGACGGAGCTAGATACTGTGATTTGTTTGGAGGAATATGGAGAATACATGTTC
>NC_140166.1:53493885-53513885 GCF_963971535.1 Notolepis coatsorum | reverse complement strand
TGTTCAGAGCGATCAATGAAAACAAAGATGGCGGTGAATGGTGCGATAGCAAATGAGATGAAGGGATACCAATATCATATATATCATCAGATATCTAAAATATTTAGTTAAAACTCTCAAAGATTATGAACCTATATAATAGGTTTGGCTGCAATACTGAAAACCGCCTTCAAAGTTTCACAGCATTGAATTAGGGTCCTGTAAAGTGTTATAAACTATATTTAAAGATTGACAAAGATTGATAATAAAGGCCCAAACTGTGTTTTCGTAAACTATGAGGAGAAACAGCCCAAATAAAATCTACATTGTGTCCCTTATATGCAAATAAGCCATTGTCACTTGCAACTGAACATGATAGAACACATCACACTAATGGCTGTGGGGAGGTACGTCAGTATGGGAGGATAATAAATATTTAACAAGCCCAAAACTGTCCAGGCCCACACCACAGCTACCTGTAGGCACAGCCAGTTGAGCGCAATCAATGTCAAAGTAGGTGCTTACACTTATGCTAATGCTGATAGCTGCTACGCGTGCATGCAGGACATAATAATAATAAAATGTCTTAGATTTATATAGCGCCTTTCATGAGTCTCAGGGCGCTTAACAATGGAGGGGGCAAACTAAGGGGAAGGAGATCAGAGGAACAATTAAGTAAAAAGAAAAGAGGGAAGTCAGGCAGTCATTAATACATTTGGTGAAGAGGTGAGATTTGAGTAGAGGTTTGAAGGAGTCCAGGGATGTAGCTATGCGGGAGTTCCAGAGTTCCACATCATCTATTATTACTCGAAGCATTCATTAATAATCCCTCCGGTACTTTGTGTTCTGTTCAAACAGATTCCTCCTGCAAGCGTTTCACTGTGTTGAGTGGCAGCTAATGCCATTACATTAACACACCCCCACTGGACTAAATACTTGCATAAACAACCAAACATACGTGTTCATACTTCACTGACTCATACTCTTTGCACATACCTGCCCAATTGCACAGCCCTGGCCTATTCCTAATCCTATTTTATTTGTATTGTACTATATTCTATTGTGCTATATTTAATGTATTTAGTAATTAGGGAACATAGGGTTGTGGGAACATAGGGCTGTGGGAACATAGGGCTGTAGGAACATAGGGCTGTGGGAACATAGGGCTGTAGGAACATAGGGCTGTAGGAACATAGGGCTGTATGAACATAGGGATGTGGGAACATAGGGCTGTGGGAACATAGGGCTGTAGGAACATTGGGCTGTGGGAACATAGGGCTGTAGGAACATTGGGCTGTATGAACATAGGGCTGTAGGAACATAGGGATGTGGGAACATAGGGCTGTAGGAACATAGGGCTATAGGAACATAGGGCTGTGGGAACATAGGGCTGTGGGAGCATAAGGCTGTGGGAACATAGGGCTGTAGGAACATAGGGCTGTAGGAACATAGGGCTGTGGGAACATAGGGCTGTAGGAACATAGGGCTGTAGGAACATAGGGCTGTGGGAACATAGGGCTGTGGGAACATAGGGCTGTGGGAACATAGGGCTGTGGGAACATAGGGTTGTAGGAACATAGGGTTGTAGGAACATAGGGCTGTGGGAACATAGGGCTGTGGGAACATAGGGCTGTAGGAACATAGGGTTGTAGGAACATAGGGCTGTGGGAACATAGGGCTGTGGGAACATAGGGCTGTGGGAACATAGGGCTGTAGGAACATAGGGCTGTAGGAACATAGGGCTGTGGGACCATAGGGTTGTGGGAACATAGGGCTGTGGGACCATAGGGCTGTAGGAACATAGGGCTGTGGGACCATAGGGATGTGGGAACATAGGGCTGTATGAACATAGGGCTGTATGAACATAGGGCTGTGGGACCATAGGGTTGTGGGACCATAGGGTTGTGGGAACATAGGGCTGTGGGAACATAGGGCTGTGGGAACATTGGGCTGTGGGAACATTGGGCTGTGGGAATATTGGGCTGTGGGAATATTGGGCTGTGGGAACATAGGGCTGTGGGAACATAGGGCTGTGGGAACATTGGCCTGTGGGAACATACAGTAGGGCTGTGGGAACATTGGGCTGTAGGAACATAGGGCTGTGGGAACATAGGGCTGTATGAACATAGGGCTGTGGGAACATTGGCCTGTGGGAACATAGGGCTGTATGAACATAGGGCTGTATGAACATAGGGCTGTATGAACATTGGGCTGTATGAACATAGGGCTGTAGGAACATAGGGCTGTATGAACATAGGGATGTGGGAACATTGGGCTGTGGGAACATAAGGCTGTGGGAACATTGGGCTGTGGGAACATAGGGCTGTGGGAACATAGGGCTGTATGAACATAGGGCTGTGGGAACATTGGGCTGTAGGAACATAAGGCTGTGGGAACATTGGGCTGTGGGAACATTGGGCTGTGGGAACATAGGGCTGTGGGAACATAGGGCTGTATGAACATAGGGCTGTGGGAACATTGGCCTGTGGGAACATAAGGCTGTGGGAACATTGGGCTGTGGGAACATTGGGCTGTGGGAACATAGGGCTGTGGGAACATAGGGCTGTATGAACATAGGGCTGTGGGAACATTGGGCTGTAGGAACATAAGGCTGTGGGAACATTGGGCTGTAGGAACATAGGGCTGTGGGAACATTGGGCTGTAGGAACATAGGGCTGTGGGAACATAGGGCTGTATGAACATAGGACTGTGAGAACATAGGGTTGTGGGAACATTGGGCTGTGGGAACATTGGGCTGTGGGAACATTGGGCTGTGGGAACATAGGGCTGTATGAACATAGGGCTGTATGAACATAGGGCTGTATGAACATAGGACTGTGAGAACATAGGGCTGTGGGAACATAAGGCTGTAGGAACATTGGGCTGTGGGAACATTGGCCTGTGGGAACATAGGGCTGTAGGAACATAGGGCTGTGGGAACATAGGGCTGTAGGAACATAGGGCTGTATGAACATAGGGCTGTGGGAACATAGGGCTGTGGGAACATAGGGCTGTGGGAACATAGGGCTGTGGGAACATAGGGCTGTGGGAACATTGTGCTGTGGGAACATTGGGCTGTGGGAACATAGGGCTGTAGGAACATAGGGCTGTGGGAACATAGGGCTGTAGGAACATAGGGCTGTGGGAACATAGGGCTGTGGGAACATTGCGCTGTGGGAACATAGGGCTGTGGGAACATAGGGCTGTGGGAACATTGGGCTGTGGGAACATTGGGCTGTGGGAACATAGGGCTGTAGGAACATAGGGCTGTAGGAACATAGGGCTGTGGGAACATAGGGCTGTGGGAACATAGGGCTGTGGGAACATTGGGCTGTGGGAACATTGGGCTGTGGGAACATAGGGCTGTAGGAACATAGGGCTGTGGGAACATAGGGCTGTAGGAACATAGGGCTGTGGGAACATAGGGCTGTGGGAACATTGCGCTGTGGGAACATAGGGCTGTGGGAACATAGGGCTGTAGGAACATAGGGCTGTATGAACATTGGGCTGTAGGAACATAGGGCTGTGGGAACATAGGGTTGTGGGAACATAGGGCTGTAGGAACATAGCGCTGTGGGAACATAGGGCTGTGGGAACATAGGGCTGTAGGAACATAGGGCTGTAGGAACATAGGGCTGTATGAACATAGGGCTGTGGGAACATAGGGCTGTATGAACATAGGGCTGTGGGAACATAGGGCTGTGGGAACATAGGGTTGTGGGAACATAGGGCTGTAGGAACATAGCGCTGTGGGAACATAGGGCTGTGGGAACATTGGGCTGTGGGAACATAGGGCTGTGGGAACATAGGGCTGTATGAACATAGGGCTGTATGAACATAGGGCTGTGGGAACATAGGGCTGTAGGAACATTGGGCTGTGGGAAGATAGGGCTGTGGGAACATTGGGCTATAGGAACATAGGGCTGTGGGAACATTGGGCTGTAGGAACATTGGGCTGTGGGAACATAGGGCTGACCCCCTAGTTCTGGGTTTAGCTAAAGTGGTGGATCAAGCTGCAGGCCTGAGGTCACTAGTGGGGCTTTGAGACTCTTGTGTATCGATCAGACATCAGCGTTTTAGCAGCTGGGGACGGCTTTTGTGTGAATATTTTACAGTTGAAAGCAGGATAATGTGGATAATGATTTAGGGAGATGCAGAGAAAAGGCATCGCTAGAAGCACCTACATGACCTCCGCTCGCGTCCTACAAAACGTCCCTCACAAAACGTTCATGTATGAGTGAGTGAGTGAGTGAGTGAGTGAGTGAGTGAGTGAGTGAGTGAGTGAGTGAGTGAGTGAGTGAGTGAGTGAGCGAGCGAGTGAGTGAGTGAGTGAGTGAGTGAGTGAGTGAGTGAGTGAGTGAGTGAGTGAGTGAGCGAGCGAGTGAGCGAGCGAGTGAGTGAGCGAGTGAGCGGGTGAGTGAGTGAGTGAGCGAGTGAGTGAGTGAGTGAGTGACATTGAAGGGACGGTTTATGATCTCAATTGACAATGAGAATGGACAGATAGCAATACTATAAAGTATAGATTTAGCTCTACAAACAGCCCAGTCTGTTTACATATGCTGGTCGTCTCTAGTGATATTAGACTCATCCCAGTGGCCGCCAATGTGTTAATGCCTTATTTAATATGGTTGAATGGAACCACGGAGGTGAAACATTTGAAAGAAGTCATGGGTACAGCTGTGTATGACTCCAAATGCACAAGGAACTACCTTTCAAGTCCAGTCTCGAGTGAAGGCTACAGTATGTACAGTAGCTGAGAGGACAATTTTACCAAACCAAAATAGTCAAAACAACTGACAGAATATACTATTTGAATTACAAACTTGAATTAACCTGAGATTGTTCAGAGCGATCAATGAAAACAAAGATGGCGGTGAATGGTGCGATAGCAAATGAGATGAAGGGATACCAATATCATATATATCATCAGATATCTAAAATATTTAGTTAAAACTCTCAAAGATTATGAACCTATATAATAGGTTTGGCTGCAATACTGAAAACCGCCTTCAAAGTTTCACAGCATTGAATTAGGGTCCTGTAAAGTGTTATAAACTATATTTAAAGATTGACAAAGATTGATAATAAAGGCCCAAACTGTGTTTTCGTAAACTATGAGGAGAAACAGCCCAAATAAAATCTACATTGTGTCCCTTATATGCAAATAAGCCATTGTCACTTGCAACTGAACATGATAGAACACATCACACTAATGGCTGTGGGGAGGTACGTCAGTATGGGAGGATAATAAATATTTAACAAGCCCAAAACTGTCCAGGCCCACACCACAGCTACCTGTAGGCACAGCCAGTTGAGCGCAATCAATGTCAAAGTAGGTGCTTACACTTATGCTAATGCTGATAGCTGCTACGCGTGCATGCAGGACATAATAATAATAAAATGTCTTAGATTTATATAGCGCCTTTCATGAGTCTCAGGGCGCTTAACAATGGAGGGGGCAAACTAAGGGGAAGGAGATCAGAGGAACAATTAAGTAAAAAGAAAAGAGGGAAGTCAGGCAGTCATTAATACATTTGGTGAAGAGGTGAGATTTGAGTAGAGGTTTGAAGGAGTCCAGGGATGTAGCTATGCGGGAGTTCCAGAGTTCCACATCATCTATTATTACTCGAAGCATTCATTAATAATCCCTCCGGTACTTTGTGTTCTGTTCAAACAGATTCCTCCTGCAAGCGTTTCACTGTGTTGAGTGGCAGCTAATGCCATTACATTAACACACCCCCACTGGACTAAATACTTGCATAAACAACCAAACATACGTGTTCATACTTCACTGACTCATACTCTTTGCACATACCTGCCCAATTGCACAGCCCTGGCCTATTCCTAATCCTATTTTATTTGTATTGTACTATATTCTATTGTGCTATATTTAATGTATTTAGTAATTAGGGAACATAGGGTTGTGGGAACATAGGGCTGTGGGAACATAGGGCTGTAGGAACATAGGGCTGTGGGAACATAGGGCTGTAGGAACATAGGGCTGTAGGAACATAGGGCTGTATGAACATAGGGATGTGGGAACATAGGGCTGTGGGAACATAGGGCTGTAGGAACATTGGGCTGTGGGAACATAGGGCTGTAGGAACATTGGGCTGTATGAACATAGGGCTGTAGGAACATAGGGATGTGGGAACATAGGGCTGTAGGAACATAGGGCTATAGGAACATAGGGCTGTGGGAACATAGGGCTGTGGGAGCATAAGGCTGTGGGAACATAGGGCTGTAGGAACATAGGGCTGTAGGAACATAGGGCTGTGGGAACATAGGGCTGTAGGAACATAGGGCTGTAGGAACATAGGGCTGTGGGAACATAGGGCTGTGGGAACATAGGGCTGTGGGAACATAGGGCTGTGGGAACATAGGGTTGTAGGAACATAGGGTTGTAGGAACATAGGGCTGTGGGAACATAGGGCTGTGGGAACATAGGGCTGTAGGAACATAGGGTTGTAGGAACATAGGGCTGTGGGAACATAGGGCTGTGGGAACATAGGGCTGTGGGAACATAGGGCTGTAGGAACATAGGGCTGTAGGAACATAGGGCTGTGGGACCATAGGGTTGTGGGAACATAGGGCTGTGGGACCATAGGGCTGTAGGAACATAGGGCTGTGGGACCATAGGGATGTGGGAACATAGGGCTGTATGAACATAGGGCTGTATGAACATAGGGCTGTGGGACCATAGGGTTGTGGGACCATAGGGTTGTGGGAACATAGGGCTGTGGGAACATAGGGCTGTGGGAACATTGGGCTGTGGGAACATTGGGCTGTGGGAATATTGGGCTGTGGGAATATTGGGCTGTGGGAACATAGGGCTGTGGGAACATAGGGCTGTGGGAACATTGGCCTGTGGGAACATACAGTAGGGCTGTGGGAACATTGGGCTGTAGGAACATAGGGCTGTGGGAACATAGGGCTGTATGAACATAGGGCTGTGGGAACATTGGCCTGTGGGAACATAGGGCTGTATGAACATAGGGCTGTATGAACATAGGGCTGTATGAACATTGGGCTGTATGAACATAGGGCTGTAGGAACATAGGGCTGTATGAACATAGGGATGTGGGAACATTGGGCTGTGGGAACATAAGGCTGTGGGAACATTGGGCTGTGGGAACATAGGGCTGTGGGAACATAGGGCTGTATGAACATAGGGCTGTGGGAACATTGGGCTGTAGGAACATAAGGCTGTGGGAACATTGGGCTGTGGGAACATTGGGCTGTGGGAACATAGGGCTGTGGGAACATAGGGCTGTATGAACATAGGGCTGTGGGAACATTGGCCTGTGGGAACATAAGGCTGTGGGAACATTGGGCTGTGGGAACATTGGGCTGTGGGAACATAGGGCTGTGGGAACATAGGGCTGTATGAACATAGGGCTGTGGGAACATTGGGCTGTAGGAACATAAGGCTGTGGGAACATTGGGCTGTAGGAACATAGGGCTGTGGGAACATTGGGCTGTAGGAACATAGGGCTGTGGGAACATAGGGCTGTATGAACATAGGACTGTGAGAACATAGGGTTGTGGGAACATTGGGCTGTGGGAACATTGGGCTGTGGGAACATTGGGCTGTGGGAACATAGGGCTGTATGAACATAGGGCTGTATGAACATAGGGCTGTATGAACATAGGACTGTGAGAACATAGGGCTGTGGGAACATAAGGCTGTAGGAACATTGGGCTGTGGGAACATTGGCCTGTGGGAACATAGGGCTGTAGGAACATAGGGCTGTGGGAACATAGGGCTGTAGGAACATAGGGCTGTATGAACATAGGGCTGTGGGAACATAGGGCTGTGGGAACATAGGGCTGTGGGAACATAGGGCTGTGGGAACATAGGGCTGTGGGAACATTGTGCTGTGGGAACATTGGGCTGTGGGAACATAGGGCTGTAGGAACATAGGGCTGTGGGAACATAGGGCTGTAGGAACATAGGGCTGTGGGAACATAGGGCTGTGGGAACATTGCGCTGTGGGAACATAGGGCTGTGGGAACATAGGGCTGTGGGAACATTGGGCTGTGGGAACATTGGGCTGTGGGAACATAGGGCTGTAGGAACATAGGGCTGTAGGAACATAGGGCTGTGGGAACATAGGGCTGTGGGAACATAGGGCTGTGGGAACATTGGGCTGTGGGAACATTGGGCTGTGGGAACATAGGGCTGTAGGAACATAGGGCTGTGGGAACATAGGGCTGTAGGAACATAGGGCTGTGGGAACATAGGGCTGTGGGAACATTGCGCTGTGGGAACATAGGGCTGTGGGAACATAGGGCTGTAGGAACATAGGGCTGTATGAACATTGGGCTGTAGGAACATAGGGCTGTGGGAACATAGGGTTGTGGGAACATAGGGCTGTAGGAACATAGCGCTGTGGGAACATAGGGCTGTGGGAACATAGGGCTGTAGGAACATAGGGCTGTAGGAACATAGGGCTGTATGAACATAGGGCTGTGGGAACATAGGGCTGTATGAACATAGGGCTGTGGGAACATAGGGCTGTGGGAACATAGGGTTGTGGGAACATAGGGCTGTAGGAACATAGCGCTGTGGGAACATAGGGCTGTGGGAACATTGGGCTGTGGGAACATAGGGCTGTGGGAACATAGGGCTGTATGAACATAGGGCTGTATGAACATAGGGCTGTGGGAACATAGGGCTGTAGGAACATTGGGCTGTGGGAAGATAGGGCTGTGGGAACATTGGGCTATAGGAACATAGGGCTGTGGGAACATTGGGCTGTAGGAACATTGGGCTGTGGGAACATAGGGCTGACCCCCTAGTTCTGGGTTTAGCTAAAGTGGTGGATCAAGCTGCAGGCCTGAGGTCACTAGTGGGGCTTTGAGACTCTTGTGTATCGATCAGACATCAGCGTTTTAGCAGCTGGGGACGGCTTTTGTGTGAATATTTTACAGTTGAAAGCAGGATAATGTGGATAATGATTTAGGGAGATGCAGAGAAAAGGCATCGCTAGAAGCACCTACATGACCTCCGCTCGCGTCCTACAAAACGTCCCTCACAAAACGTTCATGTATGAGTGAGTGAGTGAGTGAGTGAGTGAGTGAGTGAGTGAGTGAGTGAGTGAGTGAGTGAGTGAGTGAGCGAGCGAGTGAGTGAGTGAGTGAGTGAGTGAGTGAGTGAGTGAGTGAGTGAGTGAGTGAGTGAGCGAGCGAGTGAGCGAGCGAGTGAGTGAGCGAGTGAGCGGGTGAGTGAGTGAGTGAGCGAGTGAGTGAGTGAGTGAGTGACATTGAAGGGACGGTTTATGATCTCAATTGACAATGAGAATGGACAGATAGCAATACTATAAAGTATAGATTTAGCTCTACAAACAGCCCAGTCTGTTTACATATGCTGGTCGTCTCTAGTGATATTAGACTCATCCCAGTGGCCGCCAATGTGTTAATGCCTTATTTAATATGGTTGAATGGAACCACGGAGGTGAAACATTTGAAAGAAGTCATGGGTACAGCTGTGTATGACTCCAAATGCACAAGGAACTACCTTTCAAGTCCAGTCTCGAGTGAAGGCTACAGTATGTACAGTAGCTGAGAGGACAATTTTACCAAACCAAAATAGTCAAAACAACTGACAGAATATACTATTTGAATTACAAACTTGAATTAACCTGAGATTGTTCAGAGCGATCAATGAAAACAAAGATGGCGGTGAATGGTGCGATAGCAAATGAGATGAAGGGATACCAATATCATATATATCATCAGATATCTAAAATATTTAGTTAAAACTCTCAAAGATTATGAACCTATATAATAGGTTTGGCTGCAATACTGAAAACCGCCTTCAAAGTTTCACAGCATTGAATTAGGGTCCTGTAAAGTGTTATAAACTATATTTAAAGATTGACAAAGATTGATAATAAAGGCCCAAACTGTGTTTTCGTAAACTATGAGGAGAAACAGCCCAAATAAAATCTACATTGTGTCCCTTATATGCAAATAAGCCATTGTCACTTGCAACTGAACATGATAGAACACATCACACTAATGGCTGTGGGGAGGTACGTCAGTATGGGAGGATAATAAATATTTAACAAGCCCAAAACTGTCCAGGCCCACACCACAGCTACCTGTAGGCACAGCCAGTTGAGCGCAATCAATGTCAAAGTAGGTGCTTACACTTATGCTAATGCTGATAATGCTAAAAACCTGAGCTGACTTCACTGTGTTCTTGCTGAGTAATGTAAGTTAGTACTCAATCCATTGTATATTTTGATAATTGTTTGTTCTTAATCAATCAGGCTCTGTGCAACCCCATTGGGTTTGACTTGAGCAGCCTGTGGTAATTAGTCCAATCAGTCAGAGGCAAAGCTTGTTAAATACATTTGCCTGTGCACACATTTCTCTAAAACCTGAGCTGACTTCACTGTGTTCTTGCTGAGTAATGTAAGTTAGTACTCAATCCATTGTATATTTTGATAATTGTTTGTTCTTAATCAATCAGGCTCTGTGCA
The DNA here is from genome assembly GCF_963971535.1 of Notolepis coatsorum. NCBI lineage: Eukaryota > Metazoa > Chordata > Actinopteri > Aulopiformes > Paralepididae > Notolepis > Notolepis coatsorum. The sequence continues at coordinate 53,503,416 of NC_140166.1, read as the reverse complement.
ACCCCATTGGGTTTGACTTGAGCAGCCTGTGGTAATTAGTCCAATCAGTCAGAGGCAAAGCTTGTTAAATACATTTGCCTGTGCACACATTTCTCTAAAACCTGAGCTGACTTCACTGTGTTCTTGCTGAGTAATGTAAGTTAGTACTCAATCCATTGTATATTTTGATAATTGTTTGTTCTTAATCAATCAGGCTCTGTGCAACCCCATTGGGTTTGACTTGAGCAGCCTGTGGTAATTAGTCCAATCAGTCAGAGACAAAGCTTGTTAAATACATTTGCCTGTGCACACATTTCTCTAAAACCTGAGCTGACTTCACTGTGTTCTTGCTGAGTAATGTAAGTTAGTACTCAATCCATTGTATATTTTGATAATTGTTTGTTCTTAATCAATCAGGCTCTCTGCAACCCCATTGGGTTTGACTTGAGCAGCCTGTGGTAATTAGTCCAATCAGTCAGAGACTAGCCCCCTACAGGTGTGGGACAATATTCAATAGGGATTTAAGTGTAGTCTATCGAAGCGCCAGCAGAGCGCCGGCGACCGACTAAGACAGACAAAGACTTGGAGTTTTCCTGCTGGAGTTTTCCGAGGAGGCAACCGAGTGCACTAGAGTATCTACTGCCCCTCACCTGCCCTCCTCTAGCAGGCCACTCCTTTGTACCTGCATTTTCTGGTCTTGCCTTGTTAGCTTGTCAACTTACTCGACCCACTGGTTTTAGCTCATTAGCTAAACCTTCAATCGGCTTCATACACATAGCCTTTAGCAGTTGATCCATAGTACTTTGTATCTTTATTTGTTCCTGCTCTACCTGGTGTAAGCATGGCTATGTGTTCTGTCTGTCCTGTCTGTCCCTCTCTCCTAGAAAGGTTAACTCTGTTAGAGAGTCGTGTCCTTGAACTTGAGTCAGGAAAACAGTCAGCTTTAGACGTCTTGGACACTACAGGCTTTTCTGAGGAGCCTCTAGCGGGGTCTTCTCGTCTGGAGAGTCCCAGACATAGTGCTCAGGACAAGGCCTTTGCGCCCACTACGAAGCGGCAGTGTAACCGCTCGGCCTCGGCCTCAACAGCACCTGCTGCGCAACATGATTTTACACGTGTTGCGGGTTCCGGTCCCAGTACGCAGCCGGTTCCACTGCAACCCCGTCGTTCCGTCCTTGTGATTGGCGACTCCATCACCCGGCATATTTTGCTAGACAAGCCAGCCGAGATCAAATGTTATGGGGGAGCCAGAGCTACCGACATTGAAGCCAACCTGAGATTTCTGGCGAATAGCATAGTCAAGGCAAAAGGTAACCCACGTATCACACCCACTGAAGATAAATTCGACCATATTGTTATACACGTCGGAAATAATGACTGTAGGATGAAAGTCTCTGAGGTCACAAAGATCAACATAGTTAGGCTTTCTGACCTCGCCAGAAAGATGAGTCGGCATCGAGTAATCTTCTCTGGCCCCCTGCCTGTAAACCGGCATGATGATGAGTTCGTGAGTAGGACAGCTTCTCTACACCGATGGCTGGAAAAATACTGTAAAGAACAGGGCTTAGGGTTCGTGGATAATTGGTCCTCTTTCTGGGGGCGCCCTGGCTTGCTGAGAAAGGACGGCGTGCATCCTAACATGCAAGGCGCCTCTCTCTTATCTCGCAATATAGACAAGATTATAGCTTCGGGCTGACAGCCACCCCACAAGCATGCCAGGGTGCAGGCTCTTAGCGAGCCTGCTAGTCATGCTAAACTGATGGACCCTGCCAATCCTTATACCTTTCTTGCTCGGTCCCTCCTCCACCAGGCTCCCCACTCCTCTCTTTCTATCTCTACCCCTAAACCTGTATACCCAATCAAAACTAGAATATCCCGTTACGCTCCGCTTTACCCAGCTCGTCCTTGTGCGATAAACCATGCCAACTTAATTGCGATTAAACCTACCCACATGGCTGAAAACCGCGCTGCTAAGTATACAGAGAGTGTGAAGGTTGGCCTTATCAACATCCGCTCTCTGCCAACCAAAGCTCTTTTGGTAAATTAACTGATAACAGACCATAGTCTCGACCTATTTGGCCTCACTGAGACATGGCTTAAACCTAATGATTTTCTGCCCTTAAACGAGGCCTCACCCCCTAATTTTAGTAGCTCCCACATCGCACGCACCTCCAAGAAAGGAGGCGGAGTTGCTCTAATTTATGACTCTAAGCACAACTTTACATCCGACGCAAACTGTAAGTTTTCCTCGTTTGAGGTGCTCCTGTTGCATCCCTCTCCACCCAACAGAAAGTGTGGCGGTCTGATTCCTACCTCCACTGCATCCTTTGTAATGGCTGTCCTATACCGCCCCCCAGGCCCTTACACCCTCTTCCTAGATGAATTTTCAACTTTCATCTCTGAGCTTGTTATGCGCTCAGATAACATTTTAATTGTTGGTGATTTTAACATTCATTCCAATAAAACTCTAGATCCCCTAAATAAGGCTTTTACCGACATCATTGACTCTGTCGGTCTCATTCAAATCGTTGACCAACCCACTCACAGTGGTGGGAACACCCTTGACCTAGTCCTAGCCCGCGGTCTCACTGTGTCAAATTTGACCGTCTCCCCCTATGTTCCTGCTCTCTCAGACCACTACCTCATCAAATTTCAAATTGATCTGACGGTTTCTCGCCCAGACAGTGTAGAATCCTACATGAGCCGTCGTATTAACGCCTCAACTGTCCCAATTCTAGTTAACTGCCTACCAGACACCCTCTCTCCCTTCCTCTCTTACTCTGGCCCCCTTGATCTCTTTACAGACAAACTTAATGCCGCCCTTCGTAGCACCCTCGACATTGTCGCTCCCCTTAAACCTAAAATTAAACGTGCTCCGCAAAAACTAACTCCCTGGTTTACGGAGGAAACGCGCTCCTTTAAAAAGGCTTGTCGCAAACTTGAACATAAATGGCGTTCGACCAAACTCGAAGTATTCCGCCTCGCCTGGAATGATAGTTTACGTAACTACAAAAAGGCACTCTCACTTGCCAAAACCTCTTATTTTTCCAGGCTCATAAATGAAAACAAAAACAACTCAAAGTTTCTGTTTGACACAGTTGCAAAACTTACGCAGAAACAACCAAGTGCCCTAAACCATGCGTTCTCGGCTAACGAATTCATGAAATTTTTTACCAAGAAAATTGACCTCATTAGAGATGAAATTGTTGCTTTACTCAACAATCAGAGTCCCTCCCAACCTTTGACGGGCATTCCCCCTGACTTTGATTCCAGTCATACGCTATGCTGCCTTGAAAACGTCTCACTTAGTGCCCTCTCTAAACAGGTTGGCGCGGCTAAACCTTCAACCTGTCTGTTTGACCCTCTCCCAGCAACTCTCATCAAAAAACTCTTCCCAACTCTAGGCCCTGCCCTACTCAATATCTTCAACACCTCTTTGTCTACTGGCGTGGTGCCCCTGGCCTTTAAATCAGCCGTCATTAAACCATTACTTAAAAAACCGAACCTCGACCCTCTAATCTTGAAAAATTACAGACCTATCTCCAATCTCCCATTCCTATCCAAAGTGTTAGAACGGATCGTCGCAACGCAACTTACTGACCATTTATCAAACAATAATCTTAATGAGTTCAAGTTTCTTTAATAGTTGTCATACAGAAGTACAGAATACTTTTGTACAAAATGCTTCTTACTGTTGCGCTCCAGAGACTGTGCATGACAAGATAAGTATGAAATAAAAACATAGTAAAAATTAGAAGAAAAAAAAGAGGTCACAGTGTTCAGTTTAGACATATGTACAATGTTCGTAGACGTAGTTACCATACAATATACAATACTGTGCAGTGTACTAATATACAATACTATATAGTGCAAGGCATAAATGGACAAGGTGCAGTTTAGGTACAATTCACAGTAGGTGTACGAGTTGTAGTGCAAATCCTTTATCAATAAATATAAAGTGTAAGTGTGTTTGTGTGATCTAAAGTGTGGAGAGTGGGTGCTGCAGTGTGTTGTTTGTTTGAGTGAGTGTGTGTGTGCGTGTGGGTGTGTGTGCTGTGTGCATTTGATGGTTGTTGCATAGTGATTATTGTTCGTTTAGCGATTATTGTTCGTTTAGCAGCCTGATGGCCTGGGGATAGAAGCTCCTTCTGAGTCTTTCTGTGCTCGCCATAAGACTCCGGTATCGCTTGCCTGACGGCAGCAGTTCAAAGAGGCAGTTGTTCGGGTGGCTCGAGTCCTTAATAATTCTCTTAGCCTTCCCCTTGCACCGCTTGTTGTAAATGTTCTGGAGGGTGGGAAGCCCCCCTCTAATTGTGCGTTCGGCTGAACGTGTCACTCTTTGTAGTCTGCTACGGTCTTGTGCAGTGCTATTCCCAAACCAGGAGGTGATGTTGCCGGTCAGGATGCTCTCTATTGTACATGAGTAGAAGTTCCTAAGGATCTTCTGACTGACTTGGAACTTCCTTAGGCGCCTGAGGAAGTAGAGGCGTTGTCGTGCCTTCTTCACAACACTGTCAATGTGTGTGGTCCATGTCAAGTCCTCGGATATGTGGGCTCCGAGGTACTTGAAACTGTTCACTCTCTCAACTGGTGCCCCGTCGATGCTGAGGGGGCTGTAGTCCTTGACCCCCGACCTCCTGAAGTCCACAATCATCTCTTTTGTTTTGCTGACGTTCAGGGAGAGGCAGTTCTCCTGACACCACTGTGACAGGTTCTCTACCTCTTCCAGGTAGGCCCTTTCGTCGTTGGCAGAGATCAGGCCCACCACTACTGTGTCATCAGCAAATTTGATGATGGTGTTGTTGCTCCGCTGTGCTACGCAGTCATGTGTGTACAGGGAGTAGAGGAGGGGGCTCAGAACACAGCCCTGGGGGGCCCCTATGTTGAGCGTGATGGATGAGGAGGTGCAGTTGCCGGCTCTTACCACCTGGGGTCTGCCCGTCAGGAAGTCCAGGACCCACTGGCACAGGTCATAGTTCAAGCCCAGGTCCCTGAGCTTGGCTATGAGTTTGGAGGGGACTATGGTATTGAATGCTGAGCTGTAGTCGATGAACAGCATTCTCACATAGTTCCCCTTCCTCTTGTCCAGATGTGATGCTGCTGTGTGCAGCACATGGGCTATGGCGTCCTCCGTGGACCTGTTGGGGCGATATGCAAATTGCAGAGGGTCCAGGTTGATGGGGAGGGAGGAACAGATGTAGCCCTTCACTAGCTTCTCAAAGCACTTCATGGCTATGGAGGTGAGGGCTACAGGGCGGTAGTCGTTGAGGCAAGCGGGCGTAGATTTTTTGGGTACAGGGATGATGGTGGACTTCTTCAGACAGGTGGGGATGACGGCCTGTTCCAAGGACAGGTTGAAGATGTCAGTGAATACCGGGGCCAGTTGGTCGGCACAGACTTTTAGGACGCGGCCGGGGATGCCGTCCGGTCCTGCTGCCTTCCTGATATCCACTTTTTTAAAGATCCGTCTCACCTCATGCTCTGTTACCCTGAACACTGAGTCTCCATCAGCAGACCCCCCCCCCCCCATTGCCGTGGTTTGTAGGCTGGTGTTGTTATTCACAGCCTCAAACCTCGCATAGAAGGAGTTGAGATCATTTGCTAAGGAGATGTCACTGTTCAGTTTGAGGGGGGTTCCTTTGTAGTCTGTCATTGTTCTGAGGCCCTGCCACATGCCTCTAGAGTCAGCCTGTTCAAACTGAAGTTCAACTTTATCCCTGTAACGCCGTTTTGCCTCTATTACTGCTCTCCTGACGTTGTATCTTGCCATCTTGTGTTCTTCCATGTTGCCTGTCACCAGCCCGGTGTTGTATGCTGATGTGCGCACTTTCAGAGCCTCACGGACGGATTTGTCTACCCAGGGCTTTTGGTTTGGGTTTGAATCATTTCAATCTGGCTTTAGAGCCTTACACTCCACCGAAACGGCGGTTACCAAAGTCACAAATGACTTACTGCTCTCTCTTGACTCAAACCTCACCTCTGTGCTCTTATTGCTTGATCTCAGTGCAGCCTTTGACACTATCGATCACTCGATTCTTCTAGGTCGGCTTGAGAACCATGTTGGCATTCGGGGTCTCGCACTAGCTTGGTTTAAATCCTATTTAACTGATAGAACACACTGCGTGGTCTATAATGATTTAACATCTGAGACCCTCCCAGTGCAATGTGGTGTCCCACAAGGCTCTGTCCTGGGCCCTTTGCTATTTTCGATTTACATGCTACCCCTCGGCGATATCATACGCAAATTTGGCATAAACTTTCATTTTTACGCTGATGACACCCAATTATATATACCTATTAAGCCAAATGATTCCTCCCAACTACAAAACCTTGAGGCCTGCTTGCTTGCCGTCAAAAAATGGATGTCGCAAAACTTTCTACTCCTTAATGCAGATAAAACTGAGATGTTAATTGTTGGCCCCCCAAACCACAGAGGCCTGTTTCAGGACATCTCCCTCAACTTTGATACCTGTCATGTATCCCAGAGCTCCACCATAAAAAACCTCGGAGTCATTTTTGATTCCTCCCTCTCATTTAATGCACATATAAAAAATGTCACCAAAATTGCATTCTTCCATCTTCGTAATATCGCAAAAATACGCCCCATTTTAACTCTGGCTGATGCTGAAACCCTGATTCATGCTTTTGTCTCATCACGTCTGGACTACTGTAATGCACTTTTTTCAGGCTTACCTAATTCAAGCATCAAAAATCTTCAACTCGTGCAAAATGCGGCTGCACGGATACTAACTAGAACTAGAAAATTTGATCACATCACACCAGTTTTGTCCGCCCTACATTGGCTTCCTATCCAAGCCCGCTCTGACTTTAAAGTGCTACTCCTCACCTACAACATTTTAAATGGGCTTGCACCGCTCTATCTATCTGATCTCATCTCCCGATACTCGCCCGCTCGTGCTCTGCGCTCACAAAATGCGGGGCTTCTATCGACCCCTAGGGTTAAAAAGAAATCCGCCGGCCACAGAGCCTTTGTCTACCGCGCTCCCTACCTGTGGAACAAATTACCTGCTGTCATCAGGGGCGCCTGCTCTGTCGAAGCTTTTAAATCCCTGCTTAAGACTCATCTTTTCTCTCTCTCCTTCAACCTACCTTGATCTCACCTGGTCGGGGACTGACCTTTAGATTAATCTGTGTAGTTTAGTTATGGTACAGGGTACTACATGGTACCACTGGGTAGTTTACTATAGGGTAGTTTAGTTAGGGTACAGGGTACTACATGGTACCACAGAGTACTACTTGGTACTGCATGGCATTACAGGGTACTACATGGCTTACATAGCTCTACATGGCACCACAGGGTACTACATGGCACTACAGGGTACTACAGGATACTACGGGGTACTACATGGCACTATGGGGTACTATAGGGTACTACATGGCACTACGGGGTACTACATGGCACTACAGGGTACTACATGTCTGCTCCTTTGCAGCACCACAAACATGGGAACTCTCTAACTCTTCCCCCCCCCCCCCCCCCCTCTCCCCCCCCCCCCCCCCCCCCTCCCTCCCCCTTCTCTCTGAGTACCCGTCTCCTGGCGCTGACCAAGGTGATGGATGCCTCGGGGTCTTGGCCAAGCTTGTAGTGACTGCTCTACATGCACCTCCGAGGCATTGGATCAGTTATTCACCGCCGTCTGTCCGTGGTCCTGTCAACTGATTAACAGACTGTTAACAGATTAACAGTCAACGCGGTTTCATTGCTGGGTTAAGTACTTCTATTCTATTCACATAATACGCTTACTTCATATATCTACTCCATTCACATATATGCCTACCACTTGTATCTATTGCTATGTCCGCCTACTACAATCTCATGAGCTGTCTAACGCCTGTCCCGTCTCCCTGTCTTCCTATGACTTGCTGTCCTGGAGTGTTGACCGGAGTGTTGGACGTCCCGTGACGAAGGCCGGGAGATTGCGACCCCCTCTGCGTGCCCCCCTGTCTTCGGAGGTCTCGTAGTGGTGACCGGAGTGCCGGATGTCCCGCGATGATGTCGGGGAGTTCGCGACCCTCTCTGCGCCACCCCCCTTCCCCCTGTCTCCGGCTGTCCCTGAGCAACGACCGGAGTGTTGAATGTCCCGTGACTAAGACGGGGAGGACGTGACCCTCTTGCGCCGCCCCTGTGCCTCAAATAGATCCGCTATCAACTCTATCTTTAATCTTTCAAAATGTTCAGTTGCTATCGCTATTAGCTCTATCTTTAATTTTTCAAAATGTACAGTTGCTATTGCATGCACTCATCTGTGTTTCACCACACACATGAGTGCATGCTTACCAACTGTCCGTCTGCAACACTACTATCACCGACATCTAAGAAGGGAGATCCCCCCTTGAACGGCCCTTCTAAGGTTTCTCTCCTCCACATTGCCTGTGGAGCTTTTTTTCCCTATTGTTAGGTTTTAGTGAGTTTTTCCTTACCTTCGCGTGGGGTATGTCTGGGAGTGCTTGCATTCTTTCATTTATTTGCATTCATCTAAAAAATGTTTGGACCCTATGGTGTTCTTGTTCTGTTCTTGACTTATTGTTATGTTGTCTTCTTGACTTGTTTAAAGAAGACCTGTACGGCCCATGGGGACATTAACGTGTGTTGTCGGGCCCTATAAATAAATTTGATTTGATTTGATTTGATTTGATAGCTGCTACTCGTGCATGCAGGACATAATAATAATAAAATTTCTTAGATTTATATAGCGCCTTTCATGAGTCTCAGGGCGCTTAACAATGGAGGGGGCAAACTAAGGGGAAGGAGATCAGAGGAACAATTAAGTAAAAAGAAAAGAGGGAAGTCAGGCAGTCATTAATACAATTGGTGAAGAGGTGAGATTTGAGTAGAGGTTTGAAGGAGTCCAGGGATGTAGCTATGCGGGAGTTCCAGAGTTCCACATCATCTATTATTACTCGAAGCATTCATTAATAATCCCTCCGGTACTTTGTGTTCTGTTCAAACAGATTCCTCCTGCAAGCGTTTCACTGTGTTGAGTGGCAGCTAATGGCATTACATTAACACACCCCCACTGGACTAAATACTTGCATAAACAACCAAACATACGTGTTCATACTTCACTGACTCATACTCTTTGCACATACCTGCCCAATTGCACAGCCCTGGCCTATTCCTAATCCTATTTTATTTGTATTGTACTATATTCTATTGTGCTATATTTAATGTATTTAGTAATTAGGGAACATAGGGTTGTGGGAACATAGGGCTGTGGGAACATAGGGCTGTGGGAACATAGGGCTGTAGGAACATAGGGCTGTGGGAACATAGGGCTGTAGGAACATAGGGCTGTAGGAACATAGGGATGTGGGAACATAGGGCTGTAGGAACATTGGGCTGTGGGAACATAGGGCTGTGGGAACATAGAGCTGTGGGAACATAGGGCTGTATGAACATAGGGCTGTGGGAACATAGGGCTGTAGGAACATTGGGCTGTGGGAACATAGGGCTGTAGGAACATTGGGCTGTATGAACATAGGGCTGTAGGAACATAGGACTGTAGGAACATAGGGATGTGGGAACATAGG
>NC_140166.1:53419685-53482185 GCF_963971535.1 Notolepis coatsorum | reverse complement strand
TCCTGGCCTGGCGCTCCAGCATCGCCCCCGCTGCCTCGTACAGACAGCCCCGAGTCTCCAGAGTTTACTGCGCGCTGTTTCACTACCAAATGTTCCTCTCTCTCCCTCTCTGTGGATGTACAATATCTCTGTATCTCTCTCTCTGGACGCATCTCTCTCTTTCTCTCTCTGGGTGTAACTCTCTCTCTTGATGTATCTCTCTCTGTCTCTCTCTGGGTGCATATCTCTCTCTGGATGTATCTCTCTCTCTCTCTGGATGTATCTCTATCTATCTATCTCTGGATCTATGTCTATCTGGATGTATCTATCTGGATGTATCTCTCTCACCCATCACACTAGATGAACTTAGGGAGGCCATATCTGAAATGCAAAGTGGTAAGGCTCCTGGAAGAGACGGTATCCCATCAGAAATGTACCTCTCATGTTGGGATGTAATTGGACCCCTATTACTTAATATGATTCTATATTCAATCAAGGAGGGGAACTTCCATAAGAACGACAATACTGCACTCATAACAGTCCTCCTTAAAAAAGACAAAGACCCCAACGAGTGCGGTAGTTATAGACCCTTAAGCCTCCTCGGAACCGATATCAAGCTGTACTCCAAGGTATTAGCCATCAGACTTCAAAAGCATATGACGTCTTTAGTTCATCCTGACCAGACTGGCTTCATAAGAGGCCGCTTGATCACGGATAATATAAGACGGTTATTACATGTGCTAGATGCCAGCAAGGATGACACCACACCTAAGGCGATGCTGTCCCTGGATGCGATGAAAGCCTTTGATAGGTTGGAATGGTCTTATCTATGGGCAGTATTAGAAAGGATGGGGTTAGGAAAAGGATTCATTGATATGATTAAAGTATTATACAGTATATAATGTGGATGAGTGACAGTGATGTGTTGCTAGAATCAACAATCAAGAGGTTTATTTGTCACATACATACCAGGGCATACAGTGAAATGCGGGTGGTCATGCCTGCATCGATTGTGCAATACAATAATAAAATAGACATAGAAAAAAAAAACAGGTAAGACATAAGATGTGCATGATAGATCCACCGCACAGAGAAACAAAGCCGACGGAGGGATGGCAATCCCAAATTTTTTCCACTATTTTAAGGCGTACACTTTAAGACCACTGACAACCTGGTTTGAACCCCAAGCATCAGTATCCTGGAGAAATTTAGAAGTAAATATAGTAGCACCACAGAGACTGCAGGACATAGTATACACCAAAATATCAATTAAGCAATGCGAACTGAAATTTGGCCCCATAATTACACATGCGATCCGGATATGGCGTGAAACACAAAAAAAATATTCTAATCCACATAAATGGCATAATCATACTCCCTTATTCAATAACAATGCACTCCTGATTAGAAAACGACCTATAAGATTCCCTCGGTGGGAAAAGCAAGGCATACATACATTAGGAGATGTTTTCAACAAACAGGGTATTTGTAGCTATGATGAAATAGAAAAAAAGTTTAATCTCACCGGTTCCACATTTCTTTTTTACGCACAATTATTGTTATGTTTGAAGACTCACGGTGTTCCATTAAAGACACCAATTGCACACCACAGATACCACAAATTTTTCTATGAAAGAGAGACATCGAGAGGTTTTGTATCAGATTTTTATCATCAATTACTAACGGCTTCGTATGAAACCCTCCACCTAGACTCTGTTTGGAGGAGGGATATACCAGACCTAGAAAAAGATTTTGATTGGCAAGAAGCCTGGGCAAATGTTCGACTTGCATCAAGGAACCCGGACCATCAACAAATCAATCTTAACTATATTCATAGGACATACTTGACTCCTATAAGACTGAACAGAATGGGTCTTAAACAAGACTCCAAATGCTCCTTATGTACAAATGGGGACGAGGGGACATTTATGCACATGTACTGGGACTGCCCACCAGTTAAGATATTCTGGGAAGAAGTGACCCAGCAATTATCAAATCTCTTAATTCTGAATATACCTGTACACCCCTCTATATTACTGCTGAATGATGTTTTTGAATATGCAGTACCTATACAACAAAAGAGATTGGTTTTAGCTGGTATTACAGTGGCTAAAAAACTGATAGCATCACGATGGTTTCAACCGGAAAAAATTTGCCGAAAGGTCTGGATTCTTACATATCTCGATGTGATTTATCTAGAAATATCTACAGCAAGAATTTTGGGTCTCAATGAATCCAAATTGACAATGTGGTTAGAAGTGGTGGAGAGAATAAAAGCTAGCATTTAATGGTAGTGTTTGGTTAGGAGCGAAGGATAATGGATGGATTATCCATGGGGGGGTCCAGGGCGGGGGGTGCGAGCAGGAGCATATGTGTGTAGGGGAATAGATAGCAGGTATTAGGGGTATATCTTGTATAAGACATTTATCCAAACGATGAGTTAACTGATGTACACTGTTTTACAATGCTTGTATATCTAATCATGTGTTGTCATGTTTGTTTATGTGTTTGTTTAAAAAAAAAAAAAGAAAAAAGATTAAAAAAAAAGAAAAAAAAAAGATGTGCATGATAAAAATAGACATGCTAAATTCCTGAGAAGGCACTGGTTCATATGTACACTACTATACAATATACAATTTTAACTCCGTCATTATGTATTACTTACTATATCTAAAGTAAACTATACTATACAAGCACCACATCTGTTCTTTCCTTAAAGTGACTTTTATATTCTTCTTCCCTTTAAGTGACTTTTCATTTAGTTTAAAGTGATTGTTTAAAGCGGTTGCAGCATGTGTGTTGTGTGTGTTGTGTCAGTGTTCAGTGTTCTGATGGCCTGGGGGAAGAAGCTGAGCCGGAGTCTCTCTGTGCTCGTAGCGTGTGTACGTAGGCACTTGCCTGACCGCAGCAGCTTGTACAGGCTGTTGTTGGGGTGGTGGGGGTCTTTCATTATTCTGCAGGCTCTGGATTTGCACCTGAACTTCCTTAACTGTCTCAGGTGAATAGAGGCGCTGTTTCGCCTTTTTCACCACAGAATCTATGTGTGTTGACCATGACATGTCCTCTGTGATGTGGACTCCCAGCAGGTACTTGAAACTGCTCACCCTGTCCACGATAGCCCCATTTATCTCCAGCCAGTTCATCAACCTCCTCCCGGTAGGCCTTCTCGTCATTGTTAGAGATCAGCCCCACCACCACCGTGTCGTCCCGCAAACTTCACTATGGAGTTAGAGCTGAACCTGGCCACACAGTCATGTGTGTACAGTGAATACAGCAGGGGGCTCAGAACACAGTAGATTGAAATAAAGGTGTTCTATTTAAATTTCAACCTGACTCAATTCGATCTTTGTTTCCATATGAAGTATCATAAAATGTATCATATGAAATGTATAATATATTAAATGTATCATAAATATATTAACATTATAGACCAGAACATTACCTCAAGTGACTTTACTTTGCAGTAACATTGAATTTGTCAACATGCTTCTCACCACTGATAATGGGCTTTGGACTGAAGACTTCATTATGTCAATGTTTAATTTTCTTTCATTTAGGACACCTCATACATTTACTGATGTAACTCCCTGACCATGCATGCTATATTTACACATGTGGTATTGCTGGATTCAGCACAACCACACCTTTCCGAAAAAGCCCTCATATCTGTTTCTATGACAATTCATGGCAGAGCTACTACAAAGTAAATGAGAACATTCTGCATAGATATTCATTTTTTACATTTCTGCTTATTTTAAGTATGTGTACATAGGTATATATTTCCTACATGCATAAAGATATTCACATCCAGGTTTTTCTATTAGGTTAAGCAACTGTCTGACTGCTAGCCTGTCACATTTGAAAGCTCTTGGAGCTTGTATTATTAATCTACATGAGTTTATATGTCTCAACTCCCATACGGCCAGGCTATATTTTGGTTATTTTTTCCTTTGGGGGTGTATAACAATATCTATCAATTTAACAAGTTTTGCAGTAAAATATTTTTATACAAGAATCCATTTCATATATGGGAGACCTTAGAGATGAGGAAAAACATGCTTGTGTTTTGTTCTACCTCCGGTAGGGGTATCTCAAAAACTAAAGCCCTTTTTGACAGTTTGTCACAGCACTATTAAGGGGGGTGTTACCCTGAGTGACGGCTGGGTTAAGGGGGGTGATACCCTGAGTGACGGCTGGGTTAAGGGAGGTGATACCCTGAGTGACGGCTGGGTTAAGGGAGGTGAACCCGCTGAAGTGTGAATAAAAACACGATCCATGGTGCGTCAGTGCGGCCTTCCAAGCCTAAGGGACTTCATCGACACCAGAGAGAGAGAGGGAGGAGAGAGAGGAGAGAGAGAGAGAAGAGAGAGGAAAGAGAGGAGAGAAAAGACAGAGAGAGAAGAGAGAGAGAGAAGAGAGAGGGGCGACCTCTTGCCTGCCACTAGACGTGCAGTGCGGCCGCCTGGTGATGGATCACAGAGCCCACTCCAGAGGACACACGGTGCCGCCCGCCGCTCACAGACACTCACGTGTGGACTCCACCGCGGACGCAGACGTCCTCTGGTCTTAAGTCTCTCTCTAGCCGTGTGTCTCTCTCTAGCCTTACGTCTGTGGAATAACTGTATCTCCCCCGCCCCCCCCCCCCCCCCCCCCCAATTGTATGTGTGTGTGTGTGTGTGTGTGTGTGTGTGTGTGTGTGTGTGTGTGTGTGTGTGCGTGTGTGTGTGAGTGTGAGTGTGTGTGTGTGTGAGTGTGAGTGTGTGTGTGTGTGTGTGTATGGTGTGGTGTGTGTGTATATGGTGTGTGTGTGTGTGTGTGTGTGTGTGTGTGTGTGTGTGTGTGTGTGTGTGTGTGTGTGTGTGTGTGTGTGTGTGTGTGTGTGTGTGTGTGTGTGTGTGTGTGTGTGTGTGTGTGTGTGTGTGTGAGTGTGTGTCAGTCAGTCAACACGTCAGTCAGCATGACGGGTCATTGTGTTGCTGACAGCTGGCTGAGAGCTACAGCACTTCCATTAAAAGGGAACATCACTCACTGCCCATTACAGCCAGCAGGCCCTGTGCAAGATAGAGGGTAGCAAGAGCCATATTATACACCATGTATATACCCCCCCCCCCCCTGCCTCCCCCCGCCTGCCTCACTTCATACGCTCACCTGACTGTGGGGACGGCTCCTGCCACTTCACACCCGTACATGCAAAAAAAACACGTGTGGATGTGTGCAGGTGACAGTACTAGGGCCGCCACCCAAATGGTCTGGCCTGAGTTTTCATTGGCCGTTTGGTCGCAGCAATATATATATATTAGGGGTGTAATGGTACACAAAAACCACGGTTCGGTACGTACCTCGGTTTTGAAGTCACGGTTCAATACGGGTTTTCGGTACAGTGGGGGAAAGTTTGGCTTTCCAGGTTCCACTCAGGGGTGATGTAGTGTGCAGTAACTAATTGTACTTGTAGGGCTGTCAACAAATATTCTCCCGTTTGATATTTGTATTGGTTTTTTAAAAGATTTTTCACATACAGTTACTTACATTACAAAAACACACATTGGGACAGAAGGGGGGGGGGGGGGGGGTCCTCCAGTTCATATATGCAGTCATCCACACCCTATGCAAGCAAAAATAAATCAAAAAGAAAAACAAGCAAAAAGGAAAGCTAACCCAGACCTCCCACGCGTTACTCCTCACCACTGAGAGATCGAGCTGCGCAGGTGAAAAGATGCGACTGCTGTTACCTCAAGTACCGGAGGGGACTTGTGCTATGTATGACTTAGTCCACATTGCAGCCGGCTTGTGGGAGGCAAGAAACAGCGTTCGTGACAGGGGAGGGTTGAATTGGATGATACAAAATTGGGATGGGAGAAAATATAGAAAATGGGAGAAAAAGTGGATAAAAAAAACAGAGTCTATTTGATTTAGCCCCATCCCCCACATGTGGTCATGCTAGCAAAACATTAGGCCTTCTTCATTGTTTGTATCTTGCATAGTATGCTTGCTAAGCACATGTACATATACCTCAATGACAAACACGTACAAATAATAAATGTTGTGTTTATTTGTATTAATAAATTACCCTGTTTTGTTTCTGTGCTCTCCCACACTGTTCTCTGTCATTTATGTTAATTGAATCTCTGGCTGCCCAAACAGAACTGTCACGATGATAGTAGGGTTAACTCGCCATCGGTTGAGCGCCAATCACGAGTATAGTCAGGTTTTAATCGTTATTTCTTTTATTAGCGATATCCATACATTTTCATCCATCCAGCCTGATGTTATCGTTGGGAATGGGTCTGAGCTCGCAAAAGGGCAAATACCGCCGCCTACGCCTTCCAGCTGATATTGCACTCCACTGGGAATGGTGTAGTTTATTTTCTGGGATGGTCCGAGCCGTGTGGGCGGGGTTTAAATACTCAGGTGAGGTAGGCCTCAACAACGATGCCATTGAACAGTAACCCCGCCCGCCCGTCATTGTGTAACGGTCGGTAATGTGGTACAGACCTCCACGAGCAGTATTTGGAATGGCGATCAGATAATTGGATTATTTCTTTTGCATTACATCAGATACAAGGTAAGAACACTATATATAAATTTGCTCGTTGATCTGATATTTATTTCTACCCCGGTGGCTGTGTGCTGTTGGTGGCAGGAGGGGGGGGGGGGGGGGGGGGGTCCAGGGCTATTTTCATTCCTGCACGAGGAAGGATAATAATGATGATCTAGCGTTGATTTCAGGAAGATTCGATAATCAGGCAAAAAATGACAACGTGTTTTGTGTATTCCACTAAAGGGCTATTATCGCGTCTTTTCCTGGGATTACTAGAAATCACCAAAACTATACTCGTATTCAAAACGGTATAAAACGGAAATGTACAGATGAAAAAACAATCCGTTTTGTACATGTTGACTGGAAGCAACTGATAATCGACGGGTGTATTAGACCCATAGCTATAATTTAAGATATATTTTAAGCACTCGCAATTCTCGCAGTCCCCCCATTGATTAAAGCGGTGGCGTTCTAGCGCCATCTCGCGGATTAAGCTCCGGCGCTGAATGAGTTAATAACAAACACTAAATGAAGAGTGTTTGTTCAACACCGCTGGCTGTGTGGTTGACTTTTATTGATACACAATAAATGAAGAGTGTTTGTTCAGCACTGTCTGTGTGGTTGAGTTTTAATAATAAACACTAAATGAAGAGTGTTTGTTCAGCACTACTGTCTGTGTGGTTGAGTTTTAATAATAAACACTAAATGAAGAGTGTTTGTTCAGCACCACTGTCTGTGTGGTTGAGTTTTAATAATAAACACTAAATGAAGAGTGTTTGTTCAGCACCACTGTCTGTGTGGTTGAGTTTTAATAATAAACACTAAATGAAGAGTGTTTGTTCAGCACCACTGTCTATGTGGTTGAGATTTAATAATAAACACTAAATGAAGAGTGTTTGTTCAGCACCACTGTCTGTGTGGTTGAGTTTTAATAATAAACACTAAATGAAGAGTGTTTGTTCAGCACCACTGTCTGTGTGGTTGAGTTTTAATAATAAACACTAAATGAAGAGTGTTTGTTCAGCACCACTGTCTGTGTGGTTGAGTTTTAATAATAAACACTAAATGAAGAGTGTTTGTTCAGCACCACTGTCTGTGTGGTTGAGTTTTAATAATAAACACTAAATGAAGAGTGTTTGTTCAGCACCACTGTGTGGTTGAGTTTTAATAATAAACACTAAATGAAGAGTGTTTGTTCAGCACTGTCTGTGTGGTTGAGTTTTAATAATAAACACTAAATGAAGAGTGTTTGTTCAGCACTACTGTCTGTGTGGTTGAGTTTTAATAATAAACACTAAATGAAGAGTGTTTGTTCAGCACCACTGTCTATGTGGTTGAGTTTTAATAATAAACACTAAATGAAGAGTGTTTGTTCAGCACTACTGTCTGTGTGGTTGGGCTTTCGGACAGCTTCTCTTCAGAAGTGAAAAAAAAAGATGGCAAGCCACAGCGCAAGCGAGTTGGACCCTATAAAGTATACAACTGCTGCGAGTTGGTCCCTATAAAGTATACAACTGCTGCGAGTTGGTCCCTATAAAGTATACAACTGCTGCGAGTTGGTCCCTATAAAGTATACAACTGCTGCGAGTTGGTCCCTATAAAGTATACAACTGCTGCGAGTTGGACCCTATAAAGTATACAACTGCTGCGAGTTGGTCCCTATAAAGTATACAACTGCTGCGAGTTGGTCCCTATAAAGTATACAACTGCTGCGAGTTGGTCCCTATAAAGTATACAACTGCTGCGAGTTGGTCCCTATAAAGTATACAACTGCTGCGAGTTGGACCCTATAAAGTATACAACTGCTGCGAGTTGGTCCCTATAAAGTATACAACTGCTGCGAGTTGGTCCCTATAAAGTATACAACTGCTGCGAGTTGGACCCTATAAAGTATACAACTGCTGCGAGTTGGTCCCTATAAAGTATACAACTGCTGCGAGTTGGTCCCTATAAAGTATACAACTGCTGCGAGTTGGTCCCTATAAAGTATACAACTGCTGCGAGTTGGTCCCTATAAAGTATACAACTGCTGCGAGTTGGTCCCTATAAAGTATACAACTGCTGCGAGTTGGTCCCTATAAAGTATACAACTGCTGCGAGTTGGTCCCTATAAAGTATACAACTGCTGCGAGTTGGACCCTATAAAGTATACAACTGCTGCGAGTTGGTCCCTATAAAGTATACAACTGCTGCGAGTTGGTCCCTATAAAGTATACAACTGCTGTAATTTGGCAGCATTCCGGGTTCTGAGAGAGCCAGCAAATCCGCAGCCAGATTTGTGTCCGTTTGGACGGACAGAAAGGATAGGAGGGTGAACTTTGTGATTGACTTGATACGCTACCTTCCACAAGGCTGTTTATTTATTTTCTCTCATATTTTTATATTCAGATCATCTCATTTTATTACCGATTCACACATTTCGTATTTTACAAATTATTGTTTGGGCACTGATATGTGAAAACTAACTAAATGGGTTTAATTTCTATGTAAATGTTTAAAACCCTGTAAGGCCCAAATTAAATTGACATTAGCTACTTCAGAGGCCAGAATGTGGGACCTATAAACACATTTACTATCCAATAGCATTGTGAGGCTGAACAACAGGACGCATTGACTATGTACATGTACTCAAAAGATTACAAATAAACATTACAGACTTTTTTTTAAATAGCTAAAAGTGATGTTGTAATTTTGCAACCGAGGGCATCACAGGATTAAAAAAAAAAAAAGAAAAAAAAACATACACCGGTGGAAGCGGTGATTTGATTTGATTTAAGTAACACCGGTATCACCGACTACGGCGACAAGCCGACCTCAAACACGACTCGTCATCTAAACATGTCGGAGCTAGCCTGACGTTAGCCACTCAGCACGGCCGCTCTGTTAGCCACTCAGCACGGCCGCTCTGTTAGCCACTCAGCACGGCCGCTCTGACGTTAGCCACTCAATATGGCCGCTCTGTTAGCCACTCAGCAGCTCTGACGTTAGCCGCTCAGCAGCTCTGACGTTAGCCACTCAGCAGCTCTGACGTTAGCCACTCAGCATGGCCGCTCTGTTAGCCACTCAGCAGCTCTGACGTTAGCCACTCAGCAGCTCTGACGTTAGCCACTCAGCAGCTCTGACGTTAGCCACTCAGCAGCTCTGACGTTAGCCACTCAGCAGCTCTGACGTTAGCCACTCAGCAGCTCTGACGTTAGCCACTCAGCAGCTCTGACGTTAGCCACTCAGCAGCTCTGACGTTAGCCACTCAGCAGGGCCGCTCGGACGTTAGATCAGCCTAGGAATACATTGTCATATTATGCGCTATTAGGCTAATGACTGGGGACCGGGGGGGAAGCTAAATGACCTTGCTTACTGTGCGTCTCTCTCTCTCTCTGTCATTCCTCCTCGCTGGTTGTTTGGACACGTTCACAATCATTGCCACTTACGGCAGTGTCGTTAACAGGCGGCTCGCTTTGTGCGTGCGCTTGTAACATTTATATTTTAAAGGCTCTTTATTACGTTTAAATGTTTGAATTTTATTATTTCTGTTAACAATGTTACTCTAAACATTCTTTCTCAGCCCTGGCACTCAAACAATTTCCTATGACCCAAAAATAAATCTATATTTAATAATTGTTATATTTAATAATTGTTATATATATATATATATATATATATATATATATATATATATATATATATATATATATATATATATATATATATATATATACTAGGGGTGTAATGGTACACAGAAGCCACGGTTCAGTATGTACCTCGGTTTTGGGGTCACGGTTCGGTATGAGTTTGATACAACAGGAAACATATTTATAATTAGTATTATATATTTATATTAATTATTGTAATTATTGTTATTAAATATAATTATTTTCTATTAAGTTATACTTAGTTCCACATAGGCTTGCCACGGTAGTCAGTGATACCGGTGTCATTCTGTGTTCAGGCATCCACTAAATTAATTACTAATTCACTTCTAGAGTAGATTTTACTTCACGTGAAGCAGAGAAAGAAGACTCTAGAGAAGAGATGACATGTTACACAACAATGGCAGAGCATTTATCAATATTTTGGATTTAAACACCGCAGCAGCTCGATTGGAGAGGAGCTCAGATTATCAGTCCGGGAAAAGTATGTAGTGCGATAGTCTTTTTTTTGTCGGATCAGCTGTGACTGACAGTCCGTGGGAGAAAGTTGGTGTGTGTCTGTGTATCTTTCCATTGGTTAACATTATTGGGCTGAACATTTTCAGCCTATTGTAATGACCCTGCTGTGTTACAAACATGTCATTCATTCATGGTTCAGGGACACCTGTAGTAAATGCGGAGGGGAGAAACAGCCCAGTGCAGAATGCCAGGTTGTGAATTTGTTCTGTCAAGCTTCAACGTTTTATTGATCATCTAAATTTGGCAATACAAGCTTCATATTCAACGTTAAAGAAAGTAAGCCAAGGTAAAATCAAGTAAAGATATTGAGCATTAATTTGTAAAATGTGCAACCCTAGTTTCACCTAGAGACATATTCGTCGTATGGCTGGATGTACCAAACCGTGACATCTGTAGCGTGAAGTCGCGGGACGAATACACGTACCGTTACACCCCTAATATATATAGATATAAAAATGTATATAATATAGATTTATATATACAGTGGCTCAGGAGGTAGAGCGGTCGTATGGTAATCAGAAGGTTCCCAGTTCAATTCCGGCTCTTCCCGGAATCGTGTCGAAGTGTCCTTGAGCAAGACACTTAACCCCATAATTGATCCCGATGAGCAGGTTGGCACCTTGCATGGTGGGACCATCGGTGTGTGAATGTGTGAGTGAATGGGTCAAATGTGAGGCACAAGTTGCAAAGTGTTTTGGATAATAGCGGTTATATAAATACAGACCATTTACCATATTTACCATAATAAACGTACAAGTTGACTAATGGCTTAAACTAAATCGGTCAACCGGGGGAAATCTTTCATCAGGAGCAGCTCTGGTATGCACGCACACACAGACACACACACACACAGACACAAACAAGAAAGCAAATGCAAAGAGCCCCTTGCCTCGTCCAGCTCCGAGATGTAGATGGGCTTCTCCTCGAAGCCGATGGGCATGGGGTCATTGGGTGGGATCGCCACCTCCTCGTACATCTTCAGGTTCTCTCTGCGGATCCCGTCGGGCAGCATCATCTGCGGGCGACGCACAGAGGAAGAGATGAGATGGCGCACAATAACCACCACCACCAATGCATTAAACGCCTATTGCTCCTAAAACTCAGGGAAGGAAGTTGTGTGCGAGACACGCTCCAAAAGATCTGTTAGAATGTGGGGAAGAAGGAGGAACAAAGAGGAAACTCCTCTGGTAGCAAAACCTTTAAAGAAGAAGTCTTTATTTGTCATGCAGATTAACAGACACACATGCATTGGATCACTGATGAAATGTCTCTCTGCACTCCCATCACGTCGTCACCCCGCCCCCCCCCAAGGGCCACCAGGAGCAGGCGACCAATACAGTGCTCCTGTCCGTCTTCGGATGCAACAGCGTTAGCGATCTGTTCTGTATGTTTTTCCATTGGGTTCATCTTATTGGGGGGGGAAACCCTTGCGAGCCCAGGAGATACCCCACCTGGGTACCTGGCAACGTGGCAACCTGGTCCCCAAGCGGGAATGGAACCAAGGACCTTCTAGCTGTGAGGCGACAGTGGTAACCACTACACCACCACGGCTTTATTACTTAATTATAAACCGCTTTACAGGCTTTATTACTTAATTATAAACAGGCTTTATTACTCGGTTAAGTTGTGATATCTCACTAGATGTTCCCTGTGTTCAACACTTCCTTTGGTCAGTCCTCCTTCTGATTCGCTGCTCCCAGAGATGTGAAAAGACTTTTTAAATTGATCCCTCGGCCTCACTACTTTTAACCTCTTAAGCCCTAGCCATATTTTCAGAAGATTCACAAAAAAAAAGATACCTAAGTAAATGGAAGATTGCTCCATTTCTACATACATCTATGGACCTCAGGGAATGTATTACCAGTGTCAGAAATATGTAAAAAATATATATATATATATATATATAATTATGAACCAAAGGAGAATATACATATATTTTTTTTTATCTTTGCCGGTGAATAACACCATGCTAACATTGACCAGACATGAAAAATTGCACCTTCTTGAGATCAAGTGTACAAAACATATAATGAAATGAATAAAGGGCATATTCTTTACAGGGGGTTTTGTAGATAAAGTACTGCATTTTGCCATCTGGACACATGCAATTTGAAATAGGAATATAGAATATCAGGCCTATAAATTACAGTAACTTTTTTGTAATGTAAATTGCTCCGCCATTTTTCATCTGATTGAGCCGTGTTTTTCCCCCAGATGTTCACAGAAAGGTAAAGAAACTAACTATGTTCTATTTTATGGCAATAACGTTCAGGTTTTGTTCGACCCGTGAGATATGATCCCAAAAATAACGTTGACAAATTATTTCACGTCAGACGGCTCAAAGTTTAACAGGGGCTGGCGTGAGCTGGGTAGTGTAGTTTTTCGAAATTCAAAAGCCCATCAAAAGCCCTGGGTCTCTTCTTTCAAAAGATTACACTCACTTTTGGCTGCCAACTTCCTTGCGTCAATATGCCGGTTTCTGACTCGATGCGCTGCGATTTCTATAAACTCATATTTCACTAATAGCACTTGATCACTGGTAAACAAACGTAGTGCTGAAAATATACCCTTTGACTGCTGTTTTGACAGGATTAGGGTCTTTACTCTTGGCAGCATTTGAAAAATAAATGCAACATTAATCAATACGTTCTGTATTGATCGATTTATGGCGTGATATGAATCTCGGGCCTGTCAGGCTTAATGACTCAGAGTTGTTTACACACACCTGCAACCGTCACTCAGCCTTTTAACTGTAATTTGTCTGTTCTGCGTCATGTATTACATACCTTGTGATTTGATGTGGTTGTTTGTTTGATGTGTGTTTTAATTATTTCCCTCACCTCTGTGATGTATGTATTGTCCGTCTCTTTTTTATTTTATTTTATAAAAATGTTTTGTCCCCTTTCCCTGTTAGGTACAATAATGGGGTATATACCGTGTGTGTATATATATTAGAGCTGGGCCATTAACGGCGTTAACGTGCTGCGTTAACGCTATACTAGTATCGCGCGTTAATATAATTAACGCATTAATCTAAAAAAAAAATAAAATAAAAAACTTTTTTTTTTACATTTTTTTTTTTTTTTACATTTATTTACCCAGGGTAGGTTCTCTGAGCACAGATGCTCTTTTTCAGGAACGCCCTGCTTCACATTCACTCAGTTCCATTGACACCTGGGAGCTGCCCAGTACAACCACAGTTGACACCATTGGCCACTGAGCAACTCCACTGGAGCAGTTGATTCAAGCCATGTCACATAGTTCAAGTTTGAAATGATTCTTTCTGTTTTGCTCCTGAGAGTGTGCTAGATACTGTACTGTACTGGTAATATTATTTATTTGTGTTAACTTCTGAATAAAACAACTTATTAAACACAAGTACATCTTATTGAACATTATTTTGATATTTCATTACCAATTATCATAGCAAAACAGCTTTTTCAAACAGTCTGTAATGCATTTTGGAAACGGGAGATGGGCTCATGGTGTAATGGGCCACCTGGCCTGAGAAACATAAGGAGGAAAGAAAAAGTAAGGACTGGTCTGGTCATTATTTGGGTAGAACACACATATTTTGAATGCCTTCGGCAGGTTTTTTTTTTTTTTTTTTAGCCATTTTAATCTAGATTAAATCCAGGATTGCAGATAGATTAATCTAGACTAAAAAAATTAATCTATGCCCACCTCTAATATATATATATATATATTAGGGATGTTCGATATTGGCTTTTTTACCAATACCGATATACCGATATTGTCCAACTCTTATTTTCCGATACGGATATCAACCGATACCGATATATGCAGCCCCCCCCCCCCCCCCCCCAAAAACGGAATAATTTCAGGTAATTAACATTACATATCTCTTGTCGTGGAATTAACACAACATTATGTATACTTTTGACAATAAATAAAATCAGAATTAGTTCTTACTTGCTTGCCTGGGTAAATAAAGGTTAAATAAATGTTAAAAAAAATATTATAATAAATAAAATGTAATTAAAACAGATACCGATATTTTCCGATATCACATTTTAATACCAATATCGGCCGATAATATCGGTAGGCCGATAATATCGGACATCCCTAATATATATATATATATATATATATATATATATATATATATATATATATATATATATATGTATTGTTAATGTATATAATACTGTATATATCCACATCTGTCTGTACATACCTGCATATAATCATTTTTACATATCCCTTACCTACTCTTACTAGTTACACTGTTGGCCAGTATGACGTACCACCATAGTGTCTTTATACCTGTACCACTGTACATATTAATACTACAACTCTGTGCATACATCCGATTAGCACTATTACTCGGTAGTACTCATTTATATATTTTATACCCAGTTTAATGACCTGTACATTATATGTTACTGTTGCACTTTACTGTTACATTTGCACTCTGGTTGGACTGTACTTGCACTGCTGTATAATGACAATACATTTGAATCTAATCTAATCTGACCGTCACTTCTCTGTGTGTCATCTTTCTGTCTTAGGCCGAGATACACTGATATCCATTTGTTGCCTAAATGGATACTTGAATCACTGTCCAGCCATTGGACTGCAACCCTGTTTATACCACCTGTCAATCACTGGCAACATGCCCCTCCCGCTAGCAGGGCCCCCCAGACTGACGAAGGAAACGCACCCTGGACTGACTAAATGGAAATGCTATGGAAACGCTTGGAAAATCAGCGACACAGAAAGATGTTCATGAGGTCTTGTATTAGAAACCTTCCTCCTGGCATAAAAACCCAGCCAGGGAAATCTCCACGGTCTCGTTGAGCTGCGTCGTTGTGGGTTCGACACGGCTGCTAGCTTCCCTGCCTGATGCGTAAATTCACCTAAAACGTTATATATATTCATTGGCTTCCTATTGCGATTCTGGGTGAGGTCGAATATAATGCGTTGCATCCACAGACACCCCGTAATGTGCCGCTTCATTTGATAGATGGTGTGTCGCCGTAGGATTATGCTGGGAGGTTTTAGGGCTGAAAAGTATGCAGAAAATAGCTCCGTTTGCCGTTAATCTATTAGAATCTAGACCTTGGTAATCAACCACAGCCAGGAAGGAGTTTTAATTCACACGTCCCACATGCTCCTTTAAGAGAAATAAGAATACAGAGAAATACACCCAAGAGAGTTATATGCTAATCAGCGATGGGTTAAAAAAGGGAGCTGGAATTAAAATGAAGATATCATAAAAACAGGCTTAAAGCAGAGGCGTGCGGGTAATCTGTCGAGCGCCGGGGTGTAATGAGGGACCGCGCCGCCACTGGGGTGTCGAGGTGGGCAAATGAAGCGCTCCCCGGCGCCGCCTCTCGTCTTCTCTAAATGTCAGGGAAAAATCTTAGAAATAAAGAACGCCTAATCACTTAAGCTAAAGAACGCTTAATCGCTCGAGCTACAGAGCTTACTCGTAGACGTGGTAAACCACTTATTATACAAACAAATTATTCTAACGACTTAGAGCAAGGGTTCCCGAACTTTCGCACGTCAGAGACCCCCCCCCCCCCCCCCCAGTAGACGCATTAGCTCACAGGCCCAACTCTGATAAGATTTGTTCAGAGAGATTCTAACAGAAGGATTGTTTAGACGCAAAGCACCTCTTTGGGCGGAAATGCCACCAACCCGCTGGTTGCCGCTCTGCCCCTAGAGGCGGCTCACAGGCAATGCAGCTTGTGCGAAACCGGTTTGTTTCATATTGGAAGATTCCTTTAATGGCTTTTTGTTAACACCATCCTCCCCCCCTCCTGGACCCGCCTTCTCTTCATTTTGATAACACTTCCCCCCCCCCCCCTCCTGCCTGTGCCCCCCCCCCCCCCCCGGTACTCTTCACCTATCACCTGGTCATCCCTTCCCCCGCTGTGTTAGTACTCCGTATATACAGGAGGCACGGACGGAACAGGGAAGAGAGTGAGACCTGTGATGAGAAAAGTGTTTCTTACGTAATCTCGTTCTCATTTGGCAAACGTCGTGAGAATTTAACTATTTCTCGCTTTGCCGGGGACCACCTGGAACCTTGTCCCACTTAGAGGGTCAACAGAAGAGAGAGAGAGAGAGAGAGAGAGAGAGAGAGAGAGAGAGAGAGAGAGAGAGAGAGAGAGAGAGAGAGAGAGAGAGAGAGAGAGCAAGAGAGAGCGAGAGAGAGCGAGAGAGCGAGAGCGAGAGAAAGTGAAAAGCGTGGGGCCAGCTTACACCTTATATCCACTGTACTTAAACAATTATTTGGAACTATTTCATTGAAATTGTGTTTTTTAAGTCACAGCAAATGACAGCAAATGGCTGTTTTCCCTCCCGGACGATGGCCATAGCTCCCCCTCTGGACCACCCCTTAGTTGCGACTAGAGTTGTTCCGATACCGATACCAGTATCGGAAATGCCGCCGATACTGCCTAAAATGCTGGTATCGGTATCGGCGAGTACACGTAAATTCTAGCCTCCGATCCCATGATGTAATTTATCTCCTGCCGAGTCCTGCGGAGAGTGAGGATTATAAAATGAACATGTTTTAAAGTGTGATGCTGTGTCATTTTAACAGCAGATACACTTTCTTAAATTCCATTGTCCCCGACAGTGCGGTGTGACGGGGAGCTCGGACGGGATGTGTTTTGCTGGTGTTATGATAGCATTAGCTGGAAAGATAGCTAGTTGGAACAACATCCACTTTAACGTTACATCAAATCAGATGATCGCCTGTCCTTTCTCCAGGACCTAACACTGTCCGTGACCGTCTATCAACAATAATGCACCCACGGTGAATTGTATTTAAGTTAAGTAGCTACTGACTAGCGTTAGCTGACTATTACTAACGTTATCAAATGTCAATGCGGGAAGACGAGCTAGGTCAGTTAGCTTAGCTTGATAACGTTACTGTTGTGAAGGATCAGATTAAACCGAATATATATATTTATTTATGGATATATATTTAATAGTATTTGTATATCGTTTGATATCCCCTGTATATTCCTTGTACAATATGCACTGAATATCCCTTTAGTCTACTAACAGCCCATAATAGTTTCATTCTACCATTGGACGAGAACCTGGCGCCAGCAGCCATGCCCCTTGGTTCAGGTTCAATCGTGCCGACAAACATGTCGTTACAAGCCCGGTTCCGCGTAGGAATACGTCTGGCGAAATACGAATGGTACTATTTGTTCACAGCGCATATATATATGGCGCAAGTAAAGTAGAACTTTTTTTAGTCCATTAGTCCTTTACCCTCCAACCTAGTAACAGACGCGAAGCCTCACCCACGACGCACGTGTGGTGCAGTATGGCCTACTTGGCCTCAGAATAGGCATTGAGACATCGTGTGGATTAATAGTTGAATTGTCATAGTTTGGCACTATACCGTCGAGTTGGACGTATTTCTATTAAGTTAATAATAGTCTATTATGTATGGTGCATCGTTCGGTTAGAGTTATAAAGTGAGCAGTACCCCCATCGTTCCTGACGTTATCTGGAGTCTTAACCAGGCTGGGCAGACCACGTGTGGTGCTTGCATCCGAGGAGCTCCGGGCCAGGACGAGTGGACCTGTACATTGGATTACTTTACCCGGACGACGGCGAGCCTTCCACGGCTTGGATTATCTACATGCTTTGGGTGCTTTGATTATTCCATGGATAACGGCCAACACTGCTGAGTGTTGGAACTACCCCCCGGAGAGGAGTCCAGGTGAGACGGCGCTCTACCCCGAGTGAGGTCGCCTCACGTCTCTTCGTTGTGGACCGGCAGCTACCGTCCACCAGAGGGTCCAGCTGTATTCATCTGCGGACCGAGGTTCTGTGGGCACCGTGTTCAGCACTCTGAATTCTCCCAAGAAATCGTCGGCCAGATGGGATACCGCCAGCGGCTCTCCTAACCCCCCCCTACTGTCTTACAACCAGCGGGACCCCCCCCCCCTTAGTGTATCCAGCTATAATCATTTAAGTACCATCGCTATAGTTCCCTAAAGAACCAGGTTGTATACTTACTCCCTGCGTAACCAGAGATTGGACATTCAATGTTGATTTACCTACGAATACTCATTTGCCTTACAAGTGCATTTCAAATCATAAATGTCATTAAGTGAACGTTGTATATACCCTTTGCTATATAAAATATTCGATTTATACATTTGTGTGGACTTTATACACTTGTGTGGGAAAGTGTTCATCATATCTATATCATGTACTCGTCAGCCTGACAGCCTCTACCGAACGCGATCGACTTCAGGGCGAACGCGATCGACTTCAGGGCGAACGCGATCGACTCCAAGCACAGATGCTTATCGAGCGCGAACAACTCCAAGCGCAGCAACGGAGCGAAGAAGAGCGCATACGCCTGGAGATGAGACGCCTTCAGACGGAAGAGAATATGGCAAGAGACCGGGCCGATGCCCAGCGCGCCGCTGCCGGTGCCCAAAGAGAAGCAGATCTCACCAAGCGCGAAGCCGAGCGCGACAAGTTACAAGCGCAGCTAATGGAGCAGCTGATCCTCAAGGCAACACCCTCTCCCTCCGCCAGGGGTTCAAGGAACTCGTCGAGACAACAGTCAAGGGCAGCGTCTCCTAACCGAGCAAGCGACCCTGAACTTGACCAACAGACCAAGCCTATACCCCCCGCAGACCCCCTTCCCAGACCGGTCCAAGCGAGACCCAGCTACAAGGAAGGAGCGGCATACACTGCGGAGAAGCTAAATAAACGACTACAGGATCTAGAGGACCTGATAGAAGAAGAAGAGGGAGAGGAGGAGAACCAAGCCCGACGACAGCACAGTACTCCACCGGACCAGGATGTCCAGTACAGCCCAGGCTATACCCACGCGGCGCTGCGCTACAGACCCCTGACTCTATTCACGGGTGAGCACGACGCACGACCAGCCCCGAGGAATAGCACCTGGACCAGCGGGCCATGGTACCCTGTCGGTACCAGCCCACAGAGAGGCGCAAGAGGAGACTCGCCTAGGAGGTCTCTCCCCCAACGCTCGCCGATGTATCAGCCATCCACGGCGTCATACATTGCCACGCCGACGTTTCCAGCTGTTACCGATGTGCGCGCAGTCACATGGCAGCCAAATGCCGCCTAAAGAAAAGGTGCAGTCGGTGCGACGGAGCCCATCTAGATGTATTACACGACAGTAACAGAAGAAGGCCTGCACCTGCACCATCGAGCGGCACCAAGGCAAGTGTCATGTATATTGACCCCGCCAGCAGCAGCGGCGCCCAAGTGCTCTTAAAGGTAGTCCGTGTGACATTGAGCTACCAAGATAAAGTCATGGACACTTACGCCGTCCTTGATGACGGGTCAGAGAAGACCCTTCTGCTCGCGTCCGCTGCGGCCCAGCTGGGACTGCGGGGGAGCGAGAACCAAATGACGATTCGGACAATAAGAAGAGATTTAAAGACGATAAAGGGCGAGAATGTCTCCTTCACTATCGCAGCAAGCGGGCAGCCAGAGCGACGGTATAGGATTACAAATGCTTTCACCAGCCAAGAAATAGGACTATCGCAGTACACCTACCCCATCGCCAAGCTGATGGATAAATATGTGCACCTGCGTCAACTACCTATCCCGCTCATAGACGGCGCCACCCCGACCCTGCTGATAGGCTCCAACCATGCAGACCTCATCGTCCCGATAGACCGGGTCCATACAGGACCCCGAGGCTGTCCTGCAGCAGTCGAGACCCGCCTAGGGTGGACACTACAAGGCCCCCTCGCTAAATCTCTCAACCGAACAGCAGCCACTAGCTGCCTCCACTCCAGAGCGACAGAAGGAGACACCACACTCCTGCAGCATGTCGAGAAGAAAATTGACTGGCGACGTCGTGCGCTGCTCCGCTCCTCCCTGATCAAAGACGGCTTTGATCTCCGGCAGCGGGCCAGCAGCGACCCCCCAGTATTGCGCAACCTCAACCCGGAGGTCGCAGAGGACCCAGCAGCAGATGAAGAGGTCCGACACAGTGTGAAGAACGGTTTCTACGTGGACAACTGTTTACAAAGCGTTTCGACTCAGGAAGAAGCCGAGGCTCTCCTAATCAAGCTACGCGCCTCCCTGATCAAAGGCGGCTTTGATCTCAGGCAGTGGGCCAGCAGTGACCCGCACGTATTGCGCAGTCTCTCCCCCGCGGACAAGGCTGCCAGCAGCGAGACCTGGATGGCGACCATCCCAGGAGAAGCCCAAGAAATGACACTAGGACTAGTCTGGCGCTTCAGAACAGACTCGCTCCACTATAGACACAAACCCCTGACCACGGAGCAGGGAAGGTCGACGGCGATACCGACCACCAGACGGAGTGTGTACAGAACACTCGCCAGACAATATGACCCGTTGGGATGTATTCTACCTTACACCACCAGGGCAAAGATGATTGTACGAGCACTATGGGACAAGGACCAGGGCTGGGACGACCCCATACCCGCACACCTTGCCTCCACATGGAGAGAGTGGGAGACGGAGCTCCGCTCACTCCCAGGCGTCAATATACGCCGCAGCTACTTCCCACCCACGGTGAGGCCGGAGACATGCAAGATGGATCTACACGTCTTCAGTGACGCCTCCGAAGTAGCCTATGGATCGGTGGCCTACTTGCATGCCCAAGAGAAGGGAGGAGAGATACACACTGCTTTCATCCTGGCTCGCTCAAGAATAGCCCCACGAAAGCAACAATCTATCCCGCGTCTAGAGCTCTGCGCAGCCCTAGCAGGAGCGCATCTAGCCACGTTAATCCAACGTGAACTCACCATTCCGGTGCACAGAACAATCTTGTGGTCAGACTCCACGACAGTACTCACATGGATCAAGTCTGATTCATGCAGATACAAGGTCTTCGTGGGAGTCAGAGTCACCGAGATTCAAGAGTTAACAGAAGCAGCGAGCTGGCGGTATGTGGACACCAAACACAACCCAGCTGACGTCATCACCCGGGGAATGTCCCTGGATGACCTCACCCGTCGCAACATCTACAGTGACGGACCAGAATTCCTCAAGCTCCCAGAAGAAGAGTGGCCTACGCCCACCCCACGGGAAGCAAGTAAAGAGGAGGCTGAGAACAAGAAACCTATGTTCTGTGGACTGAGCACAGTCGCCTCCACAGACCCCAACATAGATGACTGCATTACCCTACAGAGTGCACAGCTAAAGACATTCCTGTGGCACCACCCAGAGATTCAGTCCACCACTGACATTTCAGCAGCTGACTACGAAGAAGCAGAACTTCTTCTACTACAACGAGCCCAGAGAGACTCGTTCCCTGATGAGCTAGACTGTCTACAGGGAGGAAAGCCCGTCCCATCAGACAGCAGACTGCTCCACCTGGCACCCGAGAGTGACGCCCATAATCTCATCAGAGTGGGTGGTCGTCTGCGGAGAGCCCCCGATCTACCGGATGACGTTAAGTACCCGATAGTCTTGAACAGCCGACACAAGGTCACAGAGCTGATCATAAAGAAATACGACGAGGATGTACACCACGCAGGAGCAGAGAGAGTCTTCGCGGAGATCAGACGTCGCTATTGGATACTTCAAGGAAGAGAAGCGGTGCGACGCTTCCAGCGAACCTGTCTAGACTGCCGAAAGTGGCGCGCGCAGCCCAGCATACCCCGGATGGCTGACATACCTCCCTGTCGCCTCCGACTCGGCGACAAGCCATTCCACTCCACAGGCATGGACTGTTTTGGCCCGTTGTATATAAAGAAAGGAAGAGGAACCGAGAAGCGGTGGGGTATTGTATTCAAATGCATGACCACCAGAGCGATACATATCGAACTCCTTCCGACCATGAGCACAGACTCATTCCTTATGGCCTTCCGAAGATTCACATCACGGAAAGGAAAACCGTCTACATTGTTGTCTGATCACGGGACAAACTTCAAAGGCGGAGAAAGAGAGCTGAGAGAGAGCTTCCAAGCTATGGGCCCAGAACTTAAGACCCACCTCGCTCCATCCCAGATTGACTTCCAGTTTAATCCCCCGAACGCACCCCACTTCGGTGGAACCTGGGAACGAGAAGTACGTTCTATAAAGACAGCCCTGTACGCCGTGCTTGGGGCCCAGACTGTGGCGGAAGAAGTCCTAATGACAGTCCTCACGGAGATCGAGGGAGTATTGAACTCCAAGCCCCTCGGCTACGTCTCCAGTGATGTAGCAGATGTCGACCCAGTCACCCCCAACACACTCTTAATGGGGCGGCTGGACCCCGCGCTACCCCAGACAATGTACAGGCCTGAAGAAGCGAACGGCCGAAGAATGTGGAGGTACAGTCAAGTGCTAGCTGACAAGTTTTGGAACAGCTTCCTACTCCACTACCTACCGTCTCTACAGACCCGCCAGAAGTGGGTAAAAGAGAGAGACAATTTGACAGAAGGAACAGTCGTCATGATTATCGACCAGTCACTACCCAGAGCTATGTGGCCGGCTGGCCGCGTAAGCAAAGTGATCACCGGTGCCGATGGCAAGGTCCGAGCAGCTGAAGTGCTCGTCCAAGGGCGAACTTACACACGACCCGTGGCGAGGCTAATAGAACTTCCCCGACTCCCAGACACTATCGATGATGACCATGACCCCATGACTTTGTGAGTTGACTGACCCTTACAGCGGACCTTGAGTGGTAGACAGTGCGGTTAATCTGTCTCTGCTTAGCTAATTAGGTGGGACTAATTAGGGGGCGGCTGTTGTGAAGGATCAGATTAAACCGAATATATATATTTATTTATGGATATATATTTAATAGTATTTGTATATCGTTTGATATCCCCTGTATATTCCTTGTACAATATGCACTGAATATCCCTTTAGTCTACTAACAGCCCATAATAGTTTCATTCTACCATTGGACGAGAACCTGGCGCCAGCAGCCATGCCCCTTGGTTCAGGTTCAATCGTGCCGACAAACATGTCGTTACAAGCCCGGTTCCACGTAGGAATACGTCTGGCGAAATACGAATGGCACTATTTGTTCACAGCGCATATATATATATGGCGCAAGTAAAGTAGAACTTTTTTTTAGTCCATTAGTCCTTTACCCTCCAACCTAGTAACAGACGCGAAGCCTCACCCACGACGCACGTGTGGTGCAGTATGGCCTACTTGGCCTCAGAATAGGCATTGAGACATCGTGTGGATTAATAGTTGAATTGTCATAGTTTGGCACTATACCGTCGAGTTGGACGTATTTCTATTAAGTTAATAATAGTCTATTATGTATGGTGCATCGTTCGGTTAGAGTTATAAAGTGAGCAGTACCCCCATCGTTCCTGACGTTATCTGGAGTCTTAACCAGGCTGGGCAGACCACGTGTGGTGCTTGCATCCGAGGAGCTCCGGGCCAGGACGAGTGGACCTGTACATTGGATTACTTTACCCGGACGACGGCGAGCCTTCCACGGCTTGGATTATCTACATGCTTTGGGTGCTTTGATTATTCCATGGATAACGGCCAACACTGCTGAGTGTTGGAACTACCCCCCGGAGAGGAGTCCAGGTGAGACGGCGCTCTACCCCGAGTGAGGTCGCCTCACGTCTCTTCGTTGTGGACCGGCAGCTACCGTCCACCAGAGGGTCCAGCTGTATTCATCTGCGGACCGAGGTTCTGTGGGCACCGTGTTCAGCACTCTGAATTCTCCCAAGAAATCGTCGGCCAGATGGGATACCGCCAGCGGCTCTCCTAACCCCCCCCTACTGTCTTACAACCAGCGGGACCCCCCCCCCCCTTAGTGTATCCAGCTATAATCATTTAAGTACCATCGCTATAGTTCCCTAAAGAACCAGGTTGTATACTTACTCCCTGCGTAACCAGAGATTGGACATTCAATGTTGATTTACCTACGAATACTCATTTGCCTTACAAGTGCATTTCAAATCATAAATGTCATTAAGTGAACGTTGTATATACCCTTTGCTATATAAAATATTCGATTTATACATTTGTGTGGACTTCGTTTCATCAGGTGGGAAAGTGTTCATCATATCTATATCATGTACTGGATGGCCAGAAGTTAAAGTACAAGCGGTAGTGGTTTAATAATACCATACTTATCAATACAGTCAGGGAATTGTACCCCTCAGTTACAGTTACCGTGTCTAAAGTTGGTGCTATTTATAATCCAGCAATAATGGCTGCAGACCTGCAAGCAAAGTACAGCAAGTGCCAAAGGATAAGAGTCTGAGGCGGAGTTTCAAAAGAGAATGTTGAATATTTATTTTGCATCAAAAATCACAACATGAACGTTCTATCTCCCACTAGCTTACAGACTGAATAGGGTATATATGCAGAGCCACGGAGTAACGAGTGCAACACCGTTTAATGTCCGTGTGGATCATTGGAGTAGGGTATATCTGCAGTGCTGCAGCCCATACTCATTGATTAATGATACTAATACAAATCTATACAATCACCTGTTGTTGAATAAATACCATTACTTTCCAGTTATTACTAAAAACAGTATAACAGTATCTGTAAAAAAAAAAAAAAAAAAAAGTATTTATATAATTTTTTATTTTTTTTTGTATGCACTGGTATCGGATAAATATCGGTATCGGCCAATACCCAAAGCTTAGGTATCGGAATCGGATCGGAAAGGGAAAAATGGTATCGGAACATCTCTAGTTGCGACTCAGAACTATCTTGTTTGAAGACCCTGGGGACCCGACACCAGAGACCCCTGTATGAAGATCCTGGGGACCCTGCACCAGAGACCCATGTATGAAGACCCTGGGGCCCCTACACCAGAGACCCATGTATGAAGACCCTGGGGACCAGACACCAGAGACCCATGTATGAAGACCCTGGGGACCCGACACCAGAGACCCCTGTATGAAGATCCTGGGGCCCCGACACCAGAGACCCATGTATGAAGACCCTGGGGACCCTACACCAGAGACCCATGTATGAAGACCCTGGGGACCCGACACCAGAGACCCCTGTATGAAGATCCTGGGGCCCCGACACCAGAGACCCATGTATGAAGACCCTGGGGACCCTACACCAGAGACCCATGTATGAAGACCCTGGGGACCCGACACCAGAGACCCATGTATGAAGACCCTGGGGACCCGACACCAGAGACCCATGTAGGACCACTGTGGCTCCAAGCCATTAGACGAGACGATGAGTCAGGAGAAACTAGTTACGCTGCTGGGCAGTAGTAGTCGTACTCGTACCGTCTCTATATTTATATATTCAATTTATATAATTGACCTATTGACCTGATCACAACGCTAACCGTTGACGGAGCATTAGCAGATACTGGAGTTATCATGGAGTGTCTCTGGGCACAGCCCCCCTCCGGACCACCCCCTAGCTGCGACTCTGGGCACAGCCCCCCTCCGGACCACCCCCTAGCTGCGTCTCTGGGCACAGCCCCCCTCCGGACCGCTCCCTAGCTGCGACTCTGGGCACAGCCCCCCTCCAGACCGCTCCCTAGCTGCGACTCTGGGCACAGCCCCCCTCCAGACCCCCCACTAGCTGCGACTCTGGGCACAGCCCCCCTCCAGACCGCTCCCTAGCTGCGTCTCTGGGCACAGCCCCCCTCCAGACCACCCCCTAGCTGCGTCTCTGGGCACAGCCCCCCTCCGGACCACCCCCTAGCTGCGTATCTGGGCACAGCTCCCCTCCGGACCGCTCCCTAGCTGCGACTCTGGGCACAGCCCCCCTCCAGACCGCTCCCTAGCTGCGACTATGGGCACAGCCCCCCTCCAGACCACCCACTAGCTGCGACTCTGGGCACAGCCCCCCCTCCAGACCGCTCCCTAGCTGCGACTATGGGCACAGCCCCCCTCCAGACCACCCACTAGCTGCGACTATGGGCACAGCCCCCCTCCAGACCACCCACTAGCTGCGACTCTGGGCACAGCCCCCCCTCCAGACCACCCCCTAGCTGCGACTCTGGGCACAGCCCCCCTCCAGACCACCCCCTAGCTGCGACTCTGGGCACAGCCCCCCCTCCAGACCACCCACTAGCTGCGTCTCTGGGCACAGCCCCCCCTCCAGACCACCCCCTAGCTGCGACTCTGGGCACAGCCCCCCTCCAGACCCCCCCTAGCTGCGTCTCTGGGCACAGCCCCCCCCCAGACCACCCCCTAGCTGCGACTCTGGGCACAGCCCCCCTCCAGACCACCCCCTAGCTGCGACTCTGGGCACAGCCCCCCTCCGGACCACCCACTAGCTGTGACTCTGGGCACAGCCCCCCTCCAGACCACTCCCTAGCTGCGACTCTGGGCACAGCCCCCCTCCAGACCACCCCCTAGCTGCGACTCTGGGCACAGCCCCCCTCCAGACCACCCCCTAGCTGCGACTCTGGGCACAGCCCCCCTCCAGACCACCCCCTAGCTGCGACTCTGGGCACAGCCCCCCTCCAGACCACCCCCTAGCTGCGTCTCTGGGCACAGCCCCCCCTCCAGACCACCCCCCCCCCCTAGCTGCGTCTCTGGGCACAGCCCCCCTCCAGACCACCCCCTAGCTGCGTCTCTGGGCACAGCCCCCCCTCCAGACCACCCCCTAGCTGCGACTCTGGGCACAGCCCCCCTCCAGACCCCCCCCTAGCTGCGTCTCTGGGCACAGCCCCCCTCCAGACCACCCCCTAGCTGCGTCTCTGGGCACAGCCCCCCCCCAGACCACCCCCTAGCTGCGACTCTGGGCACAGCCCCCCTCCAGACCACCCCCTAGCTGCGACTCTGGGCACAGCCCCCCTCCAGACCACCCCCTAGCTGTGACTCTGGGCACAGCCCCCCTCCGGACCGCTCCCTAGCTGCGACTCTGGGCACAGCCCCCCTCCAGACCACCCCCTAGCTGCGTCTCTGGGCACAGCCCCCCTCCAGACCACCCCCTAGCTGCGTCTCTGGGCACAGCCCCCCTCCAGACCACCCCCTAGCTGTGTCTCTGGGCACAGCCCCCCTCCAGACCACCCCCTAGCTGCGTCTCTGGGCACAGCCCCCCTCCGGACCACCCACTAGCTGTGACTCTGGGCACAGCCCCCCTCCGGACCACCCCCTAGCTGTGACTCTGGGCACAGCCCCCCTCCGGACCACCCCCTAGCTGTGACTCTGGGCACAGCCCCCCTCCGGACCACCCCCTAGCTGCGACTCTGGGCACAGCTCCCCTCCAGACCCCCCCCCCACTAGCTGCGTCTCTGGGCACAGCCCCCCTCCGGACTAGGGATGCACCGATCCGATATTGGTATCGGTATCGGCCGCCGATATCAGTAAAATAGCTGGATCGAGCTCCTTTACAATTCTTAAAAACAAAATATATTTTAATATAAAAAAATAAAATAAAAACGTGGATTAACCCATTACCCGCCAAAATCGCTGTTCAGCGTGTTTCAAGTTCATATTTCATATTTTTCGTCATGGAATTCATATTTCACCCACGGAGCCTTGTCATATGCTGCGGGAGCCATCACAACTCTGCAACGCTTCAATACCGCCACCTGGTGGCCGATCGGTGAGTTGCCAAACCGGAAATGCCCGTTTCAGCTCGGTCCGTCCCCTAATTCCGTCCGGCCACTCGTTTATCGTCCCGGGACTCAATCCACACACCGTGGACATGGATCGTTGCCATAACTCAATAAACAACATGATTTGGGCGTATATTAGCATTATACAAACCGGAACTGGATCGCCTCGATCCCCACCACATAACTGGGATCGGTTTGTTCCACTCTCATCGCCCAACGGTATGAGGACGTGAGTTTCAGCATTTTCTTTATCATTTTCGATACAAACTGCTCTGATCAATATATCACCCATACTACATAAATCATTTAACGTCGGACACGGAATTATAAACGACCCCCCCCCCCCCACCTCCGTTCACCCGCAGATGATCAGTCATAACGTTTAGGACCATGTACAGTTTAAATTTTTAATATAACATGGATCCGTATCAAACTGCATTTGATAATCTAATATATGCATTTATGCCTATATCTCACATTCTATGAAATACTGCAGAAAACGATAAAAACATATTTATACTCTAGACGGTATTTGCGTGTGAATGAAAAAGTAAAACGTTCCTACATCCTGAACGATAGATAATTGATGTTGAATGGGCCATAGTAATGTCAATTTAGCGATACAATTAAAAAAGTTATAGCCCTGCAAAGAAGGTGAACATCTCCATAGACAAATAGCGCTGGCAGAGAATGGTTTAGGATGATCAAAGTGGTGGCAGAGAATGGGTTAAATAAAAAAGAAATTAACTTTTTTGAAGAAAAACATTTTGACAATGGGTATCGGATCGGTATCGGTATCGGGACTGAAAAAGTGGGATCGGTGCATCCCTACTCCGGACCACCCCCTAGCTGCATCTCTTGTTATAAGATGCTGGGGAATGCCCTGTGAACGATGAATCGGGTCGGGCAACCGAGCCTCACCTTGGCGCCGCCGACGAAGGCGGCGGTCTTGGCGGCCTCGCCGTGGCAGTCGTAGACGTTGGGGTAGCGGACCGGCTCGTACACCCTCTCCCGGCCGAAAACGGGCTCACGCCGCGCCGTCATCAGCGCCGCCTCCCTGAGCGAACAAGAGACGAGAGAGATTCACATTCACATTCATTTAGCCGACTCTTTTATCCAAAGAGAAAGTTCTGTACAACAAGTCAGCAGGAAGGGTACAGTGCTGCGGTCTTGAGTGCATAGTAGTATAGACATATTAGCATAGTAGGTAGTAATATAGACATATTAGTAGTAATTAGGGATGTCCGATATTATCGGCCTACCGATATTATCGGCCGATATCGGCATTAAAATGTGATATCGGAAAATATTGGTATCGGAAATTAAGAGTTGGACAATATCGGTAAAAAAGCCAATATCGAGCATCCATAGTAGTAATATACATATTAGCATAGTAGATAGTAGTATAGACATATTAGCATAGTAGGTAGTAATAGACATATTAGTAGTAATATAGACATATTAGCATAGTAGATAGTAATATAGACATTATATAGACATATTAGCATAGTAGATAGTAGTATAGACATATTAGCATAGTAGATAGTAGTATAGACATATTAGCATAGTAGGTAGTATTATATACATATTAGTATAGTAGGTAGTAGTATAGACATATTAGTATAGTAGGTAGTAGTATAGACATATTAGTATAGTAGGTAGTAGTATAGACATATTAGCATAGTAGGTACTAGTATAGACATATTAGCATAGTAGATAGTAGTATAGACTCAGGGGAGGAAACAAACTTTTTGGCTTACCAGCCAACTGGCGAGTATTTTTTTTTACCAGCCATAAATAAATCGCTAATTGTGATAATTACTTCTTTATATGTCTTCGTCTAAATAGATTTTCAAATACAGTAATAATTACCATAAAACATTAATAAGTGTCTCTACTCTTCACAATATTAGCATAAAACATATATTAATCACACCGTCTCTACTCTTCAAAATATTAGGATATCACATATTAACATGAAAGAGGGAACTATTCTGTACTGGGTTGGGCTGAACTGGGCAGTGAAAGATGCTGGGCTGGACTGGGTTGGGCAGGGAAAGTTGGGCTGGTCTAGGTTGGACTGGGTTGGGCTGGTCTAGGTTGGGCTGGACTGGGCTGGGCTGGGTTGGACTGGACTGGGCTGGACTGGGCTGGGCTGGGCAGTGAAAGAACCAAGCATTTCACTGTAATGTAATAGCTAAATAAAACAAAACTTGAACTTGACTTGTTACATTTGCACTCTGGTTGGATGCCAAATGTATTCTGGTTGTACTGTACTTGTGCTGTATGATGACAATACATTGGAATCGAATCTCATGTCAACGCTAGGGGTTCAGCAGGTGTATTCTGAATGACAAGTATGACAACATCACCGTTGTGAAGGGCATATGGGCGAGTGGTGATATGGGGGGAAACCCGGTAATAATTCGGTAATAATAAAATGTCACTCGGCTGCATTGAAAGCTCGGCGTTGCTAATAAACATTTAAAATCATTTTCATTTAAACATTTAAAATCATCAACGAGTAAAAAAAAATCACTGAGCTAGCCTTGGCTAAAATGGCTGCTTCCGCATTTTCACGCAGGAGCGCTGTGATTGCTGGCTGCTTTGTCACGTGCCTGGTGCGCCCAGCAATCACAGTGCTCCTGCGTGAAAATGCGGAAGCAGCCATTCAAACTAGGGCTGCACGATTTTGGGAAATAATCTACCGTAATTCCTCTAATAGTAACCCCGGCTTGTATTTGTTTCAACTGTAGCGGGTACCAGGCTTGTATTAGGAGGAGGCCTGTATAAGAGGGAGGCCTATATTTCAAATTTTCAAACGGATCATAATGAATAAATCAACATTTTGTGTCAGTTTGAACCCAGTAAAATGTACTGGGTTCATTTATTGAAACCAAGTACTGTATGAAATAGTAAACAGTGCAATTACAGGTGGTCACTGGTCATTTCAACGTTTTCAAAGTGAAATCAAGTAACTAGCTCAGTATGCAGCTCAGTATATTAGTAACCCGGCTTGTATTAGGAGGCCGGCTTATAATTGCTTAGCTCAAGAGCGCACCCGGCCATTAATAGAGACCCGGCTTGTATTTGAGACCCGGTTACTATTAGAGGAATTACGGTAATTGCGATTTTTTGGACAGATATTGCGATTACATTTGCGATTATAATTTTTTTTAAGCAGCCCCACAGAGTATTTTATTGTAAAATGCGGCTTGCATCTGGCCTATGCGGTGGTGTTTCTTTTTACCTGGGAATCGATACCGGTACGGTACCCAATGGTACCTTTTTTTCTGTACTTTACTCTCCCTCTCTGAAGTCTAAACTTCACAACACACAATCTAAAACCCCTTACCTCCCTCTCCCAAACTGTTCCTACAACAATTTTTTTTATGTTGCATGATCATGTATATTTATTTTGTATTATAATTTTTTTTGTGTTTAAATATCAACATTATCTGGCAATCCTCAGTAAATACTATCAAACTCCTCTGATGGCAGACCAGATATGAGACGCGTGCACGCACACACACACACACACACACACACACGGAAAAGGAGAATAGCTTAAATGATTTTAGAATACTTCAGCTAATGAAGTTAAATGTTTATTATCATCAACTATCCAGTTCGTTTTTATAGTGCAACGTTTTTCTACTTTTCTACATTAATTGAACCAGTAGAGAGAGAGATGCCCCCCCCCCCCCCCCCCCTTTCCTTACTCAGCTCAGATGTTTTCTCTGTCTTGAGCAGGGTTAGCTAGGAACAGCTTTCTCAAGCTTTGCACCTTGGGCATGGAATGGGCTACAGGACCATTATCCACTTAGACACCCCGGTCTCTCTTGGTGAATTTAAATCTCTCTTACATAACTTCCTACAAGACGACTGTTGCTGCTTTCTGTAGTCGGGTCCCAACTGCAAAAATACTGTATTACCCTGTATTATACACTTTTACTATCATGTAGACTATTCTGCTTTGTGTTTTTGTGTTTACATGTGATGTATTGTATACATGCACATTTATTATGTTCTTGTGTGATGTATCGCACATTTTATTGCTGTGTGATGTATTGCAAATGTTATTGCTGTCATCTTGGCCAGGTCTCCCTTGCAAAGGAGATCTTGTATCTCAATTGGACTTCCTGGTTAAAAAAAAAAAAAAAAAAAAAAAAGTTTGCAATTTTTTTTTGCATCATTTCAAATCGCGATTTCGATTAAAAATCGTTTAATCGTTCAGCCCTAATTCAAACCCCGCGTGTGTGTGTGTGAAACCCTAATGCAACGGCGAGTACCTTTGAAATTTATATCTGATATATTTTGGACCCACCGCTAGCCTTTAACCAGTGCTTGAGCGAATCAGCAGATTGCAGAATGATTCTTTTTGTTTTGTTTACTACTCGCCAGTGTGGCGAGTGCTCTTCATGAATCACTCGCCAAACATAAATAATACTCGCATTTGGCGAGTAAAAGGGCCTAATTTCCTCCCCTGAGTATAGACATAGTATAGTAGGTAGTAGTATAGACGTATTAGCATAATAGGTAGTAGTATAGACATAGTAGCATAGTAGGTAGTAGTATAGACATACTAGCATAGTAGGTAGTAGTATAGACATATTAGCATAGTAGGTAGTAATATAGACATATTAGCATAGTATGTACCCCTATAAGGCACCAGGCGTGGTCACACTCACCCTTCCTCGGGAAAAGTTTTCCATCAAGAAAAACCCCACCAAGGGACCTCAGGGCACGCTAAGAGTGAGACGCTCAGCCAGTACTCATAACTAGGTTATATACATAACCTATCGTTATATACTCGTACTGGCAATTGCGTCTCGCTCTTCGCCATATTGAGATATGGGGCAGAGCAGACACGAGGCCCGACAAATGTACCCCCTGAGGACCCGCAAGCCCTACCACCAGGGGGGAGGGGAGTCCCGTCACCCCCCCTTCCTAGTGAAGAGGGGGCGGCAGTCAACTCCACCCAAGTGCGAAAAAGAGGGAACTAGAGACCCCTAAAAACGCACAGCACAGGCAGGACCACGTGTAACACATCACCTCGTGGCACACACCCACACACCCCTGCTAACCCACCAAAGGGCGGGATGCAGGGGAGGTCCCAGACCAGAACCCCCAGTCATGTCCATGAGGTAAAACCTAACGAAGGGACCCGGGGAGGACCAGGAGGCCGCAGCACAGATGTCCTCCACCGAGGCCCCCCCTAACAAGGCGGCAGAGGCCGACACCCCACGAGTGTAGCAAAGGGCAATGCCCTCGCACAACCAATGTGACAGGCGCTGTTTTGACAGTGCCTTACCAGCGTGAGAGCCACCATAACAAACAATGAGCTGATCGGTAGCCCGGGAGACAACCGAGTTGTGTATTGGCGCAAGGGGCAGGATATCTGGGTAAACGTTGTTGTTTTCCCGGTTATCCTGGAGCGCGCAGCTAACGTTATGCTATGATGCTGGGTTACTGTTTCTGTTTTGATTCCCCGCTGAGGGCTGTCTTTTTAGAAAAAGGTCTTCCCTCTTAACCATTCATGCTGACGGTCAATCGGTGTCTACTGTTGGGAGTATTGACAGGGGCTTGTTTACCTTTTTCATGGGTGAATGGGAATGGGCCACTGGGCCAGGGACAACTCGAGCAGAATTACTAACGCCAGCATTGTTATGCCTAGTGGCGCAGATCCTACCTAGGTTTTGCGAGTTTGCCCGATAGCTAAACATCGCGCGACATCCCTCAATCTGCTGTCAAAAGACGAGGAAACCCCAGGACAGGCCTGACGCGCCGTTGGAACATGCCGAGAAGATTCCAGGGGCTGGCAAATCGCCGGCGAAACCCAACATTGTTCAATTTCTCTCTTCATTTCATCAACAGCTAGTTACATGGGATGCCCTGCACGTCCATAATGGAAAACGAAAAAAGAGGAAGGGTGAGTGTGACCACGCCTGGTGCCTTAAGGTGCTCCCATAGTCGAGCGGACCGTACACGGAGCAGACTCCCGCGGGCTCAAAGCTGACCCAAAGGGTACTCAAAGCAGACCCAACGCAGAGTCCAAGTGCGAAGCTCCTATTTTCTGACGTGCGGACGTCCGCGGCGCCCACTTGGTGTCACACAAACTGGCGCGTGTAAGGTGTAAACTGGTGTAAACTGGCGCGAGACATGTAGGAAATTGGTCCGCGGAGATCCGCTCGACT
The DNA here is from genome assembly GCF_963971535.1 of Notolepis coatsorum. Taxonomy (NCBI): domain Eukaryota; kingdom Metazoa; phylum Chordata; class Actinopteri; order Aulopiformes; family Paralepididae; genus Notolepis; species Notolepis coatsorum. The sequence goes on along the minus strand of NC_140166.1, from coordinate 53,447,829 downwards.
ATGAAAGCTCATGAGTCCAGTGGACCTCCGCAGAGTCCAGTCCGTGTACAGTCCGCTCGACTATGGGAGCACCTTTATAGGGGTACACCGGGGCGGGCCTGGTCAAGTGCATGGGTGTTTTGTTTCGTTAATGAAGTACAGTAGGTACTGGAGATGAGGTATATCTCAATATGGCGAAGAGCGAGACGCGATTGCCAGTACGAGTATATAACAGGTGATGCAGATGCCAGGCGGAGATGTGAACCACGTTTTCTTTCTCTAGTCAAGTAATGTGAGGCACGCAGACGCCTGCCACCCCCCCCCCCCCCCCCCCCCCCCCACGGCTTACCTCTCCGCTAATCTCTTCCTTCACACTCTGCTGGATTTGGCTGCGCTAAGTTTTTAATTAAACAGATCGCTGCTCTTTTTATTTATTTTGTATCCGCTGAAATTTAAACTTTCTGGGGAAAAAAATAGAAAATTAAATTAAATCCAGGCAGTCAATATGTTTTTTCTTTTCTCTCTCTCTCTCTCTCTCTCTCTCTCTCTCTCTCTCTCTCTTCTTAACCCACGGCCAAGCTGTGATGAAAAATGCATAAGGGTGCAAGTTTCCATATTGGAACGGAGGAGCAGAGGGGGAAGGAGAAGAGGGAAGAAAAAAGAAAGAAAGAAAGAAAGAAAAAGAAGCAGTGAAACAAAAAAGGGAAGAGACGAGAGAAAGAGCAAGAGAGAAAGAGCATTCTGACCTCTGGACTCTCATCTCTTTGGGGTCAAAGCAGAAGGCGGCTTCGTCTATGTCATCTCCGCCCTTCCCCTTCTTCCTCTCCCTCTTCTCCCCCCGCCGGCACATCTTCATCATCTGCTTCTCCTGCTCCGACTGGATGGTCACCTGGATTGGACGGTACGTGGGCTTGCTCGTGTCGCCACCGCCGCCTTTGCGGCCGCCGTCTGGAAATAAAATCAAATCAGATGCATTTGTAACAACACACGTTAATGTCCCCATGGGCCGGCGGACACGTCTTCTTTAAGTAAGTAAGTAAGTAAAACTTTATTTGTATAGCGCCCTTCTCAGCACGAGTGCACAGAGTGCTTCACAGCATTTTTTAAAACATCAGTGGAAAATACACGAAATAATACATGTGGGGGGGGGGAAAACATCAAACATTTGCTAAAACACTAGAATAGACACAGAAAAAACTAAAACAAAAAACACGAACAAAACAGACTATGAGTGTTTAAAAGGCCTGCCTGTAGAAGTGGGTTTTTAGCTGCCTTTTAAAGGAGCGGTTTTCAGGGCTAACGGCAGGGCATTCCAGAGCCTTGGGGGCGGCAGTCACCGCAAAGGCTCGGTCCCCTTTTGTCTTCAGTCTGGTCCTGGGCACCACCAGGAGCTCCAGGGCTCTTTAGGGCCCAACAACACACGTTAATGTCCCCATGGGCCGGACACGTCTTCTTTAAGGCCCGACAACACACGTTAATGTCCCCATGGGCCGGACACGTCTTCTTTAAGGCCCGACAACACACGTTAATGTCCCCATGGGCCGGACACGTCTTCTTTAAGGCCCGACAACACACGTTAATGTCCCCATGGGCCGGACACGTCTTCTTTAATAATAATAATAATAATAATAATAATAATAATAATAATAATAATAATAATAATAATAATAATAATAATAATAATAATAATAGATTGAATTTGTAATGCACTTTTTGTTCGCTGGGATTCCAAAGTGCTACACTACAGGGTTAAAGCATAGTTAAAAAAAATTAAATAGTTATTAGTAAAAAAAAAAAAAAAAAAAAACAGAATAAAAATAAGATAAAAATAGAACATAGTTAACCCATCTTTCGCCAATGACAGATTCAGACCACATTCCTCGCCATGCTTAATCTGCCAATGACGGATTACGACGTCATCGAGATCAATATTTAAAAAAATCTGTCATGGCATTCATATTTCACCGACGGATCATTGACGGGTGCTGGGGATCTCCACTCAACTCTCCAACGGTTCAATATCGCCACCTGGTGGCCGATCGCCAAACCGGAAGTGGGGTAGTGGGGCCGGAAGTGCTTGGTGTCCCCCCCTATTCCGTCCGCCACTCGCGATCGCTCGCGGGACTCCATCTTGACACACTGGATAATCGATCGGTTGCCATAACTCAATAAACAACGTTATTTGGACGTATATATTATTATACAACCCGGAAATGGTTCGTCTAGATCAACATCCCATAATAGCGATCTTTCTGCTCCACGCTGATCACCCAACGGTCAGAGGAAGCTGCGGTGAGTTTCAGCGTGTTTGATTATTATTATCCATACAAACTGCTATGATCAACATATCACCCATACTACATGATTCATTTAACGTCGGTCATTGCATTATAAATGACCCCCCCCCCCCCCCCCCCTCCGGTCACCAGCAGATGATGAGTCATGACGTTTAGGACCTTGTACAATTGAAATTTTTTATCTGACGTCAATCGCTAGCAAACTGCATTTGATGATGTAATATATGCATAAATGGCTATATCTCACGTTCTATGAATTATTGCAGAAAACGATAAAAACATATTTATACTCTAGACAGTATTTTTATATGAATGTATGAATGAAAAAGTAAAACCCTGAACAATAGCTAATCGATGTTGAATGGGCCATAGTAATGTCAATTTAGCAATACAATTTAAAAAGTTATAGCCCTGCAAAGTAGGTAAACATATCCATAGACAAATAGAGCTGGCAGAGAAGGGATTAGGATGAATCAAAGTGGTGGCGGAGAATGGGTTAATTAAAAACATAGTATAAACAGAAAATAAAAAAACAACAGCACAAGACAATAAAAATAAAAAGCTAACAGTCAAAGGCCTTTTTGAACAGGTAGGTTTTCAGGCCTGCTTTAAAAGAGTCCAGGCTCTGTGGTGCCCTCAGCTGGATGGGGAGGCTGTTCCACAGGCGTGGTGCAGCCTGTGCAACCTCTTCCACCCGACGGGTCCGGTACCGGTCCCAAAATGACATCGCGTCATAAATCAATCTGACTGTATGACATAATGTTGTGCTTTTTTTCCCAAATGTATCCAAGAGTAAATATCCTAACCATGTCACAACAGCAGTCAGTGTATATTTTCAGCAATACGTTTGTTTATCAACAATCCATCAGGATAAGTGGAAGGTGGAGATTTTGAAAAAACCTAAACTTAGAAAATATATTGCAATTAAAAATGAGTATTTTACTGAACCTTATGTAATGTTAAACTTAAAGAGAAGACGGAGGTCTCTGTGTGCCCAGTTGAGGTCTGGCACCCTGCCATTGGCTGTGGAAGTGGGTAGATTCCAGGGTAAACCTGAGGAGGAGCGGTTGTGTGTTCTGTGTGATCTGGGAGTGGTGGAGGATGAATATCATTTTGTTTTTTATTGCCCTTTGTACACCACTTTGAGGAGGGCTTTATTTGAAAAAATTCAAATTGCAAACCCAGATTTGTTTTGGCAGTCTGAGAGCTGTATGTTGAGTTGTTTTTTTGTGGAGGACATCTTCGGTTTTGCAGGATTTTTGGAGAAGGCATGGCACCTGAGACAAAACACACTGTATCCTATATAATTGTATTTGAATTCACCTTGTTTTTCTGTTTTTCTGTTTATTTACATTGAGTACAGCTTGTGTTATATTACGTTTTATTGTATTTTCTTGTATTTTTCTTTTTTTATGGCCATCTTGGTCTATGTCATTTGTTATGTAATTGGTAAAGTATATTATTATATACTTATTGTTATGTGTCTTGTAAGCCCATATGGGCTGGGCATACATCTGTATGTAAGACACGAAAATAAAAAATATCAAATCAAATCAAATCAAATGTTTACCAATAGGTTAAAGTGTTATTAGTGAGGTTTTAGTTTTTGAAATGTGGTCATATTTTCGTGGAGATCCGCCATTTTTAATCAGTGGCCGTCGCCAAACGATCATGATTCGTAGTCATATGAGCACAGGGCATCCAGAGCTCTCAATGAGCATTGAAATTTCGAAAAACTACACTACCCAGGAAATTCTAGCCTCCTGCAAGCAAATGACTTGTGTATGAATTTTTTTTATTTCTCTTATTTCTCTGGATACTATATCACAAAACTGAACGTTATTGGCATAGATTGGAGCGCAGTTAGTGTGTCTACCTTCTGTGAACATTTAGCAACCATCTGGTGTGCATTGGTTGGTGCACGCCTGCTGATACTGAATCCAAATTGAACTCTGCCATTTGAAAGAGGAGATTTGGCCCAATCCATAGATGTGCTATAATGGCTATAATAAGGTCATTTATAGGCCTCAATATTCTATAATAATATTTCAAATTGCATGGGTCCGGATGGCAGAATTCAGTACTGTATCTACAAAACCTTCTGTTTAATCATATTTCCTTTATTAATTTCCTTATATTTTTTGTACACATGATCTCAAGAAGGTACTGAACGAGCTCAGTGACAGTTTTGTCTGGTCATTTTTAGCATGGTGTTATTCACCGTCAAAGATGCAAAGAAAAATCATAATTCATATTCTCTTTTGTTTCATCACAATTTAAGCAAGCCTAGTAATAGACACAATATTTCTGACATTAGGATACCAAGAACATGCAAATGGACCTTGTAGAAGTGGAGCAATCTTCCATTTACTTAGGTATGTATTTTAGGCGGATTTTCAGAAAATAGGGCTCCGGGCTTAAGAGGTTAAACAAGTCAAGAAGAAACATCACAATGAATCAAGAACAAAACAAAAAACACCATTAAATCCTAAATAAAATGTAAAATAAATAAATGCACAACACTCCCAAACATACCCCACGCGAAGGTAAGGAAAGACTCACAAAAAACCTAGCAATAGGAAAAAAGCCCCACAGAAAGGGGGGGAAGGTGAAACAGGGAAACTGAATGAAAGGCAGATGACTGGGTGGAATATCACAATATCGTCCACACTAGGCATGGGCAAAACTCACAATTACTATTCGATAGTCACTGGGAACTATTCGAATACTAATCAAACCCCCCACGTTAACATATGATTTAGTTTTAACTTTTTACGTAATAGCGAACATGACATAATCATGGCTAACGTTATTTCCAGGAACAAAAAACATTAATTCTGAAAAGACATTTGATGCTTGAATTGTGTGAGCTTCCACGTTAAGGTGTGGTTTTGTTTTGACTTAATAGCGAATGTGACATAATCAAACAAGCGAGCTAGCGATCTAATGCTAGCGGACCAGGCTAGCGTATTTCCAAAAGAGAAGGATTTATTCTGAACGCTACGTCACCGGTGAAATGTGTGAACTTAGTGAAACAACATGGCAAACGTACAAAACGTTGCTACAATCTAACATCTCCGGTCTCTCTTTCTTCATCTTTATTTTCTGTTCTGTTAACAGAGTGTAATGCTACCTGGCTAGCTAGCGAGCTGTACCCAGCATGCCGTTCAGCGGTGTAACAGTTAATAGGGTCCGGTGCCGGTAGAAACAAGGGAAAAAATACTTAAATATTTACAAAATATATACAATATTTTCGCATCAACTATAAATTGGCATAAAAACAAGAACATCCTAGCGGCTAAACCGTTTACTGTCCGTAGTACGATCCACACGACAGACATGTCCGCGGTCTACAGCAGGTTGTCGGGGATGCTAGTCTCGTGTTCGTGTCAACACCAGCACTACTGGAATCCCATCTGACGCTAACGAGATTGATGTTATTGTGGAATAATATAATGCCCTCATGTAAAGACATTCCCCTCCCCTTTCTCCCCAATCCTGTGTCCTCTCCCCAATCCTGTATCCCCCCCCCCATTTGACCTATCAAATGGGACCACCCCCCCCCCCTTTTAACTATATAAGACTCCTCCCAACAACATTCCAGGTCTCTCTACCTGGGTGATTTCAGCTGACTACCTGAGGAGAGCCCCTCAGCCATTCTCTCTATGTACTATGTATATTTCTATCTGTTTGCACGACGTGAGCGACTGGAGCCAAGCCAAGATGGGCACAACCAGAGCTTCTAATGATTATGTTATTTGTTGTTTGATATCAGAGTTGAGGACCAATCATCGATATAGGTATTTGAGCGGTTAAATCAGACCATTATTAATAAAAGAAAAGGGTGATATCTATTCCCACATCTCTGATATCAAAATAACACAGACCGCAGTCCAGTCAATCATGTCATGAATCACGTATGTAAATATTTCTATTTTAAACTGTTATGCCAACCAACAGATCACATTGGCCAAAATTTTCATTATTTTAATTGTTTTCTATTTCATTCATTATCTGATAACCGATGGATTACATCGATCCCAGTCTTTTACCATATCTATTTACTCTTCAATATTTTACCTGTTCCAAATAATCCTGGTATAATATATATTAATCTCACCCACATTTTGAAGAGAAAGGTGAGTAACTGTGGAATAATATATTGATTCCCCAACTCTCTCATGTAAAGACATCCCCCAATACATTAATCTCACCCACATTATAATAGAGAAAAGTGAGTAACTGTGGAATAATATAATGCCCTCATGTAAAGACATTCCCCTCCCCTTTCTCCCCAATCCTGTGTCCTCTCCCCAATCCTGTATCCCCCCCCCCCATTTGACCTATCAAATGGGACCACCCCCCCCCCCCTTTTTAACTATATAAGACTCCTCCCAACAACATTCCAGGTCTCTCTACCTGGGTGATTTCAGCTGACTACCTGAGGAGAGCCCCATCTGTTTGGTTAATAAACCGTTGTTATTATCCAAACCTCGGTTGACTGAGAACATTCTTCTTCAGGATATCCCCGAATATCCCACATTATCCAACGGGAGTCTATGTAGATAATTGCTTTTTTTGCTTTTAGCATTAGACCTGCTATGATACGAGACGTGTGGAGCGTCGGGACAGAGAGATTGATTGTTGTTCACATTGAGGAGGCAAAACAGGCCTGTCGTTAAGTGTGAGTAAGAAGAGGCCATTAATATTTCATCAGAGAACTTAAAGGATCATCGCGGAACTCCTTCATCTGCAGTCTGTATGTGTGGGTTAGCCCTGGGGAGGGGGGGGGGTTGATCTGTGTATGGGTTTGTGTGGGTGGGTGAGTGGGTGGGGGGCTTAGCAAGGGTTAACCCCCCCCCCCCCCCCCCCCCAAGGCGGCTTCCCTGTTAGAGGCACAACAGCTCAATAAAAGGCAGAATTGCTCTTGAAAACAGATGAGATTTGATGATTGCACCACGGCCTGGACTGATTGACTGAATGATTTCTTCTTTATCTCCTCTAGTGGCTCTACCTACTGTTCCCTCTCTCTCTATCTCCATCTCTCTCTCCTCCTCTCTCCCTCCACCTACCTCTCTCTCTCTCTCTTCTCCCTCCCTCCCTCCCTCCCCTCTTCTCTCTCCACCTCTCTCTTCTCCCTCCCCTCTCTTCTCTCTCTGGCTCTCTCTCCCACTCCGTCTCTCTCTCCCTCCCATTACCTCTTCCATTTTCTCTGTCAGCACCACCCTACCCTCTCCCTCAACCCCCCCCCCCCCCCCCCCTGCTTGCAATGCGCCAATCTCAGTGTCTAAACCCTCCCCCTATCCTTCACCGCTCTCTCTCTCTCTCCATCAGTGAGCCATCATCCCTCGTTACGACTCCCCCTCTCCGCCGGTGATGGTCTCCAAATCTCCTGGGCCCTGTTTCACAGGAGCTTCTGTGGCGTTGCATGTGTCATTAAGACCATTGTAACAAGCGCTTTGGAGTTTCTGAGGCGACACGCTCGACCTTCAAAACTTATAATATCCCTTGGCACACTGTGCGGGGGTTTCTGGAACAAATACATAGCAGGTAACCTGGCCAGAGCCTTCCCTGCGTCTACTGTGCCACCTTGTCCCTCTGACAAGACAACTCACACAACGCTATATGTATTGTGGGCGATAAGACCCCCTTACCCCCTCCCTTTGACGATCTCCCTCTACCCATATTTCCTATACCCTCATCCCTCCCCCATCCCTTCCCACCCCCCTTCCCCACCGCCCCTTCCCCACCGCTCCATTATGTCCCCAAATATGTCACACCCCTATGTTCGTGTATTCTAGATCCAGTGAGGGGTCTCTGTTCCCTGGTGCCCTAGCAGCTAAAACACCTCATTGAGTCATCCAGCCTGACTCTTATTATATTTGTATTGATACTTTGATTGAGTTTGAAATCATATTAACCAGGTCTCTTTTGACTGAGTTATTAGCTTCGGCTATTTTCCACCACAGTACAAGACCAAGGAGTTCATCCGTTATTGGACTGCATTTTATAAATGGACTGCATTTTATATAGCTGCTTTTATCCAAAGCGCTTTACAACCATTCACTCAAGATACCTTGTATAGATAGAATATATGTTGTGTATTATGTTTAGTTCTATAGTTTAGTTATAGTTTTACTTTATAGTCTATAGCTATTTATACAGTTTGCTCTAGTTTTGTATAGATATAATATACGTTGTGTATTATGTTTACAAATCGACTACGGTTGTGGAGGCGGGAAAAACAAGCATCTCACGTTTTTTCTGAATGTATGTACATTTTAAGAACTGTGACAATAAAATAATCTGAATCTGAAACATTCACACACCAACAACGGAGGCGCCCATGCAAGGTGTCAACCTGCTCATCGGAACCTTCTGATTACCAGCCGACCAGCTCTACCTTCTGAGCCACTGTCGCCCCAACATTCTCTTTTGACAATTATTAATAATACTGGGTGTAGTGATGAATGTAGGCATGAACCAACCAATGAACCAACCAACTAATGAACCAACCAACCAATGAACCAACCAACCATTGAACCAACCAACCAATGAACCAACCAACCAATGAACCAACCAACCAATGAACCAACCAACCAATGAACCAACCAACCATTGAACCAACCAACCACGAATGAATGAATGAATGCATGAATGAATGAATGAATGAATGAATGAATGAATGAATGAATGAATGAATGAATGAATGAATGAATGAATGAATGAATGAATGAATGAATGAATGAATGAATGAAAACTTTATTTAACAGATTGCAGAATGGGTACAATACAGTACGGCTCAATACATACAATTGTTAAGGGGATGCAGACCTGAGAAAGACGTTTGTCTTGTTTCCATCAGGGTCCCCCATTTTCATTTCATATAGACATTTATGACATACACAACATACATGACATTTATGGCATAGGGACATATAGGTATTTAGTACTGATACATTTGTGACATAAACGGTATTCAAATATACAGTACTGTTACCCCTAGATCCTGACAGAGTATATACATATGATGGGGAGGGGAGGGGACTGTACATTAGGAGGGGGTGGGTGGGTGCATAAATTAGGAAGAGTAGCGGTCCTAGTATGCTTCCTTGTGGAACACCACAGCTCACTGTGAGGGGGGGGGGGGGATAGAGTACCGTTTACCTCTACCATCTGTTCTCTCCCCTCCAGGTAGGATTGCATCCAGCTCACTGATAAGCTATCAAAACCAATTGCTTTTAGCTTGTCCATCAGAATGGAGTGATTGACAGTGTCGAAGGCCTTTTGTAGGTCCAGCATGACCATGCCGCAGTATTTGCCCGCGTCCACCTCTTGTTTGATGTGGTCGTTCAAATAGAGAAGGCATGTGTCAGTGGAGTGGGACGTTCTGAAGCCAGATTGGAATTCGTAGATTAGATTTTTTTCCGCCAGGTACTTTTCGACCTGTTCGTAGACTATTTTCTCCATGACTTTCTAGATGGAGGTAAGAATAGAAACAGGGCGGTAGTTGCCTGGGTCTAATTTGCTGCCCTTTTTGTGCAGAGGGGTCACTCTCGCAATTTTGAAGTCCTTGGGGACGTGCCCCTGTTTTATAGAGAGGTTTATTATGTGTGTGATGACTGGGGTGATGGCGGCTGCTGCGTCTGAGGAATTTGGAGGGGATGTTGTCATGGCCAGTGGCCTTGTTAGGTTGGATGGACCAATGAACCAACCAACCAATGAACCAACCAACCAATGAACCAACCAACCAACCAATGAACCAACCAACCAATGAACCAACCAACCAATGAACCAACCAACCAATGAACCAACCAACCAATGAACCAACCAACTATTGAACCAACCAACGAACAGTGATTACAGAGATGCTCCACCCTCTGAGCACCTAATAAATAATTACAGATTGTGTGACGTGTGGAATATCTCTACGTCTAGAAACATACAAATTGGCCCATTGGAGAGTGGCCCGTTGTTCAGCAGCAGATGTTCCTGTTCCCCTGTGAAGTCAAGTCGTACATGACTTACAAAACCATCTCTGTACTGTACTTGCGGGGGAAACACAGGCGTTATCCACTGCTTTTGTGAAAGGTGTCACAGAAGGTTATATAAAGCCTGGCCAGGGGATGTGTGAAGAGAAGGCCCTGACTGGCTTTACACACACACACACACTAGAGACACACACACAGAAACACCTCACCACTGAAACAGACAGTAAGCTGACATGAACAGAGACAGAACCACAGGCTTACGACTAATGATACTCAAACACATGCTCATACACACACATGCTCGCTCGCTCGCTCTCCCACTATTGTGTTCTCTCTCTCTCTCTTTCTCTACCAGGTTGTAGCTGTCACCTCCCCAGCTGGCAGAAAGCCCCAGAGTGCCACCCTGCTGCTGCGTCTGCTCTCGGCCCCGGGTGGGAGGGGGGGGGGGGGGGGGGGGGGTCAAACTCCGGAGACACCGGCTCCCCTTTCACCAGACGGCTACGGTCGGCCACACGCCGTATCGCAGATCACGGGGCACGCTAATTAGACGCTTCCTCGTTATCGCCGCCTTGTTAATTATGCGAGGAGGAGGAGGAGGAGGTGCGTTTTAATTGGCTACGCTACCATGGCGACGCAGGGCGCCGTCACCGGCCCGGTCTCTTCCTACCAGCGGGGGGGGGGAAGTCCCCCCTGGCCGGACCGCACTCACTGTAGTGACCAAGGGTAGAGTGACCAGGCATCAACTCCACTGGAAGTAAAACACATGACATGGACCTACTGTGCCAACACCCCCCACCCCCACACACGCACACACACACACACACACCTTTACATAGATGGTTAACAACCTACCTGTTTACCCAGCAGGCCTTTTAGCTTTTAAACTTTTTTAGTTTTTTATTATAGTGCCGTTTATATGTACAGCACTTTGGTGCAACTACAGTTGTTTTAAATGTGTTTTAGAAATAAAACGTACTTACTTTACTTATGCATGCACACACACACATTCTCAGAATGAGTAGAGAGTATTGTGTTTATTTAAAAATATTTAATTTTAGAATTATATTGCTTAGGGCGGCTAGGTGGTGTAGTGGGCAAGGCGCTCGCCACCAATGCAGGAGACGCTGGGTTCGAGCCCAGCTCTCCACATTGCTATCAGCTTGGCTGGTCGTTCATACTAATACAATTGGCAGTATTAGGGGGTGGGAAGCTGATTGGTGGGGATCGGACGTTGTGGACAGCGACTCCTACAGGTCGGTTGGTGCGCCTGCGCAGCAGAATCAGGAAGCGACGGGGGCGGCGTGTCCCTCCCACGTAGACCCTCGCCGCTGAGAGATCGCGCTGTGCAGGTGAAAAGATGTGACGCTGCTACCTCGAGTACCGGAGGGGACACGTGATGTAAGGCTTCGGCCACATTGCAGCCGGCTTGTGGGAGGCATGGCCTAACAACGTTCGAGACAGGGGAGGGTAGAATTGGACAATACGAAATTGGGATGGGAGAAAAATAGAAAAATGGGAGAAAAAGTAGATAAAAAAAAATAATGATATTGCTTGTTTTTTACTGTGTTTTTATAAGATAAGATATCCCGGGCGGTCAGGTGGCGTAGCGGAGATTGTGCTTGTCACCAATGCAAGAGGCTGCGGTCTCGACTCCCGGAGAGTCAGCATTGCCTTGGCTCGGGCTGATCGCTATACTAACTCGTTTGGCTGAGTTAGGGGGAGGGGAGCCGTGGGTGGGTCCTGGGCGTTGTGGACAGCGACCCCTACAGTTTGGTCGGGGCGCCTGCTCAGCGAGGGTAGGATCTGGAGAGAGGTAGTGCGACCTTCCACACGTTACACTCTCCCAGTGAGAATCTGCGCGGCCAGGCTGGCTGCCGGCAGGCTGCACATGCGTCGGAGGAAAGCATGCGACAGTCTCCGGCCTCTCGGACCAACAGTAGGGGGGGGGGGGTGCGCAACAACCAGGAAGGGGGTTGGGAATTGGCATAACGACTAACAGTGGGATGGGAGAAAAATCGGAAAAAGGAGGGGGGAAAAGATAATAATAAAAAAAAATATATATATATCCCTTTATTGTTATTGTGGTGTTTATGGATTATTTTTATTGATTCTTCGTCTCGTTTGTATGTATGTAGCTACTGAGCAGAGAAAAATTCAATTCCCTTTTGGACGATAAAGAACATTTAATTGAATGCAAGCCAATCTAAGCCAATCTAATCCAATCCAATCGAATGCACCCATGGCCACAATAAGAGCTACCTGTAGGGGACCAAGGCAGAGGGGCAATGGGAAGAACGAAACCGTGATGTAGATACTATAGTGGAATTACAGTTATCACTATCAGGTCAGTGTGTAACCCTAACCTTCCCATTTGAATATCTGCCTGTGGCCAGTAGTACTTAACCCTATCACTGCCACATTACAGAAGGTTAACCCTTTACTATCACACTACCGACGGTTAGTGAAAGGGTTAACCGTCTGTGTATTGTCGCAGTGAAAGGGTTAACCGTTTGGTAGTGCGGCAGTGAAAGGGTTAAATGCAGTGTGATGAACCAGAAACCTTCACAGAGTGTAGAAGGGCAGGCATTATTCTTCGTCACAGAGAGAATATTTAAATAATACCCGATGTATTCGGCGCTAAAAGGTGGGAATGGCCCGTGATACCGCATCGCAAAACTCGAACCATGACACGATAACGTTTCAATTGTTAAACTCATTCAGCGCCAGGGGTCGCTGTCTACCTTCTGGGTAGAACGCCATCGCTGTAAGTCAATGGGGAGACTGCGAAACTTGCAAGTGCTTAACACTAGCACAGCTGTCAACATTGGCAGGAGAAAAAAACGTGTACACTTTAGCCCCGCCCCTTCCCCGCCCACCCGGCCCCGCCCCCTCCCAATGGAGCTGCCTCGTCGCTGCCATCAGCTGGTCAAAACCTGTACCCAGCCATTCTAAAATCTGAAGTTTATGGGTAAACTGTAAATGTTTTAACAGGAAATTCACTGTATTATTTTACAGATTACTTTTGTTTTCCTACTTTAAGTGTAAATGCTATATAAATACAGTAAATTACCTTTTATCAAAATATTAACCATTAAATAAAGGTTGTAATCTGTAAATGTATTTGATTTTACTGTAAATGTTATGATGAATTGAAAATGGGGGAAGAAGTCCTTCTCTGCTAAAAACAAGCCATTGTAATTGATTTGCTCCCACCTTGTGGTGAAAACGGAATTCCCTCATTTATACATTTATTGCACTCTTCCACAGCCAGACACTCTCACATCACATCTTAACTGTAAACAATCATTCTTCACATACCACGAGAGACAAACATATTTCTTCATTCATATCAACAGTCACAAAACATTCATCCAAACTTTATCCGACTTGCTTTCACGCAAACCAGTGCAGCACGTCCAGCATGGACCTACAAAAGGCCTTCGACACTGTCAATCACACCATTCTGATTGACAAGCTAAAAGCAATTGGTTTTGATAGTTTATCAGTGAGCTGGATACAATCCTACCTGGAGGGGAGGGAACAGATGGTGGAAGTAAACGGTACCCTATCCCCCCCCCTCACAGTGATCTGTGGTGTTCCACAAGGAAGCATACTAGGACCGCTACTATTCCTAATTTATGCAAATGACATGTCGTCAGCTTGTGACTGCAACTTGTTCCTGTTTGCGGACGACTCAGCCCTGCTGGTCTCTGACAAGAACAAGTTACAGGTTGAAAAAGCCCTCAGCTCGGAACTAGGCAAAATCTGCATATGGCTCGCCGACAACAAACTATCATTACACATGGGCAAAACAGAGTCCATTCTCTTCGGTTCAAATAACAAACTCAGCAAGACCGACGGCTTCTCAGTTACAGTGGGTGACAATATTATCACAAGGAAAGATGAAATTACCTACCTGGGTTCCATCCTAGAGGCTAATCTTTCCTGTGACAAAATGGCATCCAATGTAATAAAAAAAGTCAACCAACGAACGCGATTCTTGTACCGGATCTCCTCTCTGGTAAACAAGAATACCCTGAAGACTCTAGCAGGAGCACTCATTCAAGGGTACTACGACTATGCTTGCACCTCATGGTACCAAAGCACCTCAAAGGCACTAAAAAACAAATTACAAACATCTCAAAACAAGCTAGTCAGACTACTACTTGACCTGACTCCTAGAACCCACCTCACCCCTGCCCACTTTGACAACCTAGGATGGCTTAGAGTAGACGACAGAGTACAGCAACTTGCAATGGGCCTGGTCTACAAGATACACTACGCGACCAAGGTACCCATGTACATCTCAAAATACTTCCCAAAGGTCAGTGAATACCACGATCACAACACCAGAGGGAGCTCCACAAATCATGTAAAACCCAGATTCGGCTCAAACAAGGGACTAAACACGTTTCGCAATTATGCCACATCAATGTGGAACACCCTACCTAAAGCTGTAAAGGAATGTGAATCACTACCCACTTTCAAAAACACTCTCAAAAAACACCTACGTGAGACTGCAATTCGAAACTGGCCCCTACAAATGTCCTAACCTAGTTGTACAGTAAATTACCAAGTAAGGCTTTGTCAATATTCCAATGCACAGTGTAAAATGTGTGTGTGTCCCCTACCCAACCCCCCCCCCCCCCCCCCCCCCCCCCACCTCCAATGTACAGCCCTCACCCAACCCACCCAACCCCACCCCACCCAACCAACCTCCTCCAATGTACAGTTTCTACGCCAAATGTATATACACTCCTTTTCTGGACACTTTTGTATCACAAACAGTACTGTATTTGCAAATCTGATATGTCATAAATGTATAGAGGTAGCAGTACTGTCTATCTGTATGTCATGTATGTCATATATGTTATGATGAATTGAAAATAGGGGACCCTGATGTAAACAAGACGAAAGTCTTTCTCAGGTCTGCATCCCCTTAACAATTGTATGTATTGAGCTGTACTGTACTGTACCCATTCTGCAATCTGTTAATAAACTTTTCAATCAATCAATCAATCAGTCACTATTCTGCTGACGTCATTCATTCATCTAAGCCAATGGGAGGTCACATTGTTCAGTCATACCACACAGACCAATGAGAGACGTCGATATTCAACCAAACTCCCCAGTCATCCAAAACAGGAAGTAAAAAACGTTCATTCTTATCGGCAACCTTCCTCATTATATGCCAAACCAGCTCGATTTTTTTTAAATCTGCTTTCACAGTTACATTCACACCTCTCACCCAACCTTAGTTCATGTCATTAATCCTTACGTAAACCACTTCCCTGCATGTAAATTGAATCCAACGTCACACGTTAAGCCAAAACCGCCAAAAACGTGCCAATTCCGTGAACCGTGAACAGGGCGTGAAGAAGGTTGAAATACAGTACAATCCCGGGAAAAACTGGCATGTTGACAGGTATGGCACAGCCATGGCCAAAATGTCACTGATTCCCGCCGGGAAGGGGTCAAATGACCCCCACAGTCTTTTGTATGGAGCACATGTACTGACACATAATGACCACTTGATGGCGACACATAATGACTACTGTTGACACTTTCTCTCTCCCTCTCTCCCTCCCTGGCTCACCTATTTACATGTCAATGACAATGCAGCAACCCCCACCTTAGTGGGGTTGTGTATTGTTGAGTGAACACATCTCTCACACACACACACACACAAACACACACACACTCATATGATTGATTTTTATTTAGTGCATACAATGTATACAAAAGTATAAAACAAGGGGTACAAGGATAACATGTGAAAGTCTGTCGACTTGTTTCCAACATGGTCCCAAGAAGAATACAATAAATCACAAAGAAAGAGTTAAGAAGATAAGATAGATAAAACAAGTAGATAAAATAGATAACAAAATTTTCTGAAAGAGCCTCATTACATCATGTCATGTTCCTGTTCTTCAAGAGTGGTGGCCAAGCACCCACTACAACCTATTGTTGCAGATGTGGCTTCACACCCCTCTTGAAGACAGCAATAGTGGGGGAGGTTTGGATGGCCCTGGGTAGAGAGTTCCACAGGGGGACAGACAATTGACTCCAGCCTGGCTGTCCTATTTACATATGAATATTCCCCTATTTAGCAAAGACAATGACACTCGTATGTGAGTCATCAGTAATCACAGCCCGCTAACACCCCTGTCAGACCACAGCAAAACCACTGTCTATCTGAACCAATTTGAAGTTGTGAATTCATGCTGTTATCTGCTACAGGTATATGGGCAGGGTAATAGTAGAAAGACATAAATATAGGCAATCAAAATTGTATCTGAATATAAGAAAAATAAACAACCCTCTCAATTATATAATGTTACAATAAATATAGGCAATAAATAATTTGAATCTGAATGTATACTATGAGTAAGAGTAAAAGTAAACAGTATACACAAGGTGCAGTATACACAAGGTACCCTAACTAACTAACTAACTAACTAACTAACTTGCTTGTTGGAACTACTTTGGCCAGCAAAATTGTTGTGCCTGAGGATAAGAAAGATATGTTTAATAGTCTGATGGTAATAATGGTAATATCAGTTCTATGTTCCTTTGTGGGGTAAATTAAATTGATATAATTGAAATTGTAAGTAAATAAAAAAACAAAACATCAACTGATATAAACTCCATTGACATGGTAATTATTAAAGAAGTAATTGAGTGAGTCTATTGTAAAACCTTTATATGCAATCTGTCTTTTCAAATAGGTGTTTTTCCTAATAATATGAAATCAGCAAAGGTAATACCAATATTTAAAAATAGAGATAAACATCAAATGGACAATTATAGACCAGTGTCTCTACTTCCTCAATTTTCAAAAATATTAGAGAAATAATTTGTGAAACAACTGGATCTTTTCATTGGCAAATACAAAATACTGAGTGAACACCAGTATGGGTTTAGGGGAAATAGAACTACTACATATGCAGTGATGGAGATGGTAGAAGAAATAACTAAAGCAGTTGACAATGACGAGTGTTCTATTGGTATTTATATTGACCTACAGAAGGCTTTTGATACAATAGATCACAGCATATTAGTGAGAAAACTGGAGAAGTATGGGATACGAATGAAAGAAACAGGTGTTTTTGGGTGTTTTTCAATGTATGTGATGTATAGATTGGGGGGAGATGAGAGCATCTAAAGGGGGCCGGGTCAGAGAGGTCGAAATGTGCAGGCTGACGGTGGTGGAAGCAGGAGACGGTGGTTCGGAGGCAGCACACTGCCAGCGAGCGGGGTGTTGACATTCCGATCTAGAACACATTGATAACAGCGAGTGTGGGCACAGAGAGCATGGCGGAGAGAGGTTCATCATGAATGAAACAGTAATGAAATGTTTAGAATGTGTGTCTAAAGGTTAAACGCGGTTGTCATGGCAGCGGCACCTGACAACCAGAAGAGGGGCGGGCCGTCGTTGCTATGGCGAGAATATAGAAAAGCAAGTTCCTTCCGGGTGTAAGCCAGACCAAGAGCGACAAAGGGCAGACGACAATCTGACTAGGACTGAGATCACACAGAAGAGACTCCCTCCTCTCATCACGGAGGGGGGGGGGGGGGAGAGGAGGAGAGAGGAACCATCAGATACTTGGAAGCGATTCCCCCTCCCCTCGCGGGGAGAGGAGGGGAGGACTGACGTGGCACGACCACGACGACAGGCCGCAAGGATCCCCGAGCGGGGTTAAAGGAGAGATCATTAGAATACTTTTCAAGGACAATACAATCTGTTAACATCTGAGCTGAGGCTTCTGTTTATGAAAATAAACAACGCTTTTCCTTGTAAGGTAGTACGTTGTCAAAGTGTCGAATTCTTACAAAGGTGGAGAATTATTATGGTGGCGGATCGCACTAACGGGGAGAGATAAGGATTGTACAGCCAGTATATGAGACGTCAGGATCATTAAAAGTACACAACGCAGAGGGAGTGGATGGAGAGAGGATAACACAAGAAGACATGATACTGGCCGATTGCTCAGAATCTAACACGAGGTATAGCTAACTCTTGGCTGAAGAGCTACTTGGAAAACAGACAGCAATGTGTGCAAATTAATGACACTGTGTCAGGATTTAGGAAGGTCACCTGTGGAGTACGGTGAGTACCCCAGGGATCTGTGATAGATCCAAAACGTTTTATACTTTATATTAATGATATGTGCAATGTTGCTGAACTGTTAAAGTTTGTTATTTTTGCAGATGATACAAATGTATATTGCTCAGGAAGTAATTTAAAGGAAATTTTGTTTGATATTGAAAGAGAGCTTGAAATTCTCAACTTGGTTTGATGTTAAATTGTCTCTCAATATTAAGAAAACTAAATGTATGGTTTTTGGTAATCGAAAAGAAATAGAGGGGGATATCGAGTGAAAAAATATGTGATATAAAAATAGAAAGAGTTTGTGAGATAAAATTTCTAGGGGTAGTTATTGACCAGAAACTAACATGGAAACATGTTAACTATATTCAAGGAAAAATATCTAAGTCAGTAGCAATATTGTATAAATGTAAGGATATATTAAACTACAAACATTTACTTTTTTTTTTTTTTTGTATTTTTTTTTTTATTCTTTTTTAAACAAACATATAAACAAACATGACAACACACGATAAGATATACAAGCATTAATTGTCAGGGCACATCCAATGTGATCACCTTTTGGTTAGTTGTTTTATATAAGATATACCCATAATACCTGTTATCTAAAAAAAAAACCTACATACATATGCTCAGCTCGAACCCCCCCCTCCCGGACCCCACCTTGAGAAGTACCTCCACTATCCCTCGCACCTAACCAGACACTACCATTATAAGCTAGCTTTTATTCTCTCCACCACTTCTAACCACATTGACATTTTGGATTCATTGAGACTCAGAATTCTTGCTGTAGATATTTCATGGTAAATTACATCGAGATATGTAAGAAACCAAACTTTACGGCACATTTTTTCCGGTTGAAACCAGCGTGATGCGATCAGCTTTTTGGCTACTGTGATACCCGATAAAACCAATCTCTTTAGCTGTGGATTCACTGCAAACTCAAAAACATCATTCAACAGCAATACCGAGGGGTGTACATGTATATTCCAAGATACGAGTTTTGATATTTGTTGGGTCACATCTTTCCAGAATGCCTTAACTGGTGAGCAGTCCCAATACATGTGCATAAATGTCCCTTCGTCCCCATTTGTACATTGGGTGCATTTGGAATCTTGTTTGAGCCCCATTCGGCACAGTCTTATAGGAGTCAAGTATGTCCTGTGAATATAGTTAAGATTGATTTGTTGATGATCCGGGTTCCTTGATGTAAGTCGGACATTTGCCCAGGCTCCTTGCCAATCAAAGTCATTTTCCAGGTCTGGTATATCCCTCCTCCAGACAGAGTCAAGTTGGAGGGTTTCATACGAGGACGTTAGTAATTGATGATAAAATTCTGAAACAAAACCTCTCGATGTCTCTCTTGAGTAGAAGAATTTGTGGTATCTGTGGTGTTCAATTGGTCTGTCTAATGGAACACCGTGAGACTTCAAACATAGCTCTAACTGTTTGTGAAAAAGCCATGTGGACTTGGTGAGATTACATTTTTTGCGTATTTCTTTATCACTACAAAAACCCTGTTTGTTAAAAACATCCCCTAATGAGTGTATGCCTTGCTCTTCCCATATAGGGAATCTTATAGGTCGTTTTCCAATTAAGAGAGCATTGTTATTGAATAAGGGAGTATGATTGTGCCATTCTTGTGGGTTAGGATTTTTTTTTTGTGATTCACGCCATATCCGGATCGCATGAGTAATTATGGGGCCAAATTTTCGTTCACAGTGCTTGATTGGTAGTTTAGTGTATGCTATGTCCTTCAGTCTATGTGGGGCTACTATGTTTTCTTCTATTTTTCTCCAAGATGCTAATGCTTGGGAGTCAAACCATGTTGTCAATGGACTTAATGAGTACGCCTTAAAATATAGGAAAAAATCTGGAAATGCCATGCCACCATCTGCTTTATTTCTCTGTGCGGTGGATCTTTTTATACGTGGTGGTTTGTTATTCCAAATAAATTTGTATGTGGAGGAGTGTAATCTTTTCCAGTAACCCTCTGGAGGGGGTAACGGTAGCATTGAACAGAAGAAGTTGATTTTAGGTAGTACATCCATCTTAACTATTGATATCCGTGCTTGTACTGTGTTCTTAAGTTTTGCCCATCTATCAAGGTCGTCTTTGATTTTGTTTTGGATTTTTGTGTAGTTGTGCTTCACCGTTTGTCTTATGGTAGGGAATATTTCCACTCCCAAGCATCTGAAATGTTTTACCATCGGTATCTGTCCTGGGAGGGTTGTATCTTTTTTTGCAGGGGTGTTAAGTGGAAGGAAAGCCGACTTCGGCCAATTTATCTTAAATCCCGATAAATCACCAAAGTCCTCAATCAACTTGAGCAGATGAGGCAATGTGGTGTTGGGGTTTTTCATGAACAATATTACAATATTACAAACATTTACTTATAATTCCTTACATTTCTTACTGTGTGGAACTATGCATGGGTCGACATTTAGGGTGCTTTCTCACTCACCATTCGGGTCTGCTCCGGTCCGTTCCGTCCTCGTTCCGTCCTTGGGTGCGAACTCCCCCCCTCCCTCTCCCCCCTCTAGTTTGCGTACACACTCAGTATTGGTGCGCTCCGGGTTTTGTTTACGGTTTGAGTTTTGAGCGTGTAAGCTTGCCGTAGGCGATGATGTCACGCTCGAACATCAAGAGGAAGAGTTTAACACACGGTGGTGGAGACTGGATGCTGATATAAAAGAAACAAATAACCAATAAATATGAAGTTATATTTGAACCTCTGTTGTCAAGCCATGTCAATATAACCTACCCCCCTTTTCTCACGAATTTGGACATTTCAGAAACCGTGCCAGATAAAACGGGTACTTTTAGGAAAAGTCATTGAGTGACTGAACTGGAGCTCGACCGAGTGACGAGGATACATTTATTGAAAATGCCTAGCGGTAATTTGACCCATTGTCGGCTGTTCTAGTGTTAAAATTAGAGCTGGGCCTAATAATATAATTGACGCCATTAACACTTTGGCTGCCTAAGGTTAAATTCATGATATACCATAGATTGCCAGCGCTATTTGTCTATGGAGAAAGTCCCCTTCTTTGCAGGGCTATAACTTTTTAAATTCTATTGCTACATTGCCATTATTAGGGCCCATTCAAAGTCCTATATGTATTGTTCATTGTGTAGCAACGTTAAACTTTTTCATTCACATATTCATAGTAAAGTATGGTCTAATGTATAAGTATGTTTTCATCTCTTTCTGCAGCTTTCTCCAGAACGTGATATATAGCCCCAAATGCATTATATTGATGATGAAATACAGTTTGATGGCAATCAGCGCGATATAAAAAATTCCAACTAGACGTACTTCTAGAAGTTACTACACGTC
Organism: Notolepis coatsorum; assembly: GCF_963971535.1. Lineage (NCBI taxonomy): Eukaryota > Metazoa > Chordata > Actinopteri > Aulopiformes > Paralepididae > Notolepis > Notolepis coatsorum. Next base: position 53,426,112 of record NC_140166.1, on the reverse strand, counting down.
ATCTGATGTTGACCGGATGGGCGAGGGGGCGTTTATAATTCCGTGGGCAGCGTTATACCAATCATCTAATGTGGGTCAAATGTTGATAATAGCAGTTAGTATCGAAGACGGTAACGTTACACGCTCAAACTCACCCCAGTCTCCGTGCGCCGTTGGGCGATCATCGTAGAGTAGAAATTCTATCATTATGGGATGGCGATTTACCCGGTCCATCTCCAGCTTGTATAATGGTATATACGTCCAAATCATGTTGTTTATCGAGTTATTGGCAATCGATCGCTATGTAGCGTGACGAGCCAGAGTCCCGGGACATGTACCGAGTGGCCGGAAGCAATACGGACGTCTAGCACAACCTCTATGGCACATCCTGTTTAAGCGATTGCGCCGATCGGCCACCAGATGGCGCTCCTGAACCGCCAGAGAGCTCAGTGGGTCCTGCTGGTGGATCTCAGGCCAGCGGAATCCGATCGCAGATTTTTGAAATATTGATATAAGGACGACGTAAAGCGTCCTCCGGCAACTTGAGCATGGCCGGGAATGACGTCTAAAGACGGTTCCCGGCACCCAAAGTGTTAATATATTAAAAAAAAATTAAATAAAAATTATATATATTTTTTTAATAACTTTTTTAACCTTTATTTACCCAGGGTAGGTTCGCTGAGCACAGATGCTCTTTTTCAGGAACGCCCTGCTTCACATTCACACAGTTCCATTCACACCTGGGAGCTGCCCAGTACAACCACAGTTGACACCATTGGCCACTGAGCAACTCCACTGGAGCAGTTGGGGGTTAAGTGCCTTGCTCAAGGGCACTTCAGCGGTTAGTGTTCCTGCCGGTCCTGGGGATCGAACCGGAAACCTTCTGGTCACAAACCTGCTTCTCTAACCATTAGGCCACCGCTGCCCCACGGGCTGAACGGAATTGAGTGACCTGACTGGTTTATGGGAGTTTAACACACATGCTGGACTGAAAATTAATTGTTTGTTTTATGAAATGTTTGCTTATGATTTGAATTGAATCCAATACATGGACATTTTGATTTTGAATTGAGCATGACTCTTGAGTGGTTTTTGAATTCATGAAAAGGTAATTGATTGTTACATTTTAGCAAACTAACCTATGATTTAGCTTGCTCAGTAGTCTAGGCCTACTATTAATTAAATTATTTGTCTACCTTTATGTGGTACAGTCTTATGCCGGAGCTATAGGCCTAATTAACCAATTAAAAAGGTAATTTGATTTGCATTGGCAGGGTTTGGCCCTGTCTGGCACCCAACGGGAAAAATATTATAGGCACTATAAGTAGACACCGCTACATAAAACAAGCTGGTCTGCCTGAGTGACTGGTGGAAGAAGGAGAAATAGAGATTGGACTGATTGAGTCAAGCCATGTCACATAGTTCAAGTTTGAAATGCTTCTTTCTGTTTTGCTCCTGAGAGTGTGCTAGATACTGTACTGTTCTGTACTGGTAATATTATTTATTTGTGTTAACTTCTGAATAAAACAATTTATTAAACACAAGTACATCTTATTGAACATTATTTTGATATTTCATTATTATCATAGCAAAACAGCTTTTTCAAACAGTCTGTAATGCATTTTGGAAACGGGAGATGGGCTCATGGTGTAATGGGCAACCTGGCCTGAGAAATGTAAGGAGGAAAGAAAAAGTAAGGACTATTATTTGGGTAGAACACACATTTTGAATGCCTTCGGCAGTTTTTTTTTGTGCCATTTTAATCTAGATTAATCCAGGATTGCAGATAGATTAATCTAGATTTAAAAATTTTTATCTATGCCCACCTCTAGTTAAAATATATTTTATATTATAGCTATGGATCTAATAACACGGTCGATTGTCAGTGAGTTGCTTCTGGTCAACATGCAAAAAACAGATTGTTTTTTCATCGGTACATTTCCATTTTATACCGTTATATATGATATGAGTATACGAATATGAGTATAGTTTGGGTGATTCTTAGTAATCCCAGGAAAAGATGCGATAATAGCCCTTTAGTGAAATCCACTTATCACGTTGTCATTTTTCGCCTGATTATCGAATCTTCCTGAAATCAACGCTCGATTATCATTATTATCCTTCCTCATGCAAGAATGAAATGGGCCCTGGAGCGCGGTGGCGTCTCTACAATTCGTAGCCGCATTTCTGCAGACCCCTCTCTGATTGGTTGAACTCCATTTTTGCAGACCCCTCCCATTTATGCAGACCCCTCTCTGATTGGTTGAGCGAAGCCCCTCTCTGATTGGCCCCCCGCATGAGCCGAGACAAGCTTCTCTAGCCAGGAGTCGAAACTCCGTTAACTCCAGAGAGAGAGGCTGAACGCAATTTATACGCATGGAAGTATTGATTACGCCATAACGAATCATTAAAAAAATATACCGTTAACTGGAATATGTTGTGTGTGCCTTTACACATGTTGGATAGGATTATGTAATTGGTTTGTATAGCGTCGCGTATAACGTTATTTCGCGTGACTTCACGGTTTATTCACATTTCACAACACAGCCAGCGGTCAACTTGTTTACACTCCCCACTTACTGTACAATGTAACATTTAGATTAACCCAGTTGTCTATCTGTATGTCATATGTTACGATGAATTGAAAATGGGGGACCCTGATGTAAACAAGACGAAAGTCTTTCTCTGGGGTCTGCATTCCCTTAACAATTGTATGTATTGAGCTGTACTGTGTACTGTACCCATTCTGCAATCTGTTAATAAAGTTTTCAATCAATTCAATCAATCAATAACTAGACAGTTACAATATAACATTTAGATTAATTAACCCAGTTAATGCCTTAAGAGAGAGAGGCTGGTGGTCAAGTCAAGAGTTATTTGTCACAAGTTGTTTATTAGCCTAGACATTTTCAATTCATCGTCTTGTTTACATCAGGGTCCCCCATGTTCAATTCATGATAACAGTTAACTGGAATATGTTGTGTGTGCCTTTACACATGTTGGATAGGATTATGTAATTGGTTTGTATAGCTTCGCGTATAACGTTATTTCGCGTGACTTCACGGTTTATTCACATTTCACAACACAGCCAGCGTTCAATGAATGAATGAATGAATGAAAACTTTATTAACAGATTGCAGAATGGGTACAGTACAGTACAGCTCAATACATACAATTGTTAAGGGGATGCAGACCAGAGAAAGACTTTCAGTCTTGTTTACATCAGGGTCCCCCATTTTCAATTCATCGTGTTTACACTCCCCACTTACTGTACAATGTAACATTTAGATTAACCCAGTTGTCTATCTGTATGTCATATGTTACGATGAATTGAAAATGGGGGACCCTGATGTAAACAAGACGAAAGTCTTTCTCTGGGGTCTGCATTCCCTTAACAATTGTATGTATTGAGCTGTACTGTGTACTGTACCCATTCTGCAATCTGTTAATAAAGTTTTCAATCAATTCAATCAATCAATAACTAGACAGTTACAATATAACATTTAGATTAATTAACCCAGTTAATGCCTTAAGAGAGAGAGGCTGGTGGTCAAGTCAAGAGTTATTTGTCACAAGTTGTTTATTAGCCTAGACATTTTCAATTCATCGTCTTGTTTACATCAGGGTCCCCCATGTTCAATTCATGATAACAGTTAACTGGAATATGTTGTGTGTGCCTTTACACATGTTGGATAGGATTATGTAATTGGTTTGTATAGCTTCGCGTATAACGTTATTTCGCGTGACTTCACGGTTTATTCACATTTCACAACACAGCCAGCGTTCAATGAATGAATGAATGAATGAATGAAAACTTTATTAACAGATTGCAGAATGGGTACAGTACAGTACAGCTCAATACATACAATTGTTAAGGGGATGCAGACCAGAGAAAGACTTTCAGTCTTGTTTACATCAGGGTCCCCCATTTTCAATTCATCGTGTTTACACTCCCCGACCTTGCCCACACCAGGATCTCCTCCTCAGACTGGTGAGTCATTCGCACAGTGGCCTCAAAAGAGGTATGGTCAACGCAGGATGGGTTCACCGCACGTCTGTACGTGCAGACATGATATGTGTAACCCTTCGGTAAAAAGTCCTTCAACACACAAGCAACAAGATGTTATTTTTTTGAAAGCCAGTAAATACTGACAAAAAAAAGCATAGACACTTAGAAGAAGCAATGTACAGTCCCCCCCACCCACCCAACCTCCTCCAATGTACAGTTTCTACGTCAAATGTATAGCCTTTCTTTTCTGGACTCTTTTTGTATCACAAACAGTACTGTATTTGTAAATCTGGTATGTCATAAATGTCTAAATGTAGCAGTACTGTCCATCTGTCTACCTGTATGTCATATATGTTATCATGAATTGAACATGGGGGACCCTGATGTAAACAAGACGATGAATAGAAAATGTCTAGGCCTACCACAAGTTCAAAATCTGGTATGTCATAAATGTCTAAATGTAGCAGTACTGTCCATCTGTCTACCTGTATGTCATATATGTTATCATGAATTGAACATGGGGGACCCTGATGTAAACAAGACGATGAATAGAAAATGTCTAGGCCTACCACAAGTTCAAAATCTGGTATGTCATAAATGTCTAAATGTAGCAGTACTGTCCATCTGTCTACCTGTATGTCATATATGTTATCATGAATTGAACATGGGGGACCCTGATGTAAACAAGACGATGAATAGAAAATGTCTAGGCCTACCACAAGTTCAAAATCTGGTATGTCATAAATGTCTAAATGTAGCAGTACTGTCCATCTGTCTACCTGTATGTCATATATGTTATCATGAATTGAACATGGGGGACCCTGATGTAAACAAGACGATGAATAGAAAATGTCTAGGCCTACCACAAGTTCAAAATCTGGTATGTCATAAATGTCTAAATGTAGCAGTACTGTCCATCTGTCTACCTGTATGTCATATATGTTATCATGAATTGAACATGGGGGACCCTGATGTAAACAAGACGATGAATAGAAAATGTCTAGGCCTACCACAAGTTCAAAATCTGGTATGTCATAAATGTCTAAATGTAGCAGTACTGTCCATCTGTCTACCTGTATGTCATATATGTTATCATGAATTGAACATGGGGGACCCTGATGTAAACAAGACGATGAATAGAAAATGTCTAGGCCTACCACAAGTTCAAAATCTGGTATGTCATAAATGTCTAAATGTAGCAGTACTGTCCATCTGTCTACCTGTATGTCATATATGTTATCATGAATTGAACATGGGGGACCCTGATGTAAACAAGACGATGAATAGAAAATGTCTAGGCCTACCACAAGTTCAAAATCTGGTATGTCATAAATGTCTAAATGTAGCAGTACTGTCCATCTGTCTACCTGTATGTCATATATGTTATCATGAATTGAACATGGGGGACCCTGATGTAAACAAGACGATGAATAGAAAATGTCTAGGCCTACCACAAGTTCAAAATCTGGTATGTCATAAATGTCTAAATGTAGCAGTACTGTCCATCTGTCTACCTGTATGTCATATATGTTATCATGAATTGAACATGGGGGACCCTGATGTAAACAAGACGATGAATAGAAAATGTCTAGGCCTACCACAAGTTCAAAATCTGGTATGTCATAAATGTCTAAATGTAGCAGTACTGTCCATCTGTCTACCTGTATGTCATATATGTTATCATGAATTGAACATGGGGGACCCTGATGTAAACAAGACGATGAATAGAAAATGTCTAGGCCTACCACAAGTTCAGGGTACGCATCCAGATTAGATTCACATGGCGGAGTACAGGGAAAACGCTCCACATTGCTGACGCGTATTTTAAGATTTGCTGCCATATTGTGCGGCATCTTTTTTCTTTTTTTGGCGCGATTTCTTTTTTTGGCACCGCAATAACCTTACAACACGTACCTGAGAGGGGCTTTGCTCAAACCAAGCGCGTACCTTAAAAGGGGCTTCGCTCAACCAATCAGAGAGAGGCTTCGCTCAACCAATCAGAGAGGGGTCTGCAGAAATGGGAGGGGTCTGCAGAAATGGAGTTCAACCAATCAGAGAGGGGTCTGCAGAAATGCGGCTACGAATTGTAGAGACGCAGCGCGGTGCCCCCCCCCCCCCCCCCTCCTCCTGCCACCAACGGTAAACAGCACAACACAGTCCAAACAGACAGCTTAGATCACGGGAGAAAAAAATATCAGATCAACGCAAGATTTGATATATAGTGTTCTTACCTAGTCTCTGATGTAATGCAAAAAATGTTATCCAATTATCTGATCGCCATTCCAAATACTGGTCGCGGAGGTCCGTCCCACGTTGTCCGGCATTGCATATGAAAGGGGGGGGGGTGCGGCATGTATCGTTGTAAACGCTCGTCCTGCCGGAGTATTTAAACCCTGCCCGCACGGCTCAGATCGGCCCAGAAAAGAAACTACATTGTTT
>NC_140166.1:53409456-53419485 GCF_963971535.1 Notolepis coatsorum | reverse complement strand
CTAATGGAGTGCAATACCGGCTGGAAGGCGTAGGCGGCGTATTTGCCATTTGCAAGATCAGACCCATTCCCAATGATAACATCAGGCTGGTTGAGATCGCAGTGGTCTGGTGAACTATGTGTAGTAAAAGCCTTGTTGTGGTTCATGTTATTAATTTTGTATTATTGTTAGATTAGTTGGACAGCAGTCTGGTCTCCTTGTAAATACACAAGATAAGATATTACTTTATTGATCCCCTTGGGGAAATGTTGGCATCATAGCTGCTTGGGGTAAGGGGGGGGGGGTGGAATAAACATTGTAAACACAGGTGCATATGAGGGTCTGTATGCCCTAGCGGTTATATTATACGGTACAAGACCCAGGTGCAATAATCCAGTTTCAAATGTCCATTATTTGGCAGGTGCAATAATCCAGTTTGAAATGTCCATTATTTGGCAGGTGCAATAATCCAGTTTCAAATGTCCATTATTTCCAGAATCGAACACCGTCACACCAATCATCGCCGGTGCCCAAGCTGTGAATGACAGTGACCCGCCCCCTTCACCGGCTCGAAATACCCTTTTTTCTTTTGATTAATGTGTGGCCCTGAAGCTTTCAGTCGGACAGGTTTATACCCTCATCTGGCAGGATGTCAGGACGTTATGCATTTGATACACATCTGTTCCTTTCAGAGGAAGACTTAGCTAAATGTTTTGTTGCATTTGTCTTGCAATACAGAGGAAATAGTTAAATGCAATAAGTATTTTAAATTCCATATCTGAATTAAAAGGAAACAACTCTTGCCGTCTTTATTATGTACCAACTATGCTACTGTCGTGGAATATATTATCATGTCATTATGAGTCTCTGTTATTTTATCATGTCATACAGCTAGAGTTTCAGTCCAACCAGATTTACTGGTTAATGTGTGTATGTCTCTTTAAGATACTCTATCATTCTCTCAGTCGTAACGAAGTTGCTGTTCCTACCAGCCATAGAGCTATAACCCAAGGTCATGGGAACTGTAAGATGGAGCTGTTTTTCCTTCCAGGCTTAGCCATAACATAGTCGTATTATTAATTTCTCTAACCAGCCATTTTGTTTTCTTCTACGTAATTTCATGTATTCAATTGTATGTCGGACCAGGCCTCTAGGCCAGTCCCCTGTCAGACGCTAGTGGGTTAACATGTCTGCCTCTGGGGGGGTGACTGGTCTGGCAGCGTGGCCACGCTGTCATGAACTTTCTTTATTAAATAAACCTTCTTATTATTATTAATAATGACTCAGAATGATTAATGTAAGCGGCTCATCGTTTGTCCTTTAATAATTTCCATTACAGATGGCGACGAGATGTTTTTTTTAACCGATGGGTGTCGAGGTCGGCCGCCAAACGGACTCTGCAGAAAGGGTGAATCCTGGAATTCCGGGGGAGCGCTGTCTCGAGGCTCCTCCGTGCGAGACACCGAGGGGAGAGAACCAGCTGCGCCGTCCGCTTGGCTGTCACCTCCGGCATGAACCTTGGGGACGCGTGATGAGGAAGAACACTCGGTGAGCTGTTGACATTCTGATTTCTGTTTAAAACATTTTTTGTTTTTAAATTTATAATTAGAGGTCTAAACTAGAACATGGTGCCGGTCAGAGCTATTTTTTAAATGTATATTACTATTACTATATATTTCATTGTATTGGTGTATTACTGTGAAGAATTATGGGGTATTTTTTTAATTAGGTTAATATATATTTTAGAGCGATGGGGGTCGAGTTGGCCGCGAGCCGAGGCGCTATGCGGGCAGGTTGAAGTCTTGGGCTTCAGGGAAAGCGCTTTCTTCTCCTCAATACTCCCCCGCACATGATGGGAAGGGAGTGAGGAACCGCTTGCTAGCGTCAGTTTGGCTGCCAACTACGGCTAGAATCCATGGGAGCGTGGGGGAGATATTCGGTGAGCTGGGCATTCTGTTTAGAAGCGGTTATTTATAAAGTAGCCATTCTGTTTAAAAGCGGTTATTTATAAAGAGGCCATTCTGTTTAAAAGCGGTTATGTATAAAGTAGCCATTCTGTTTAAAAGCGGTTATTTATAAAGTGGCCATCCTGTTTAAAAGCGGTTATGTATAAAGTAGCCATTCTGTTTAGAAGCGGTTATTTATAAAGTGGCCATTCTGTTTAAAAGCGGTTATGTATAAAGTAGCCATTCTGTTTAAAAGCGGTTTTTGTTTCTATCTATAAAGTACTTATGCGAGTGGGGTATTGAATATAGGATAATGTGTGTAACCCCCCTGTGTTTCCTTGAGTACTGGGATTTAAGGGGTATGTTCTGGCTGTACGCTGTTTACAGAGCTTTTTGTCTCCGAGTGCTCAGGAGGAACCAATTTTTGGGGGCTACATAATTTGTACATAGTATTGTTTTTTTTGGGTACCTTTTTTATGGTTTTCCTCTGGACACTTTAAATTAAGAGGTATGTTCCGATAATTAGGCGTGAATTACATTTGTATCGATATTGTAGGCGTGTGCAGAATGTACTGTGGAGTATAGTGGAAAGGGTTTTAGGCACTGATTCTGGGTTTTTTGGTTGTTTTCCTAACAAGGAGGCGGGAAGTTGGACCGTGCGTGGGATGCCAAAAGATAGGGGGTCAGGGGGTCGTGTGATTAGTTTTCCACTGTCTTATCTGGTCATACTGCAGTTTTTTCTGAAAAGAAATAAGATAGGGGCATTGTATCCGATAATTAGGCGTGATACGCTACTCCACAGAGCTTTTTTCTCGAAAGTGTTCAGAGGAAACGATTTGTCTGCCACATATTGTGGGTTTTTATTTTCTGTTTGTTTAGAGGGGCCAGAAAGGGGGGCCTGTGGGGTCATGACGGGAGAAGCTAAGAATCTGTTTTTCTGTCTTTTCTCCCACGGTGTGCCCGGGGCTGGATTTTGGGCTCGGTGTCTTTCCGTGTGCGTCACCGTCACCGGCCGTCCCGTCTCCTATCCGCTGGTCTCGCCGGCGACCATCAACTCCGGTGCGCCGGGCATTGGTGTAAAGACCTATAGAGCCTATAAGGAGGTGTTCGAGGGGAAAAAAGCACAATGGCGTGCGGAGGTGCAGGACGGGACGGGCCCACAGCGCATTGGCTGGACGCACGGCGGGGAGACATCGACCTGAGCTCAGGCAAAGTATAGCGCACACTCACATGCACGCACACAGATCGATGGAGATACAGGTACAGCAATATATTAAGGCCATGTGAACAAATCACTGACAATGGGCCTTCTGAAATTTTTATTAGTAGCTCCAAAGTTATCATAAAGTGTATAGGGTTTAGGTATACCTTTGAGACTGGGATTTAAATACATTTCAATATATACCCTGTTTTGAATCAACATAAAAAAAAAAAAAGAGAGCAGCCATAAAGGCACAAATATGGGTAATTATTTTTATTAAATACAGGATAGAATAGAAACAAGTGCATACGGTAGCACAGGCTGTGCACGCTGTTATATTACATAGAAATATTTTCCTCTGTCTGTGTAGGCACACACACACACACGTTTACATGCACGCACGCTGTGATAGGGGATAAACAATTCGCTATTTTATCTGCATCGTTTGTGTTTATCTGCATCGTTTGTGTTTATCTGCATCGTTTGTGTGTGTTGACATTGCCATGGGTGAATTTACGTCAGTTAGTATCTTGTTATTGACAGTAGAGCTGGACTGTTTTTGCTCATCATCACATTGTATCAGCCACCAAAATACTCATCAATATTTACATAGATTGACACTTGTGTCTGTGATCAATACATAGCTACTGCCGGAGAAATTGGGCTGCTAAATGAGGATTAGAGATCAGTAACGTTTTGGTGGTGTTCGTTCAGTGATAACAACATTGGCTAAATAGCTAACAAAATGAATACAACATATAGCGTGGCTAACGACACAGAACAACGTTAAAACAAGTGCATGCATGATTGTTTACAATAAGCGGGTGGTCAAAGGACTGACATAACGGGTAGATTGCCTGCACACCACGGGGCACACAGGGGTTCCGCGAGGTGCCTGATGGGAATGTTTCTTTAAGAACAACTATTGAACTAAACAAATAGTCTATCTAGTGCTTCATGTGTATACAATAAGTGCTTAATCTAATAACATGAACTAAAAAAAAAGAAGTCGATCAAAATGTCTTCACACGTTTCGTAAAGTTATTATAGGAACTTTATCAACTTGACGTCCGCGGCAGGCGTCATTGCTTTTACCAACAGGGTTCCCAACGCGGCTCTGGTTCGTTATCGTTTACAAGGGAATACAAAGCGGCTGTCGTGATAATCACACAACAATACTTCCGGTCCGGTCGGTGGGCTTCATAATAAAAGTCTAGAACACCGGAAAAGACGGAGCGGTGGGCTTCAAAATAAAAGTCTAAAACACCGGAAAATAAGTTTATTTTGTACAGCGTTTTCCTCCACGAGTACTCGAGTACATCATGTGATCAATCGATCTGGATTATTTTTGCCCATCCCTAGTTTATCCTGTGCAGCAAGTCATATTGCCACACTGCCAGCGAGAGAATGTTTGTTGACATTCCTCATTAGAACATCTGAGATTAGAGTGTACTGGAGGCCCAGAGCGAGGGAGAGGGGTGACCTCTTTAATGCAACAGTAGAGAAACGTTTTGAAGTGTGTGTAAAGGTTAAACGCAGTTGTCATGACAACACGTCGCATGACAACCAGAAGGCGGGTTTATTGTTGAAAAGGATCCCCATTAGCTGTCGCCTGAGCTGAAGTCTCCATTCCAATAGAGAAAGGGACCCAGCCTTAAACTGCACCTGAAGGTAAAATAAGGGGACTGCTTCCGTTCATGAGAGGAGACCTTACCGCCGGAAGTGGAGACCTGCATCTCTGTTGGGGGAGAGGGGCCGACGTCGGACAAGGCAGTCCTGAGAAAGGAGCTGGTTGTTGCGTCGTAGCGGACTGCCTAAACCTTACGGGGAGAGGTGCATCTAAGTAGGGGAAGGAGTGCATCCGAACGGGAGGAGGGTACTCTTAACTGGAAGGAGGTTAAAAGGGTCAAAGCGCTTTATTTTGCTATACATTGTGGCGAGGGGAAGCCACTGTATATATATATATGTATATATATATGTTATGTGTATATATATATATATATATATATTGGGGGGAGAGACAGGTATAATGGGGGGGCAGACATCATTATCAACATCAGCTCACATATTTAAGTAGTGCATTCTTAGGTGGTATTTGAAAGACACTTTACTATTCAATTTACTTATGTTCAGTGGGCAGTTATTCCAATGATTGATGGCACGATGAACAACAGTCCTCTTTAAAGATTTTGGTATTGTATGAGAGGGCGCTGTCATCAGGTATCAGCGTAGTATGTGCGTTTCTCTTTAAGAGAGGCACACATTAGCCAGTCAAAACAATTTGGTTATGATCTATGTTGATCCTTGCTATAAGGCCATAAGTGACATTGTTATGGGATCCGTTCTGTTTTCCTTGTAAAGCAGCCATAATAGTCATTTCAGCCAATCCTCAGGGTGATGTTCCAGCTCCTTCCACGTCATATGTGTGTATTAACTGTCTTGCCGAACGAAAGATCGCTCTCACTTGGTGATCGGACATTTGTTTACATGGTCTGATTACCAACTGCGCATTCCTTATCAATTGATCAGTGTGAGGAATTAAAACTATCTTCCATTCCTTATTTCAAACTTTGGCCTCAGAACAAGTTATTGCTCATAGATCCGTTTTGTTTTCCTTGTAAAGCAGCCATAGTAGTCAGCCTTGCCCGCAGAACAGTACATTTGATTTAAAATTCCTCCTTAAAACTGTGGGGCAATGGTCACTTATGCCTAGGTAGAGAACCCCACTAGCTGAGATCCTGTCATATTTATTGAAAAGGGAACTGGGAAAGCAGCACCACTCAACCAGTCAATATTAAAGTAGATTTATTGGGGAGTCAGTACAGTGGGGCTCAATACACACGGTGATCGAAATGTGTTGGCTTAGCAAAGGGCGATAGAAGGAGTGGTTCAGAGGCAGGATGTTTAGCACACTGCCAGCGAGAGTGGGTTTTTATTTTTTGTTTATTTGGTTTGTCCAGATTCTATTCATATCTGATTTGGCATAGTATGGAATTTTGCCATAACAATGACTGAATGGAGTATATTCTGATTTATGGAGTGATAAAAAGAGATATCCAAAATCCCCTTTGGCTCTAATATGTCGACAAAATGGAGCTATAATTTTGAAAATGGCTTTATCCAATGTTCAGATTTCTGTCCTGGAATTATATGCAAATTAGTGCATATTTAAGTAGAGCAGGCCTCATGTGCATGTTTGAACATACAATTGTGATAAAAAAAAAAAAAAGTAGTGTCTTAATGTAAGTAGTGAACTGGGGAAGTTTCAGTGTGATATATATTAGTTCACCTGCAGTGTCTCCCCTTTAAGTTCAGTTCAGTCTTAGACCTGTCCTCTGGTAAGGAGGTGAGAACTACAACATGTCACCCCTGAGTGACAGTGTGATTGAATGACCTTCGTCCAGCTTCAGAATACAGTTTTTTTATTATTAATTCTTTATTTTCTTTCTCTCTCTTTAATCTTATTCGTATGTCACAGGAGTGCACGTGATGGTGTTCAGTTGTGATTGAGCCATGTACTGATAACATTACAAGTTATTGCTCATATTATATTATAAATCTCCCATAACAATAAGTATCAGAAAGCCTAGGTCAAAAACCTCAGTTGTATTTGAGCTATGTACTGATGGGTTTTTTTTCCTTCTTTCTTTTTTATGTGGTGGGGTCTTGCTGAACGGTCTCTTCACTCTCCTTGCGGTCGGGCACCCATCTCTGACCAAGAGGAGGACGCGCAGAGGACCACTGTCTGTACCAGGCTTCTGCAGTTACAGCGGTGACACATGGACAGTACTCCGTGACCATCAGCCGAGCATGGACACTGAGACAGTTTCTAGCAGGCCTATTCCATCAGGGCCACAACCAAGGGCCTGAGTGGGGGGACCGACTACAGCTGGTTTCTGTGAAAGTAAGCTGTCCCAATCTGCTCCAGAACTAGGAGGCAGAGGGCCTATCGGCTAGTGAACGATGGGCCGCTAAGACCATCAACCGACAGCTGACTCCAGTCTGATAGGATCAGTGGTCCTGAGATAAAGATCTTAGAGACAGTTTCCAGCAGGTCTAAGCCATTCACCGGACAGGCTCCTTGACCGAGCCACGGCATACATGGACTGCAGAGGGGGGTGCTTGGACCAGCGACCGGGGGAGGGAGAAGAGACCGTTTCCGGGATGAGGCAAGTTTTACCCACAATGCTTAGGTTTGAACCACAATACATGCAGATATTACAGTATCGTCCTAAAAGATGTTAGGTAATGATGTAATGAACTTTCTTTGATTCAGGTGGAGATTTTGTAATATGTTGTGCATTATAATAGTAACCAGTTATTTTTTCATTCTTTGTGAGGAGTCTGCAGATTGTTTTTGTTTTGTTTTGGCTATCTCCCGGAGAATGCAGTCACGTGTATTCTGTTTTCGCTATGTTATATTTCGTGAGCGCAGTCTATCTTGCAAGGTACTGCCCTGTGTTTTCTTTTGTGATTTAAATTTTTCAGCTTGGTGGTGGGAGAAGTATGGCCTTGACAAAACCAGAGACTGGACACTGTACCCTTGAGTCCTCCGACCATCCGTCTGGGCATTTGCAAAGAGACGCTAATGATGGCTGCTGTTATGACAACTTCTCTTTTGCACGTGACACGGGGTCTATGCAGAGGACCTTTTGTTTTTTAGATAATAAAAATAGTTTTTGCTGGGTTATTATAATCTGTGTTTGAATGATAATATTTTTTGTTATCTTTATGAAATGATAAATGATTGTGATTAATAATTATCAAGAGGAGGGAACTGTCGTGGAATATATTATCATGTCATTATGAGTCTCTGTTATTTTATCATGTCATACAGCTAGAGTTTCAGTCCAACCAGATTTACTGGTTAATGTGTGTATGTCTCTTTAAGATACTCTATCATTCTCTCAGTCGTAACGAAGTTGCTGTTCCTACCAGCCATAGAGCTATAACCCAAGGTCATGGGAACTGTAAGATGGAGCTGTTTTTCCTTCCAGGCTTAGCCATAACATAGTCGTATTATTAATTTCTCTAACCAGCCATTTTGTTTTCTTCTACGTAATTTCATGTATTCAATTGGATGTCTGACCAGGCCTCTAGGCCAGTCCCCTGTCAGACGCTAGTGGGTTAACATGTCTGCCTCTGGGGGGGTGACTGGTCTGGCAGCGTGGCCACGCTGTCATGAACTTTCTTTATTAAATAAACCTTCTTATTATTATTAATAATGACTCAGAATGATTAATGTAAGCGGCTCATCGTTTGTCCATTAATAATTTCCATTACAATAGCAATCGGCGCGATATAAAAAAATCCAACTGGACGGACTTCTGGAAGTTACTACACGTCATCTGATGTTGACCGGATGGGCGAGGGGGCGTTTATAATTCCGTGGGCAGCGTTATACCATTCATCTAATGTGGATCAAATGTTCATCATAGCAGTTAGTGTCGAACACGGTAATATTACACGCTAAAACTCACCCCAGTCTCCGTGGGCCGTTGGGCGATCAGCGTGGGGTAGACAGTTTTCCATTATGGGATGTCGAAATACCCGGTCCATTTACAGGTTGTATAATACTATATACGTCCAAATCATGTTGTTTATCGAGTTATTTGCAACCGATCGATGTCCAGTGTATCAAGATCGAGTCCCGGGACCTATAGCGAGTGCCCGGAAGTAATATGGGTGATCAGCACTTCATCCACATAACTTCCTGTTTGGCGCTTCTGCCGATCGGCCACCAGATGGCGCTCTTGAACCGCTAGAGGATTGAGAGGAGCTCAGACCTGTGTGTGAAGGCTGCGGATGGAAAATATGATTCCGATCACAGATCTTTGAAATATTGATATTAAAGACGAGTTACGGCGTCCTCGGCAACTTGAGCATGGGGGGATGGACGCCTAAACACGTTTTCGGCACTTAAAGTGTTAACAGCACAAAATACGACAGCGACAAAGACCTGAAACAGATAGAGAAACAGAAAAGCAGCCATCTCTTAGTCTGCCAGCGAATTGGTATTTCTTTGACTCATCCATCCATCAATATGCTCTCTCCAGCCACTAATTCCTTCACCTGTGGACAACACACATCCTAATACGAGTTATTGGGAACCTGTCTGTTGTGTGCGTGTCTACACCACAATAAAGGTCGTCGTGCCAAGATGTAGCGGGTGTTGTTTTAACCCTTTGAACTTTCCAGGATCCAATTATGGTGGTAGAGCCTGGTGTTGCTCGCATTTACAGCACGTTCGTATCAGCGAAAGTAATAGAAAAAAATCTAAATAAAGTTTTTAAAAAAAACGGTGCAAAACAGCATCAGGAGTTGAACTAACGATGCTTGTGGTGGGGGCTGAATGCACTCACCACTGCCCCCCACCCTGATACAAACACAGCAATATTATCATGATGGTTCATTCACAATAATAAGCGAGATCGGACTGCTCAAGACCACAGAAACACACTTTTCTGATAGCCTCGCCCCAAACCCGAACCTTAACCACACTGTTACTTTAAACTAACCATAACCTTAACCATAATCCTAACCACACTGTTACCTTACACTAACCTTAACCCTAACCATAACCACACTGTTCCCTTAAACTAACCATGACCTTAACCCTA
The DNA here is from genome assembly GCF_963971535.1 of Notolepis coatsorum. Lineage (NCBI taxonomy): Eukaryota > Metazoa > Chordata > Actinopteri > Aulopiformes > Paralepididae > Notolepis > Notolepis coatsorum. The sequence goes on along the minus strand of NC_140166.1, from coordinate 53,409,739 downwards.
ACTTTCTATCTTAACATTAAAACGAACGTTGTATGTAAAATGAGTATTGCTGTGTTTGTATCAGGGTGGGTGGCTTGGTTTAGTGATGAGCGCACTTGCCCCCCCCCCCCCCCCAGGAGTCAAGCATTGTTAGATTGACTCCTGCTTTTTTACTTTTTATTTTATTTTATTTTTTTACTTTTGCGTTTACAAAACTATACGTAAATATATTGTGTATACAATATGTAAATATATTAAATATGGCTATACAATAACGTACATTATGTACCTTTTTGCCTGTGGT
>NC_140166.1:53376956-53406956 GCF_963971535.1 Notolepis coatsorum | reverse complement strand
CAAACTCAATTTACCTGGGGGCCGCTGGAGGTAGAGTCTGGGTGAGGCTGGGCCGCATCAAATATTCCACAAAAAAAGGGTTTCAAGTAATCAAAAAAAAAGTACAACTGATCCAATCTTCTCAATCTTTAGCAATAACATTTCAGAACATGAACAGTTCTTCAGAACATGAACGGTTCTTCAGAATATAGGCTTATCTTACCTACTCCTTGCTGCCAGAGACTTGGCAGCGCTTCCTTTTTTTCTACTTTTTCTCCTCCTTTTTTCATTTTTTTTCTCCCATCCCAATTTAGTCGTTATGCCAATTCCCCCCCTCCCCTTCCTGGTCGTTGCGTGCATTTGCCCCCCACTTGCCGGTCTAGGGAGGGTTGATAGATACTATCACATGTCCCCTCCGATACATGTGGAGTCAGCCAGCCGCTTCTTTTCACCTGACAGCGAGGACTCTCACTGGGGGAGCGTAACGCGTGGGAGGCTCACACTACTTCCCCCAGTTCCCTCCCTCGCTGAGCAGGCGCCCCGACCGACCTGTAGGAGTCGCTGTTTACAACGACCAGGATACACACCCCGCCGGCTTCCCACCCGCTAACACTGCCAATTGGTTAGTATGGACGACCGACCAAGCCGGAGGTACCGCTGACAGCTGGATTCGATACCAGTGTCTCTGCGGTGGTAGGCAGGCACTTAGTCCGCTGCGCTACCCAGCCGCCCCGGCAGCGCTTCCTTTTATGTCTTCCCCCCTTGTGTGTCCTCTCAGGTTTGTCAGGCACAATACATCTTCAACAAATTACCCCTCTGCCTCATGATAAAACCTCACAAACACCAGCAACTGAGCATTCTCAGTGGTGTCAGTGGACTCATCCACAGCTATGGAAATGCACTGTGCATTTTTTTTTATTCTATTACAAAGCTGTTTAATCAAATCACCAGCCAGTATTTCAGTTATTCTGGTTGCTGTGCTATCTGAGGGGGATTTGCTTTTGTTTGCCTTCAAACATGGTCTCCATCACTTCAGTCATACATTATTTTATTATGTATGCATCAGAGAATGGCTTTCATGCATGTGTTTAGCCAACACCCATGCCACTGAGTGAGGACTTGGTTGCTTTTTCTCATTGTGACATAGATTTAACAATAATTCTGCTTGCAGCTTGATATGATGATTTCATTCCATTTATTTTTGTGGTTCTTAGCACTGAATTTTGAGGAAAGGTTTCAAATTGCCACTCTTCACAAGAGCTACCGTTTCTTGGCATATTAGGCACATTGGTTTGGTGCTGGGAGGATGAACGCATATTTTTCAGTCCATTCACCTTTGAATTGCAGCCATTTTCACTGTCGACTTTTCCTTTACTGGCCATCTTTGAACATGCCATATTTTTCTACTAGCTGCCTGCTGGCGAAACTAGGCTACTAGCTACAGTACCTGCAGATTAGACTACCTGTAGATGCTCTGTCAACTCTCGCTCTGACTCGGACCCGTTGAAAGAGACGACATGCATTCCATGAAGACCCGCCCTACTCTGCCCTCTGATTGCAGACTGTGGGTGGGGGGGGGGGGGGGGGGAACGCTGACGGGAATGTGATTGGACCAAAGCAGAGTAGACAGACACAGACAGTGGAGCAGTGCAGCCGGACATGCAGAGCACTGATTGCAGAGGAGATAGCAGAGCATTTTGAGGATGCCTGCCATACGCACTGGGTGACAGGATATATTTTCCTTCCACTTTATCACTCCGGAATCACGTTTCAACCAAGTCACTAGCGTTGCTGTCATGAGCCTGTGCTATGGTAGCCTACAAGTGATCAAATAAATAAAACGTCCAACTTAGCAAAAAGTTGCGTGTGGACTGCACTAACACTAAACTTTGATGTCAAGTAGGGGGCCACAAAATATCATCCAGCGGGCCGCAATTGGCCCGCGGGCCAAACATCAACACCACGCAGCTTGAAACTCTGGCACTCGACAGATCAGCCTGGCAAGTCACTTGTGCCACTGCAGTTTCCCAAATACACCAAACCAACCAAGACCGAAGAGCTGAGAGGCGCACACAACGACACCAGCGGGCGGCTGGCATCCCCCTGGTACAGTATCTGGCTTCCCTTGCACCATCTGCGGACAGGTGTGCGGCTCAAGGATCGGACTCAACGCCCACGAGAAGCGTCACCAGCAGCCCCCGGAACCCGGAGGTCCGTTCGTTCATATATCACTAAGCCAGAGATTAATGTTATCTTATCCCTGTACTAACTTTTGATGCTCCAAGGTGTTTTTAATTGTGACAAATAATAGCAGCAGATATCGGTATCAATTTTTTTTTTTTTTTTTTTTTACATTTATTTAACCTTTATTTACCCAGGCAAGCAAGTAAGAACCAATTCTTATTTTATTTATTGTCAAAAGTATGCATGTTGGTTTAATTCAACAACAAGAGATATGTAATGTTAATTTTTACTTTTTTAATTATCATATTTTGCACAGATAATGCTTACATTTAGAAAGCCTTTTGAATGCATCCAGTGAAATTATTAATTACCTGAAATTATTCAGTTTTTTTGGGGGGAAACCCTGCATATATCGGTATCGGTTGATATCGGTATCGGTATCGGTATCGAAATTAAGAGTTGGACAATATCGGAATATCGGTATCGGTAAAAAAGCCAATATCGAGCATCCCTACTATTTGTTCAAGTTTTTTCTGCTCCTTGTCATTTTAGTTTAGTAGAGAAACCTAACTTTGTTTTTAAACTACCAGGCAGCTGAAAAGTATCCATTCTATCCATAAATGACTGAAAAAAGTCATTGCATTGCAACAAAGTTGTTCTTTATTTATTGAGCCAAACATCCTGATTGAAACCGGTGATACAATTACTAGATATAATTCGAACCAACAGGGATTATGAGCATTTATGCAGAGGAATCACAATCTCCACTGCCATATTCTGAGACTAATCTTTGCTGTAGTTGCAGCCAGTGAATATAAATACAAGGCTGCCGTGACACATAGCATGTCATGCTGGTGATCTGATGCCACGCTGTACAGTCACTGTTTAATTACAGAGCTGTACGCTCACACACACACACACACACACACACACACACACACACACACACACACACACACACACACACACACACACACACACACACACACACACACACACACACACACACACACACACACACACACACACACACACACACACACACACAGACACACACACACAAAGAAGTTGCACAAACACACACACACACGCACACACACACACACACACACACACACACACACACACACACACACACACACACACACACACACACACACACACACACATATAAACACAAAGAAGTTGCACAAACGCACACACACACACACACACATCCCTATCTCGTTCACACCCACACACAATCTCTCCCTATCTGTCTCTCTCTCTCTCTCTCTCTCTCTCTCTCTCACATACCATACACACATACTAAATCTCTCTCTCTCCCTCTCCCCCTCTTTCTGTCTCTCTCTGTCTCTCTCTGTCTCTCTCTCTCTGTATCTCTCTGTCTCTCTGTCTCTCTGTCTCTCTCTCTCTCTCTCTCTCAATTTCAATTCAATTCAATTCAATTCAAATGGGCTTTATTGACATGGGAAACATACGTTTACATTGCCAAAGCCAAACAAAACAATCAAACAGAGAAAACAAAATAAATCAGTACATTACAGACGGAATTTCTAGTACAGTCTTTATGGTGGTTGCATTCCGCTGGATGTCCTTTTCTTGTCACAGCAGCTCACAAATCTTGCTGCTGTGTTTGCACATTTTTGTATTTCTCCCAGTAGGTATGGGAGTTTTGAGTTATTGTCCATGTTTTCAAAGTCTCTTTGGGTGTTTGCAATTTGTGGGAAGTATATGTCTCTGATGTCTTGGTATAGTGGGCAATTTGTTAAGAAGTGGAGCTCGGTTTCCACCTCATCTTGTGTGCAGTGGGTGCATAGTCTGTCTTCTCTTGGGAGCCAGGTCTGCCTATGGCGGCCTTTCTCAATGGCTAGGCTGTGCTCGCTGAGTCTGTACCTAGTCAAGGATCTTCTTAGTTTTGGGTCAGTCACGGTGCTCAGGTATTCTGCCATTGTGTACTCTCTGTTTAGGGCCAAATAGCATTTCAATTTGCTCTGGTTTTGGGTTGTTTCTTTCCAATGTGTCAGATAGTTTTCTTTTTGTTTTCTTATAATTTGATTTAGTCCAGTGTGGTTACTGTCTGGTGGTTCTGCTTGTGTTTGTGAGCAGAGTCCCAGAACCATCTGGCTGAGTGGGCATCTATCGAGGGTCTCTCTGTGGGTGAGGGCTATGTTGTGGAGTGTGTTTGGGTCGCTTTCTTTTAGGTGGTTGTGGAATTTGAATGCTCTTTTTTGAATTTTTATGATTAGTGGGTATCTTCCTAGTTCTGCTCTGCATGCATTATTTGGCGTTTTCCGTTGGGTGCGGAGAATGGATTTGCAAAATTCTGCATGCAGAGTCTCAATTGGGTGTTTGTCCCATTTGGTGAAGTCTTGGTTTGCAAGTGGGCCCCAGACTTCACAACCATATAGGGAAATCGGTTCTATGACGGAGTCTAATATTTTGAGCCAGATTTTGACTGGAATGTCTAATATGATGTTCCTTTTTATGGCATAAAAAGCCCTTCTTGCTTTGTCTCTCAGGTCGTTCACAGCTTGATTGAAGTTCCCTGTAGCACTGATGTTTAGGCCGAGATATGTGTAGTTTTTTGTGTGTTCTAGGGAAATTGTGTCTAGGAGGAATTTGTGTTTTTGTTGTTGTAGGCTGGGCCTTTTTTGGAATATCATAATTTTAGTTTTGTTTAGGTTTACTGTCAGTGCCCATGTCTGGGAGAATTTGTGCAGAAGGTCAAGGTGCTGCTGTAGCCCTTCTTTTGTTGGGGACAGCAGCACCAGGTCATCTGCGAACAGTAGGCATTTGACTTCTGTGTTTGCTAGGGGGATGCCAGGTGCTGCAGTTTGTTCCAATGTTTTTGCCAGTTCATTTATGTATATGTTGAAGAGGGTTGGACTCAAACTGCACCCCTGTCTAACCCCCCGGCATTGAGGGAAGAAGTCTGTGTGTTTTCCCTCAATCCTCACAGCACATGTGTTGTTGGTGGACATTGACTTTATGAGGTCGTAGGTTTTCCCTCCAATGCCACTATCTAACAGTTTGTACAGCAGACCCTCGTGCCAAATTGAGTCAAATGCTTTTTGGAAGTCAACGAAACAGGAGTATACTTTGCTTTTATTTTTATTTATTTGGTTGTCGATTAGGGTGCTGAGGGTGAGAATGTGGTCTGTTGTACGGTGATTTGGTAAGAAGCCAATCTGTGATTTGCTCAAGGTATTGTTGTTTGTGAGGAAATGTGTGAGTCTGTGGTTAATGATCATACAGAGGATTTTTCCAAGGTTGCTGTTGACACAGATCCCACGGTAATTGTTTGGGTCATATTTGTCTCCCTTTTTGTGGAGCGGTGTTATGAGTCCTTGGTTCCAGATATTGGGGAAGATCCCGGAGCTAAGGACAATGTTAAGGAGTTTTAGTATAGCCAATTGGAATTTGGAGTCTGTGAATATGATCATTTCATTTAGGATACCATCCGCTCCGCAGGCCTTCTTGATTTTAAGTGTTTTTATTTTGTCCTGTAGTTCTTGTAGTGTAATTGGGGAGTCTAGCGGGTTCTGGTAGTCTTTTATGGTTGACTCCAGGCTTTGTAGTTTGTCTTGTATGTGTTTTTGCTGTTCATTTTTTTGTATTGGGCTAAAGAGATTGGAGAAGTGGTTTACCCATACATCTCCATTTTGGATGGGTAGCTCCTCGTGGTGTTGTTTGTTTATTTTGTTCCAGTTTTCCCAGAAGTTGTTTGCTTTTATAGATTCCTCTATATCTTGTAGCTGGTTTCTAACATGTTGGTTTCTTTTTTTTCTGACTGTGTTTTTGTATTGTTTCAGTGTTTCACTGTATTGGAGACGTGTGTTCTGGTTGTCTGGGTCTCTGTGTTTTTGGTTTGATAGGTTCCTTAATATCTTCCTGAGATTTTTACAATCATTATCATACCATTTGTCATGCATATTTTTATTTCTATTTTTCCTCGCTTTCCTATTTGAGGCCTTTAGGTTGGATAAGGAAGCTGTAAGGTCAAATATGTTATTGATGTTTTCTACCGCCCCGTTTACACTTTTGCTGTTGTGTTGGAAGTTTTTTTCTAGGAATTGGTCTAGTTTGGATTGGACTTTTTGTAGCTTGATAGCGGATTGGAATGCTTCCATACTACTTTCTTTCCATTTGTAGTGTTTTTTAATAGTGTGTAGTTTGTTTGGTTTTGGTATTTCCGGGTTGGGTGTTGATCTATTCAGGTAGATAGTGGTTTTGCTGTGGTCTGACAGGGGTGTTTGCTGGCTGACTGTGAACGCTCTGAGAGACTCTAGGCTGAGGTCCGTGATAAAATAGTCTACTGTACTGTTACCCAGAGATGAGCTATATGTGTACCTACCATAAGTGTCCCCTCGGAGCCTACCGTTGACTATGTACAGTCCCAGCGAGCGACAGAGCTGTATAAGTTGTGACCCATGTTTATTTGTTGTTTGGTCATAGTTATTTCTGGGGGGGCATATTTGGGAGGGGATGTTCCCACCTCCTGGTAGGTGTTTGTCTCCCTGTGTGCTGAGAGTGTCAGATTCTCGTCCTGTCCTGGCATTGAGGTCCCCACAGACTATAATGTGCCCGTAAGCCTGGAACTGGTTGATTTCGTCTTGTAGGATTAGGAACATGTCTTCCTTGTAGTATGGGGATTCAATTGGGGGGATGTAGGTGGCACACAGGTAGATATCTTTCTCGGTTGATGTAAGTTCCTTATTTATTTTTAACCAGATGAAAAAAACTCCGGTTTTGATTAGCTTTATGGAGTGGGTTAGTTCAGATTTGTACCATATTAGCATGCCTCCAGAGTCTCTCCCCTGTTTGACCCCTGTTAGCTTGGTGGATGGTACCAGTAGCTCTCTGTAGTTTGCAGGACAGCCAGTAGGACTGTTTCCTCTGTGCCATGTCTCTTGTAGGACCATGATGTCTGTGTTTGACATTTCTGTGGTAAAGTCTGGGTTTCTGCTCTTTGTTCCAAGGGCAGTTGACCTCAGACCTTGTATATTCCAGCTTGAGATGGTAAAAGATTTGTATTCCATTATTACAGTGTTATAATCCAGTGGTTTTGTCCTGGACCACGAATGAGAAGATCTTGCTGATCATCTGATGCACGGTCAGCTCCCCGGGTGGAGATCTGTCGGTCGTGGGGTTGACCTGTACATTTGTGTGGTATGGGGTTGGTGGTGGCATGTGCTGTGTGTATGTGTGTTGTGGGGTTGGAAGGGTATGCATTGGCTGGGGGGGGGTCTGCAGGAGGGGGGCAGGTCGAAATCGGGCGGCCTGTGCATATGTGTGATGCATCCTTTGCAGGTTGGGCGTGGGCCTGGCCTGGGGTGCAGGGTGGTCTCTGTTTGTAGCCTGTTGTTCTCTGGGTGCAGAAGGTCTTCTGGGCGTGGCTCTGGGTGGGGTGTTCATCCCTCTGTTGCTCTTGTAGGATGTGGTAGGGCTACGGTTTAGTGCGACGTCTTTCAGGGTCTTTGCGAAGTTAGGGACTGCTCTTTTGAAGATGTGAACATCGTCATGCAGGCTGTCCAGGTCTATGGTGGGGTGAGCTGCCATGTAGACGTTTTTCTTCATTGCACATTTTCTGGAGATGTCTGCATTAATACTTTGTATGAAGTGTGGGTTGTAATCCCATCTGGGTAGCAGTGCCGAGATTACTACTTTTGCTCCGGGAAATGTTGACGTGGCTTTTTCAACTACTTTCATGACAGATTTGGTCACCTCCTCCTCTGTCTGCGTTCTCAAGTTGTTTGTGCCTGTGTGTATTATGATGTGGCTGGGGGATCCCAGGTTTTCTTCTGTCAGTAGTTCTATAGCCCGATAGGTATTCTGGCACTTTATTTTCTTAACTCTGTGGTTTGGGAAGAGTTTTCCTTCTTCTACGTATCTCCCGTTTGAGTCCATGAGGAGTACAATCTGTGGATCTTCTGGTCTGGTGGGTGATGTTGGACGTGGGGTGTCTTGATTGTCTGCTGTGGTTGGTTGGTTGTCCTCATCTTCATCAAGAATTACTGTCAGATCTGGTTTGGCTGTTGACGTCTCTTTGAGGTTTTGCATTTCCTGCCTGATTAGATTGATGTCTTTCGACACCTCTTCCACTTTACCCATGGATGTCCGCATTTCTGCCGACTCCGATTTGGCTGTTTTCAGCTCCAGCCTGAGTGCATTGTTCTGTTTCGACACCTCTTCTATTTTGTCTGTGAGTGTTCTCACCAAGATCCAGAGAGCAGGCAGGGAGTCGTTTTGCTCTGTGTTGGGTGGGGGGGGGGCTGTAATTTTTTGCTCCATTTCCACTTGCTTGCATTCTATCTTTGAAAACCTCTCCTTCATCTGTTTCATCTCGGTGAAGCAGCAATGGTCTGTGGGTGGGTCTTCCCTGGGGGTGTTTTCACTGGAGATGGTTGTCTTTAGTGCAGTCTCTTTGATTTTGGAGAAGTTTTTTACAAAGGGGGTTATGTTGCCCTGGACCATTACTGTTCCTGTATTGTAGAAGTGTACAACCATTTGGTTCTCATCTGTCTCTATCTCCAGTGTACGTGAGGACTTATTTCTCTCTCTCTCTCTCTCTCTCTCTCTCTCTCTCTCTCTGTCTCTCTCTCTCTCTCTCTCTCTCTCCGCCTGTCTACCTCTCTCTCTCTCTCTCTCTCTCTCTCTCTATCTCTCTCTCTCTCTCTCTCTCTCTCTCCGCCTGTCTACCTCTCTCTCTCTCTCTCTCTCTCTCTCTCTCTCTCTCTCTCTCTCTCTCTCTCTCTCTCTCTCTCTCTCTCTCTCTCCTGTGCGCATGCGTGTGTTTGGAGTTGGAGCGAGTTTGCTGCGGTGAGACTGCGTGTGAGTGAGTTTTCTATCTTTTCTATTTATATGTTGTTTGTCAAGTTGTGAATTAGAGTGTTGCTTATTTATTGTTAGGTTGCTGTTTTAGTTGTTGTGTTAAACATAGTTTAGAGGTTTGTTCTCAGTCCGTTTGTCTGCCGACCGGCTGAGGCTGGTCGGCAAAATAGCAGGCGCGCAGGATGGCTGATTTGAACAAACTGAGCAGGAAACACGGCATTAAGATTGGCACCGTGTTCCCCTGCTCAGTTGAAGAGGTTAGTTTAGCGGTAGGTAAAGTTGTTGGTTACAACAGTATTAAGTCTGCAGGGAAAATGAATAGCACTGTGGTTATCTTTCTAGACCGAGTTGAGAAAGTGAATGCGGCAATTGAACGCGGTATTATTGTTCGGGGCCTGCACGTTCCCGTGTTGCCACTTGCGCAACTGTCAACTAAAATCACGTTGTCTAATGTACCACCATTCATCTCTGATGAGTTTCTGATAAGAGAGCTGTCCAGACATGGAAAGATAGTCTCTCCCATTAAAAAGGTGCTTACAGGGTGCAAATCACCTTTGTTAAAGCATGTTGTTTCTCATAGACGATTTTTGTATATGATTCTGAATAACAGGAATGATGAGTTCAACATGAGATTCCATGTTAAAGTGGAATATTTTGATTATGTATTGTTTGCATCATCAGAGACCATGAAGTGCTTTGGATGTGGGGGGGGGGGGCATGTAATTAAAGCATGCCCTAAGAAGCAGGCTCAAGAAGCGCATGCAGACCTTGGGGAGGGAACTAGTGGGCAAGGAAAAGAAGCGTCAAATAATGAGACTGTGGTTTTAGAAATTAGTGGTAAGGAACAGCCAAGAGTGGCTAGGGGAGAACCAGCTACTACAGATGGGGCTACAGTTGAGATACAAGCAGAGGTGGCCAGGGAAAAATCAGCTGAGACAGACAGGGCTGCAGGTGAGCTACAGGAAGAAGTGGCCAGGGTTAAACCGACTGCTGCAGAAAGTGCTACAGGGGAGCTACAGACAGAATTGGCCAGGGTTGAACCAGCTACTGCAGAAAGTGCTACAGGGGAGCTACAGACAGAAGTGGCCAGGTTTAAACCAGCTGCTGCAGAAAGTGCTACAGGGGAGCTACAGACAGAAGTGGCCGGGGTTAAAGAAGCAGCTGTAGACGGTGCTACAGTTGAGAAACAAACAGAGGTGGCCAGGGATAATCCAGCTGAGACAAACATACAGTGCTGCTGTGTCTGGGGGGAAAACACAGGAGAGTAGCAGTGGTTTGTGTGAAAGCAGTGCGGAAGTTAATGAACAGACGAATGAGGTGGAAATGGAAGATGAGGCTGTTTCACAATCTGCACCTCATAAACGCAAAGGAATGACTTCACAATCAGACCAGAGTGATAGTGAGGAGTATGAGTCAGATGGTAGTGACATGTCTGAGTTAAGGAAGTCACAAAACAGAAAATCACTGTCAGTCAAAACCATCAAAACTTTGCTACAGGAAACAAAGAATGTTTGGGGCTTGAAAATAGAGGAACATATTCCTGATACAGAGGCTTTCTATACGTCTGTCAGGTTTCACATGGGAAATAACAGCTTTACTAAGCAAGAGGTGTATAGACTAAGGAAATTACTGCCAAAGGTCAGAAAACAAATTCATGAAAGGAAAACAAGTGGCAATTTTTTATTTATTGTTATTGTGCGTTTTAGTCACTCCTCTTCTCTCCATGGAACATTTTAAGGTTGGAACTTTGAACTTGAATGGGGCAAGAGATGTGAGAAAACATGCAACGCTGGTCAAGTTAAAACACATTGATGTTCTTTTTATGCAGGAGACGCACAGTGATAAGGTAAATGAGGTGGAATGGAGGAAGGAATGGGAAGGTGATCTAGTGTTGAGTCATAATACTACAATTAGTAGTGGAGTTGGTTTTTTATTCTCAAAACGTTTTATTCCTGCTTCCTATACTGTAGAACATGTTGTAGAGGGTAGGTTCATTGTAGTGATAGCACAATTTGAAACATTTAATGTGGTTTTATTGAATATTTATGCTCCTTCTAAAGGGCCTGAAAGAAAGGCTTTTTTAGATATAGTGTGTACTAAATTGTCCGATTTTAGTCCGGATGATTTCTAATTTTTTTCTGGAGACTTCAATTGCACAGAGAATAACAGTTTAGACAGGAATCACAATGAACCCCATCCAGCTTCTCAAAGTGCATTAAGAAAGCTTGTACACACACACAGCTTGGTTGATGTGTGGAGGAGGTTTCATGGGAATGAGCGCCAGTATACATGGTCTCATTGTAGGGATAATGTTGTCTCCTTAGCTAGACTTGACCGTTTTTATTGTTTTAAACACCATTTTAATGTTTTTAAAATGTGTAAAATATTGCCTGTTGGTTTTACAGACCATTCATTGGTAATGTGCAATGTCTTTATTAAAAATCTGGTGCCTAGAAGTGCATATTGGCATTTTAATTCAGCTTTGCTCCATGAAAAGGATTTTAGAGATGTTTTTAGTTTTTTTTGGGTCCTGTTTAGGAGTAGGAAGAAAGAGTTCTCTTCTCTTAGGCAGTGGTGGGACTGTGGCAAAGTAGAAATTAAAATGCTTTGTCAACAACACACTCTCAATGTTACTAGAGACATCACTACCTCCATGAGAGATTTGGAGACTGAGATAGTGGACCTTGAGAAAATGTTTGGGTCCACAGGAAATCAAGGACAGTTTGAAGTCCTTAATAAAAAAAATGGCTTTAGCTGACCCGCAAAGGCTCAAGGCGCTTTGTTAAGGTCTAGATTTATGAATGTCAATGCTATGGATGTGCCTTCCAGTTACTTCTTCGGTCTGGAAAAGAAGAATGGACAGAATAAATTCATTCACTCTCTTCTGTCAGAGATGGGGCAGGACATCACTGATGCCAGTCAGATCCGGAGACGGGCCGTTGAGTTTTATTCTGCTTTGTATAGCAGTGAGTACACTGACAATGATGTCCTTCTACAGTCCTTTTGTGAAGGATTGCCCACAGTATCACAGGAGTCGAATGTGCTGCTGGAAAGACCTTTGGACTTGTCAGAGCTCTATTCTGCCTTACAGAGCATGGGTGGCGGGAAAGCCCCTGGTATTGATGGTTTGACGGTGGAGTTTTACAAAGCCTTTTGGGACATTGTGAAAGATGATCTTCTCGAGGTTTTCAATGAAAGTTTGGCTGAGGGTGCGTTGCCGCTTTCGTGTCGCAGGGCAGTGATAACCTTATTGCCAAAAAAGGGGACTTTGCAGGACATAAGGAATTGGAGGCCTGTGTCAATTTTATGCAGCGAATATAAGATTTTGTCAAAGACCTTAGCAAACCGTCTGAGAGAAGTGATGGATCAGATCATACATCGTGATCAGACGTATTGTGTACCTGGCAGGTCAATATTGGATAATGTATATTTAATTTGTGATGTTTTGGGTGTCTCTGATTCATTGGGCTTGAATACTGCTCTTATTTCAATAGATCAGGAGAAAGCATTTGACCGCGTTGAGCACAATTATCTCTGGAGTGTTATGAAGAGTTTTGGGTTCAGCGATGGTCTCATTGCTATGGTGAAAGTTTTGTATCAGAACATTGAGAGTGTGTTAAAATTCAATGGTTCTCTATGTGCTCCTTTTGAGGTACAGAGGGGCATTAGGCAAGGCTGCGCTCTCTCTGGCATGTTATATGCAATTTCATTGGAACCCATGTTACAAACATTGAGAAATGAGATGAGGGGTTTAGCTATACCTGGTTTCCAAGTTAACATTGTTTTGTCAGCTTATGCTGATGATGTAGTTGTATTTGTAAAAAACCAAAATGATGTAAATATATTGGAAAGAATTGCTGACAGTTGTAGGGCTGTGTCTTCTGCCAAAATAAATTGGAGGAAGAGTGAGGCATTAGCTGTGGGAAACTGGCATAGTAGATTACCTGTGTTACCTCAAAACATGATCTGGAAAAAGGATGGTTTTAAATATTTGGGACTATACCTTGGAAATGACACGATTGTACAGAAAAATTGGGAGAATGTGGTGGAGAAAGTAGAAGGAAGGCTGTTTAAGTGGAGATGGCTGTTGCCTCAGATTTCCTATAGAGGCAGAGTCCTGATAATAAATAACCTTGTGGCTTCTACCTTGTGGCATAAGCTGGCATGTGTGGAGCCTCCTTCAGGCATGTTGGTGCGGTTGCAGGCAAAGATGGTTGATTTCTTTTGGGATCGCCTGCACTGGGTTCCTCAGAGTGTTCTGTTTTTGCCCAGAGAAGAGGGAGGGCAAGGCCTGGTTCATTTAGCGAGTAGGACAGCGACTTTGAGGCTGCAGTTCATACAGCGATATCTGTTAGGACCAAGAGATTTAGTTTGGAGAGAAGTTGCCTCTTTTATTCTTCGACAAGTAAATAGTCTTGGACTTGATGTATCTTTGTTTTTAACAGACCCGACGACTTTAAGGTTAAATGCACTTCCTCCTTTTTATCAGTTTTTTTTTAAATGTTGGACACTTTTCAAGTGTATAAGAACTACTTCTACTAAATCGTTGCACTGGTTACTTGAGGAGCCTCTTGTTCACGGTGCAAGAATGGACATAAGCGACTGTGCAAACCCTGGGCTGACTGGACTGCTGTGTGCTGCCGAAGTGGTACGCCTGAGACGGCTGGCAGACACAGCAGGACCAGAGTTAAAGGATGCTCAGGCTGTGTGTTCGTTATTGGGCCTGAGGTCGCAGCGCTATGCAACCAGGGTGCTGGATCTCTGGAGACAGAGGTTGACTGTCAAGGAGCTGGGCATGCTTAGATTATACAGCAGTGGAGCATTAAAACCGGATAAACAGGATGAGTTTCCAAATGTCTACCTGAGCCCTGTACTGGGAGAAATGTCTGGTCCTCTACTTTTTGTGAAGGATTCAGCATTATACAAAATGGATAGGAAATCATGGTACAGAAACTGTGTCAAAGTAATTAATAAGAAATGGCTAAATAACAGAGTAGACACTGTATGGAGGAGCAGGCTGTGTGCAGGTAATGCCGCTCAACCTGTGTGGAGGGTTTTATATAAACCTCCTTTAAAAAAACAAACGGCAGACCTTCAGTGGAGGATTCTGCATGGTGCTGTGGCAGTGAACGCTTTTGTTTCCATCATCAACCCAGAGGTGGATAATAAATGTCCTTTCTGTGGGTTGACTGATACTGTTTTTCATGCGTTTTTAGAGTGTAACAGGCTTTTAGGGCTGTTTGAGCTGCTCACCGACGTTTTTAGGCTTTTTGGTGAAACCTTTTCTGTTATTGGTTATATTTTTGGAGCAGGATATAAAAAAGACAAGAAAAAATGGCAACTGCTTAATTTTCTGGTGGGGGAAGCTAAGCTTGCAGTTTATGTAAACAGGAGAAACAGAGTGGAAGATAAACCGGACCAGGATGCAGTGTTAGTGTGGTGCTGTGATGTGAAGGCTAGAGTCTGGCTGGAGTTCAGGTTTTATAAAGCTATGGGAAATTTGGAGGCTTTTGCTCAGGAATGGTGTTATGGAAATGTGATTTGTGATGTCTTTGATGATGAATTGGTTTTTAACAACATTATGAATATGTGAAGCTCTATTTATTTATTTGTTTGTATTGTTTTTTTAATCTTGAAGATGTAAAGTCTTTTTAAAGGCTTGTTGTAAAGATTTTCTTTCATACAGTACAAAATAAAGTACTTTAAAAAATCAATCTCTCTCTCTTCGCCTGTCTACCTCTCTCTCTCTCTCTCTCTCTCTCTCTGCCTGTCTACCTCTCTCTCTCTCTCTCTCTCTTTCTCTCTCTCTCTCTCTCTGTCTCTCTCTCTCTCTCTCTGTCTGTATCTCTCTCTCTCTCCGCCTGTCTACCTCTCTCTCTGTCTCTCTCTGTCTCTCTCTCTCTCTCTCTCTCTCTCTCTCTCTCCGCCTGTCTACCTCTCTCTCTCTCTCTCTCCGCCTGTCTACCTCTCTCTCTCTGCCTGTCTCTCTCTCTCTCCGCCTGTCTACCTCTCTCTCTTTCTCTCTTTCTCTCTCTCTCTGTCTCTCTCTCTCTGTCTCTGTCTCTCTCTCTGTCTCTCTCTCTCTCTCTCTCTCTCTCTCCGCCTGTCAACCTCTCTCTCTCTCTCTCTCTGTGCGCATGCGTGTGTTTCGGAGCGAGTGTGTTGGAGCGGGCAGGTTTGACTGAGCGGTTCGCGTGAGTTAAAACTTTCTGAAAGTTATGTCTATCTTCTATCTGTGTGTCTATTATATATGTACGTTTTGTTTGTCTTCTGTCAGTGTTGTTCGTTTAGTGTTTGGTGTGTTTTGGAGCGAGTAGCAGAGGTGGGACCAAGTCATTGTTTTGCAAGTCTCAAGTCAGTCGCAAGTCTTGGTACTCAAGTCCCGAGTCAAGTCCCAAGTCGAGTCCCAAGTCGAGTCCCAAGTCAAGACTGACGAGTCCCGAGTCGAGTCCCAAGTCGAGTCCCAAGTCGAGTCCCGAGTCGAGTCCCAAGTCGAGACCCGAGTCGAGTCGCAAGTCGAGTCCCGAGTCGAGTCCCGAGTCGAGTCCCAAGTCGAGTCCCGAGTCGAGTCCCAAATCGAGTCCCGAGTCGAGTCCCAAGTCGAGACCCAAGTCGAGTCCCAAGTCGAGACCCAAGTCGAGTCCCAAGTCGAGTCCCAAGTCGAGACCCAAGTCGAGTCCCAAGTCGAGTCCCAAGTCGAGACCCAAGTCGAGTCCCAAGTCGAGACCCAAGTCGAGACCCAAGTCGAGTCCCAAGTCGAGTCCCGAGTCGAGTCCCAAGTCGAGACCCAAGTCGAGTCCCAAGTCGAGACCCAAGTCGAGTCCCAAGTCGAGTCCCAAGTCGAGTCCCGAGTCGAGTCCCGAGTCGAGTCCCAAGTCGAGTCCCAAGTCGAGACCCAAGTCGAGACCCAAGTCGAGTCCCGAGTCGAGTCCCGAGTCGAGTCCCGAGTCGAGTCCCGAGTCGAGTCCCAAATCGAGTCCCGAGTCGAGTCCCAAGTCGAGACCCAAGTCGAGTCCCAAGTCGAGACCCAAGTCGAGTCCCAAGTCGAGTCCCAAGTCGAGACCCAAGTCGAGTCCCAAGTCGAGTCCCAAGTCGAGACCCAAGTCGAGTCCCAAGTCGAGACCCAAGTCGAGACCCAAGTCGAGTCCCAAGTCGAGTCCCGAGTCGAGTCCCAAGTCGAGACCCAAGTCGAGTCCCAAGTCGAGTCCCAAGTCGAGTCCCGAGTCGAGTCCCGAGTCGAGTCCCAAGTCGAGTCCCAAGTCGAGACCCAAGTCGAGACCCAAGTCGAGTCCCGAGTCGAGTCCCGAGTCGAGTCCCAAGTCGAGTCCCAAGTCGAGACCCAAGTCGAGTCCCAAGTCGAGTCCCGAGTCGAGTCCCGAGTCGAGACCCAAGCCGAGACCCGAGTCGAGTCCCAAGTCGAGTCCCAAGTCGAGTCCCGAGTCGAGACCCAAGTCGAGTCCCAAGTCGAGTCCCGAGTCGAGACCCAAGTCGAGTCCCAAGTCGAGTCCCGAGTCGAGTCCCGAGTCGAGACTCAAGGCGAGTCCCGAGTCGAGACCCGAGTCGAGTCCCGAGTCGAGACCCAAGTTGAGTCCCGAGTCGAGTCCTGAGTCGAGACCCAAGTCGAGTCCCAAGTCGAGACCCAAGTCGAGTCCCAAGTCGAGTCCCGTGTCGAGTCCCGAATCGAGACCCAAGTCGAGTCCCAAGTTGAGACCCAAGTCGAGACCCAAGTCGAGACCCAAGTCGAGTCCCGAGTCGAGTCCCAAGTCGAGTCCCATGTCGAGTCCCAAGTCGAGACCCGAGTCGAGTCCCAAGTCGAGTCCCGAGTCGAGACCCAAGTTGAGACCCGAGTCGAGTCCCAAGTCGAGTCCCGAGTCGAGACCCAAGTCGAGTCCCGAGTCGAGACCCAAGTCGAGTCCCAAGTCGAGTCCCAAGTCGAGACCCAAGTCGAGACCCAAGTCGAGTCCCGAGTCGAGTCCCGAGTCGAGACCCAAGTCGAGTCCCAAGTCGAGTCCCGAGTCGAGACCCAAGTCGAGTCCCGAGTCGAGTCCCAAGTCGAGTCCCGAGTCGAGTCCCGAGTCGAGTCCCGAGTCGAGTCGCAAGTCGAGTCCCGAGTCGAGTCCCGAGTCGAGTCCCGAGTCGAGTCCCAAGTCGAGTCCCGAGTCGAGACCCAAGTCGAGTCCCGAGTCGAGTCCCGAGTCGAGACCCAAGTCGAGTCCCAAGTCGAGTCCCGAGTCGAGTCCCGAGTCGAGACTCAAGGCGAGTCCCGAGTCGAGACCCAAGTTGAGTCCCGAGTCGAGTCCTGAGTCGAGACCCGAGTCGAGTCCCAAGTCGAGACCCAAGTCGAGTCCCAAGTCGAGTCCCGTGTCGAGTCCCGAATCGAGACCCAAGTCGAGTCCCAAGTTGAGACCCAAGTCGAGACCCAAGTCGAGACCCAAGTCGAGTCCCGAGTCGAGTCCCAAGTCGAGTCCCATGTCGAGTCCCGAGTCGAGACCTGAGTCGAGTCCCAAGTCGAGTCCCGAGTCGAGACCCAAGTCGAGACCCGAGTCGAGTCCCAAGTCGAGTCCCGAGTCGAGACCCAAGTCGAGTCCCGAGTCGAGACCCAAGTCGAGTCCCAAGTCGAGTCCCAAGTCGAGACCCAAGTCGAGACCCAAGTCAAGTCCCGAGTCGAGTCCCGAGTCGAGACCCAAGTCGAGTCCCAAGTCGAGTCCCGAGTCGAGACCCAAGTTGAGTCCCGAGTCGAGTCCCAAGTCGAGTCCCGAGTCGAGACCCAAGTCGAGTCCCGAGTCGAGTCCCAAGTCGAGTCCCGAGTCGAGTCCCAAGTCGAGTCCCAAGTCAAGACCCAAGTCAAGTCCCAAGTCAAGTCCCAAGTCGAGATCCAAGTCGAGACCCAAGTCGAGTCCCGAGTCGAGTCCCGAATCGAGACCCAAGTCGAGACCCAAGTCGAGTCCCAAGTCGAGTCCCGAGTCGAGTCCCAAGTTGAGACCCAAGTCGAGTCCCAAGTCGAGTCCCGAGTCGAGTCCCAAGTCGAGTCCCGAGTCGAGTCCCAAGTCGAGTCCCAAGTCAAGACCCAAGTCAAGTCCCAAGTCAAGTCCCAAGTCGAGTCCCAAGTCGAGATCCAAGTCGAGACCCAAGTCGAGTCCCGAGTCGAGTCCCGAATCGAGACCCAAGTCGAGACCCAAGTCGAGTCCCGAGTCGAGTCCCAAGTCGAGTCCCGAGTCGAGACCCAAGTCGAGTCCCGAGTCGAGACCCAAGTTGAGTCCCAAGTCGAGTCCCAAGTCGAGACCCAAGTCGAGACCCAAGTCGAGTCCCGAGTCGAGTCCCGAGTCGAGATCGAGTCCCGAGTCGAGTCCCAAGTCGAGTCCCGAGTCCGAGTCGAGTCCCAAGTCGAGTCCCGAGTCGAGACCCAAGTCGAGTCCCGAGTCGAGTCCCAAGTCGAGACCCAAGTCGAGTCCCAAGTCGAGACCCAAGTCGAGTCCCAAGTCGAGTCCCAAGTCGAGATCCAAGTCGAGACCCAAGTCGAGTCCCAAGTCGAGACCCAAGTCGAGTCCCAAGTCGAGACCCAAGTCGAGACCCAAGTCGAGACCCAAGTCGAGTCCCGAGTCGAGTCCCAAGTCGAGTCCCAAGTCGAGTCCCAAGTCGAGACTGTCGAGTCCCAAGTCGAGACCCAAGTCGAGTCCCAAGTCGAGACTGTCGAGTCCCAAGTCCTAACCAAAAAGTTTCATTATCAACTTGCTGGCAAAACAATCTAATTTCTATAAATGTAATAATATTCAGAATCAGGGTTAGTCTTACAACTAGATACATTTGGGCAAGAGCTGCTTGAGAAAACCAGTTCAGGAGTATATTGAGAAAAAAAATAATAAGGATCACCATATCCATTTTAAAGGTAGGACAACAATAACCAACATATTGTCTCCCCACTTGGACCAATCATTTATTTAACGTCTGCCTGCCCTGTATACAGTCTGAGTCTATGGCACATGATCCATAATAGCAGACCTCGGTTCAACTAACTAGTCTACCTTAACCCTTTATCAATTTTGGGGTATAAAAAATCTGTACTGAAATGACAAGGCATCTCTGCATTTCATATATTAGGTAGTTTATTAGGTATTAGAATTAGGTAGGGCCTAATTCGTGTGTGAGTTCTCTCTCTCTCTCTTGGATAAAATAACAAACTCAGCAAGGCCAACGACTTCTCTGTTACAGTGGGAGACAATATTGAAATTACATACCTGGGTTCCATCCTGTGACAAAATGGCAACCAATGTAATCAAAAAAAGTCAACCAACGAACTAGATTCTTATACCGGATCTCCTCTCTGGTAAACAAGAATACCCTGAAGACTCTGGCAGGAGCACTCATTCAAGGGTACTACGACTATGCTTGCACCTCATCGTACCAAAGCACCTCAAAGGCCCTAAAAACAAGATTACAAACATCACAAAACAAACTGGTCAGACTACTGCTTGACCTTACTCCTAGAACCCACCTCACCCCTGCCCACTTTGACAACCTAGGATGGCTTAGAGTAGACGACAGAGTACAGCAACTTGCAATGGGCCTGGTCTACAAGATACACTACCACCATGTACATGTCAAAATACTTCCCAAAGGTCAGTGAATTCCAGGACCACAACACCAGAGGGAGTTCCACAAATCATGTTCAACCCAGATTCGTCTCAAACAAGGGACTAAACACGTTTCGCAATTATGCCACAACAATGTGGAACGCCCTACCCTCAGCCGTAAAATAATGTAATGTAAATCCCTACCCTCCTTCAAAACCGCTCTCAAATAGCACCTACGGGTGGCTGCAATTAAAAACTGGCCCCTGTAAATGTCCAACCCCACCCAACCCCCTCCAATGTAGTTTCTTCCCCTTCGAATGTAGTATATATTTCTGTTTCTTGTGATCTATGTCTCTTATACAGTACTGTATACTTGTATGTCATAAATGTCTTGATAAAACAGTACTGTATACTTGTATGTCATAAGTGTCATGATGAATTGAAAATGGGGGACCCTGATGTAAACAAGATGAAAGTCTTTCTCTGGCCTGCATCCCCTTAACAATTGTGTGTATTGAGCTGTACTGTATTGTGCCCATTCTGCAATCTTTAATAAAATTTTCAAGGAGCAGCATTAATGTTAGGCTTTCATCAAGCGAGACATTGCTGATTGTTTATAAACCAAGTTACATACCGTTATTTATGCAGCTTCAAATGTAGTTGGAAGTTGTTGCGTCTCCATCTGTGATTTTCTGCAATTCGTTTTTTGTTGACCACCACATAGTTTTTATAAGCAAACGAAGCAATATTTGGTATAATTTCCCACTGGATCCGTTGTTCTTAACGTTCGTAACTTACTTCTTCTCTGGCGCAAATTGATTGGATGCTGTCGGATTGTTTCAAACAAAGTGGGCAGAAGATATGATCTTTGAGCCAAGACACAAATTACATTTAACTAAAACGATATTTTCTTTGTGCTCGACAAAAGAGAAATTGTGACAATATCCAAAAACGCGACTAGTGGGGGCTGCCATGATGGTCAAATAGTAAACAACACCCCACAGCACAGCGTGTCTCCGCGAGTAGGGTCCAGCTGCAGCGCCGGAGAATCCTCTCAAGGGGCAAGCCTGTGGCAGCCACGAACCTACTACTTTCTATATAGCAGCTGGGAGGTGCGCTGTTTTAAGTGAGCGACGAGCGTGTGTTATTGGATTGATTGATTGATTGAACATCCGAGCTGCTTCTATAGAAAGAAGGTTTGTGGCTGCCACAGAATTGCCCAGTGAGAGGATTCTCCGGCGCTGCAGCTGGACCCTATTGGTCTCAGACCGGAGAGGAGAACTGCGCTGCAGCTCGCTACCAATCTACATAAAAATAACGCAGTAACTAACGAACCATTCAGTATTTAATATAACTTATCTTTGGGCATGGGGGAAGCCAAGGTATCAAGTCTTCTCAAGTCAAAGGGCTACATCTGTTAGTGAAGGGCTACATCTGTTCCTCCCTCCCCATCAACCTGGACCCTCTGCAATTTGCATATCGCCCCAACAGGTCCACGGAGGACGCCATAGCCCATGTGCTGCACACAGCAGCATCGCACCTGGACAAGAGGCAGGGGAACTATGTGAGAATGCTGTTCATCGACTACAGCTCAGCATTCAATACCATAGTCCCCTCCAAACTCATAGCCAAGCTCAGGGACCTGGGCTTGAACTATGACCTCTGCCAGTGGGTCTTGGACTTCCTGACGGGCAGACCCCAGGTGGTAAGAGCAGGCAACTGCACCTCCTCATCCATCACGCTCAACATAGGGGCCCCCCAGGGCTGTGTTCTGAGCCCCCTCCTCTACTCCCTGTACACACATGACTGCGTGGCACAGCGGAACAACAACACAATCATCAAATTTGCTGATGACACAGTAGTGGTGGGCCTGATCTCTGCCAACGACGAGAGGGCATACCTGGAAGAGGTAGAGAATCTGTCACAGTGGTGTCAGGAGAACTGCCTCTCCCTGAACGTCAGCAAAACAAAAGAGATGATTGTGGACTTCAGGAGGTCGGGGGTCAAGGACTACAGCCCCCTTAGCATCGACGGGGCACCGGTTGAGAGAGTGAACAGTTTCAAGTACCTCGGAGCCCACATATCCGAGGACTTGACATGGACCACACACATTGACAGTGTTGTGAAGAAGGCACGACAATGCCTCTACTTCCTCAGGCGCCTAAGGAAGTTCCAAGTCAGTCAGAAGATCCTTAGGAACTTCTACTCATGTACAATAGAGAGCATCCTGACTGGCAACATCACCTCCTGGTTTGGGAATAGCACTGCACAAGACCGTAGCAGACTACAAAGAGTGACACGTTCAGCCGAACGCACAATTGGAGGGGGGCTTCCCACCCTCCAGAACATTTACAACAAACGGTGCAGGGGGAAGGCTAAGAGAATCATCAAGGACTCCAGCCACCCGAACAACTGCCTCTTTGAACTGCTGCGGTCAGGCAAGCGATACCGGAGTCTTAAGGCGAGCACAGAAAGACTCAGAAGAAGCTTCTATCCCCAGGCCATCAGGCTGCTAAACGAACAATAAACACTATGCAACAACCATCAAATGCACACAGCACACACACCCACACGCACACACTCACTTAAACAAACAACACACTGCAGCACCCACTCTCCACACTTTAGATCACACAAAGACACTTTATATTTATTGATAAAGGATTTACACTACAACTCGTACATCTACTGTAAATTGTACCTAAATTGCACCTCATCCCATTTCTGCCTTGCACTATATAGTATTGTATATTAGTACACTGCATAGTATATTGTATATTATATGGTAACTCAGTTACGTCTATTCTGCATCGAACATTGTACATATGTCTATACTGAACACTGTGACCTCATTTTTTTTACTTCTAATTTACATGCTATACTATGTTATTTTATTTCATACTTATCTTGTCTTGCACAGTCTCTGGAGCGTAACAGTAAGAAGCATTTTGTATAAAAGTATTCTGTACTTCTGTATGACAACTATTAAAGAAACTTGAAAAGGCTCAAGTCCAAGTGAAGTCACAAGTCATTGGTATTAAAGTCAAAGTCGAAGTCAAAGTCTTTTTTGATTTGGTCAAGTCAAGTCCAAAGTCATCAAATTCGTGACTCGAGTCTGACTCGAGTCCAAGTCATGTGACTCGAGTCCACACCTCTGGCGAGTAGCAGCCACCAGTTCTGCTGGTAGGCATGCCACCCGCAGCTATGAGTTTGGAGCGTCTGACACGCAGACACGCTATAAAGCTCTCCCCGGGACTGAATTGCACCGTAGAAGAGTGCAGGCTTGCAGTCGGGGCTATTGTGGGTCATGATAGCGTGAAATCTGCATCGCGGATGAATAATGCAGTTGTAATTTTTTTGGATTGTGTAGATAAAGTGAATTTGGTTGTGGAGCAAGGAGTGGTAATCCAAGACACTTTTACCCCCGTGTTTCCACTTGTAAGTCCTGCACAAAGAATAATCATTTCCAATGTTCCTCCTTTCATCAGAAATGAGGTCCTGGAAAGGGAACTGGCTAGACACGGACAGATAGTTTCCCCAGTGAAAATGATTTCTCTGGGTTGTAGATCCCCTCTGTTAAAGCATGTGTTATCTTTCAGAAGACAGGTTTTCATGATTTTGAAAAATGAAAAAAGTGATCTGAATTTATCCATGGATTTTAGAGTGGATGACTTTGATTATACTATTTATATAACTTCAGACACGATGAAATGCTTTGGATGTGGGATGGAAGGTCATATGATTAGGTCCTGTCCTACTAAGAGGCCTGGGTCGTCTAATCAAACACCGCCATCACCCAGGGCAGGTCCAAGTGGCTCGAGCACCAACAAGGGTCGAGAGAGAACCTCTGGGAGGAAAGGAACAGGAGAAGGTCTGGTGGAGAAGACAGGACAAGGTGAGAAGGTGCAGGGGGGGGGAGAGGCCTGGTGGAGGGAGTAGAACAGGGTAAGCAGGTGCAGGAGGAGAGGAGAGGCCTGGTGGAGAAGACAGGACAAGGTGAGAAGGTGTAGGGGGAGGGGGGGCCTGGTGGAGAAGACAGGACAGGGTGAGCAGGTGCAGGAGGAGAGGAGAGGCCTGGTGGAGAAGACAGGACAAGGTGAGAAGGTGCAGGGGGGGTGGACCTGGTAGAGGGGGCAGAACAGGGTGAGCAGGAGGAGGGGGTAGACCTGGTAGAGGGGGCAGAACAGGGTGAGCAGGTGCAGGAAGAAAGAGGTTTGGTAGCGGAGGCAGGATTAAATGTGAATTCTAATTGGAAAAAAGTGGAGAAAAAGGGAAGAGCGAAGGCTGTTGAGGAGATCACTGTGGTCGAGGAGGGTGAAGAAGTGGGAGGTCAGAAGACAGGGGTCGGAGGTGAAGAAAGAATCAGACTGGGCAAATGCACTGGATCAGCTGCTGGAGAAGTAGAGTGTAGCATAAATGAGGAGGAAATGGAACTTGATGCTGATGTTACCAAAATTTCCCAAAAAAGGAAAACTGAGGTCAGTCAATCTGACTCTAAAGCAAAAAAAGAGTGCCAACCTGAGCAGCAGGTAGACAGTGACAGTGGAGACTCTGACTTCAGTGATGAGGCGGAGTCTCTGCCTCCCACTCAGTCTCAGGCTGACAGGAGGGATGGTTATTCTTTAACTAGAATAAAAAGTTTTCTACAGGATAGATACTAAAGGCTCAAGGGCAGTTAAGGTGGAAAGTTTTTTTCCTGGCGTAAAGCTATTTGTTGAGTGCGCTAAGTGGCTAATGAAACGCAATGACAAGATTGACGAAGGTTTCTCTGATCAGGAGATTTATCATTTAAGGAAACATGTTCAAAGGTCAAGATCAAAAATCTCCAATGAAGTTTAAGTTATCTGGTCTCCTTTTATTATTTTATGTCCTGCAGTTTGGATATTTTCTCATGGCAGAATTTAAAGTAGGTACCCTAAATTTAAATGGTGCAAGAGATGATGCAAAGAGGGCATCTCTTTATCAACTAATGGATTTAAAAAAATATTGATGTGATGCTTGTCCAAGAGACGCACAGTACTGAGGATAATACAGTGGCTTGGAAAAGAGAATGGAATGGAGAAATTGTTTTAAGCCATAACACCAGTACTAGTGGTGGAGTGGGGATTTTATTTTCCAGACAATTTTTGCCACAGTCATGTGAGATTGAGGAGGTTGTAAAGGGACGTCTTTTAAAAGTAAGAGTGTTATATGAGAAGGTGAAAATGGTATTTATTGTTGTTTATGCCCCAAATGTTGGTTTGGAAAGAATTTTTAGATTTTTTAGATTCTTTCACACTAGAGATAATTTATTATCGTTGGCCAGACTTGATCGGTTTTATTGTTTTAAACACCATTTTAGTGTTTTTAACAATTGTTATATAACCCCTGTTGGTTTTACTGACCATTCTCTTGTGTACTGTTCTGTTTTTATCAAGTGTGTAAAGCCACAAAGTGCTTACTGGCATTTTAATACGTCTCTTTTAACTGATCAAAATTTTAGGGACGCTTTTACCTTCTTATGGAAGGTTCATAAGCAGACAAAGGCCAGTTTTATCTCACTACAGCAGTGGTGGGATGTGGGGAAGTGCAAAATGAAGCAGTTCTGCCAACAGTACACTCTAAATGTTACTAGGGATATCGCCAGATCTATGAAGGCTCTGGAGATTGATGTGGAGGAGCTTCAAGAGCTAGCAGAATCCACAGGAGATCGAGGCCATATTGGAGCTCTCAAAGTTAAAAAGTCTGCTCTGGCTGACCTGTTAGGTATTTCAGCACAGGGTGCTCTGGTGAGGTCACGTTTCAGAAACATCTCAGAGATGGATGCATCTTCCCGTTTCTTTTTCGGTCTGGAGCGCAAGAATGGGCAGAAGAGGCTCATCCACAGCATGCGCTCAGACACAGGTCAGATACTGTCTGAGTCCACTGACATCAGGAGGCATGCTGTGGGTTTTTATAGTAGCCTCTTCCAGTCTGAACTTGGAGAGGTGCAGGAGGAATCTCATGGTTTCTATGAAGGCCTACCAAAGGTAGAGAAAGAGTCCAGTGCAGAGCTGGAGGCGGATGTGTCTCTTGATGAGCTCAATACTGCCCTGCAGAGCATGGAAAATGGGAAAGCTCCGGGTATAGACGGATTACCTGTAGAGTTCTATAAGACCATGTGGGCAGTGTTGGGGGAAAATCTCCTGATGGTGCTCAGAGACAGTCTTATTGGAGGACAGCTGCCGCTGAGCTGCAGGAGGTCAGTACTCACACTGTTGCCAAAGAAGGGAGACTTAATGGAGATAAGGAACTGGAGACCTGTCTCACTTTTGTGTACAGAATACAAGCTCCTCTCCAAGGTGCTAGCTACCAGGCTGAGAGAGGTAATGGGGCAGGTGATCCATCGTGACCAGACCTATTGTGTGCCTGACAGGTTGGTCAGTGACAATGTTTTTCTGATTCGGGATTCTTTGGACATCTCTAGTGCATTGGGTTTGGAAACTGGTCTTATTTCCATAGATCAGGAAAAGGCTTTTGACAGGGTTGAACACCAGTACGTGTGGAAAACTCTAGAGGCCTTTGGTTTCAGCCCAGGTCTCATAGCCAAGATCAAGGCTTTGTACAGTAACATTGAGAGTGTGCTTAAGATTAATGGTGGTTTGAGTGCTCCTTTTAAAATCCAGATGGGTATTAGGCAGGGGTGTTCTTTGTCTGGAATGCTGTATTCCCTGGCATTTGAACCCCTGCTACACAGGCTCAGGGCAGGCATCTCGGGGGTAAGTGTCCCTGGGTGCATTGCACCTTTTAAGCTTTCAGCATATGCAGATGACTTGGTTATTTTTATAAATAAACAAGAGGACATCAATGTGTTAATTGAAAATGTGGGACGTTTTGCTTTGATTTCATCGGCTAAGGTCAATTGGGGGAAGAGCGAAGCACTCATGGTGGGTACGTTGTGCAGCAGACTCACTTTACCAGGGGGCCTGCATTGGAAAAGGGGAGGTTTCAAATATCTGAGAGTTTTTTAGGGGATGAGACTTTTAAAAGAAAAAACTGGGAAAATGTACTAGAAATAGCTCAAGGCCGTTTAAAGAAATGGAAGTGGATTGTACCAAACATGTCATATAGGGGCCGTGTTCTGGTAATCAATAACCTAGTGTCTTCTAAACTGTGGCATCGTCTGATGTGTGTTGATCCCCCAATAGACCTTCTCCCTAAAATTCAAGCTTGTTTTTTAAATTTTTTCTGGGACAAGCTGCACTGGGTGCCCCAGAGTGTTTTGTATTTGCCCAAGGAGGAGGGTGGGCAGGGTCTTGTGCATCTGTGCAGTAGGGGTGCAACTTTTCGACTCCAGTTCATTCAGAGACTTTTTTATGGACCAAAAGACTTGGTGTGGAGGCCGGTGGCTTGTGCCATACTGCAACAGCTTGGGGGACTGGGACTGTCGAATTCTCTGTTTTTGATGGATTTTAGTGGTGCTCGGTTAAATGTTCTACCTGTTTTTTACTGTGTACTTTTTAAAACATGGAGTTTGTTTGATAAAGGACCGCTGGATTACTCAAAATCACTGTTCTGGCTTTTGAAGGAGCCAGTTGTGCTGGGAGCACGCTTGGACGTAGCTGGTGGGCCAGGTCTGACACTTTCCGGGCAGTTCTGCAGGTCAAAGATCACCACACTGGGCCATGTTGTGGAATTGACAGGAGCGAACATGGACAATGCTGCTGCTCTTGCTTCACGCTTGGGAGTGAAATCCATCAGGACGGTCAGCATGATGCTGGGAAAATGGAAGCAAGGGCTCAGTGTGATAGAACGTTGCATGTTGACAGAGTTTAAAAACAGTCTCTTCGTCCTAGTGATGAGGATATGTTTCCTACGTTTAAGCTGCAGCCTGATTTAAAAAATTGCACAGGGCCTCTTTTAGCAATGGGAGATGTTTCTGGTGTGTTTTTTGATGAGGTTGATGGAAAATGTTTGTACAGACTGTTAGTCAAGGTTCTCCACAAGGAGAAGCTCAACGGGAGAGGTGACACTCCCTGGAGAGCGCACCTTGGTCTCAGTGATGAGGTGAAACCAGAGTGGCGAGCACTGTACAAACCACCATTATTCAAAAGAATTGGCGATCTGCAGTGGAGGGTTTTACATGGCATAGTGGCTGTCAATTCTTTTATTTCCATATTGAACCCTAACGTCTCACATGACTGTCCTTTTTGTGCGCAAAGGGAAACAGTTTTCCACTGTTTTCTGGACTGTTCCAGGCTGCTGCCTCTGCTAGGGTTACTAGAGAGACTTTTTCAGTCCGGTGAAGAGGTGTTCTCGAAAGAGAGGTACATTTTAGGTTTTAAATACTGTAGAAAGGAAAAAAGCAAGTGTCACCTTTTTAATTTCATTTTAGGGAGAGCAAAGATGGCTGTGTATCTCAGTAGGAGGAGTAAGATAGAACAGGGCCCTGTTTCTTGTACGTGGTTCAACTAAGTCGATCAAGATGTCATTATCCAGCTTCAGTTAACCCGATGTTTGAAGCCGGGATTTTCCTGTTCCAAGAAGGTGGATTCAGTCTCGTTAACTCAAGCCAGACTTGATTCTCAGGATCAGTGCGCGCGCCCGCCTCAGCTGAGAAGACAGCAGGTGTCGATCGCAGAAATCCTGATTCTCTAGCGGCATTGATTGATTAATTGATTTAAAACTTTATTAACATATTGCAGTACGGCTCAATCGCCTCGCCGACAAGTTAAATGCGTTATCTATAGGCTAATTTTAAGTCCCTCATTACCTCAATCAATCAGATTATATTTCTTTAAACTTGCCTGCTGGATTGAATAATCAAATGAGATCTTGCTAGCGAAAATAATTAGTTAACTGTTATACAGAATTACGATACGGCTCTCTTACCCATTGATTGATGTATAGTCAATCTTTAACTTATCTCCAATGTGGTCTAACGGGTTGTTCTTTTGACTTTCACACAGACGACCGGGGTTCAAGACCCTAGTCGTCTCCTTCTTTTTGCAATATAGGAATAATTCAATTTGGTGCACGTTGAGAGCTATATAAAGAATGACATCCTCAATGCATGTAGATTTATAATATTTTAACTTAAAACCAGGCTACTTTGGCGTATAATCATTAATATTATATTCAAAAAAATCATATTGGAAAGACCGGATTTTTGAACCCCGGTCGCTGGGTTGGCAGGCTTGAGCACTACCGCTGGACCACTGTGCCAGATGGGATAAATTCATTGTTTATACATTAATGAACGAGAGACCCGTGTTTAGAATATCCTTTGTTATGAATGAAGTTTATCTCTTTATCCTCATTCATTAATGTGACGTCAACGGCTCATTCAATTTCTCAAATCCGTCAAACAGCGCATCTCATCAGACATCTTAATCCCAGTTACAATTGAAATAACCACATAATGTGTACATCGCACGAGCGAGCGCCACCGTCGCCACGGTATATATAACGTGCATTATTTAGGACAAAGTGAATTTAGTATCAGCATTTTGGGTCTATTTTACATTTCAAAAGCCCCCTCTGGAAGAATGGAGCACAAGAACGTAATTCAGAATGGTATAATGCAGATCGTAGACTGTGGGAATAGTTTCAGGAAACGGGCCGTCACTTCTTTGCGGGGGCGTGGCGATGGTTCAGGCTAAGTTGAACTTGAACTCTGCTTTCGACCAGGCTCAAACTTTTGGATATGTTGTCATGGTGATTTGGAAAATCCACGTACATGAAACCGGAAAGTCCGGCTAACCCAGTTATCCAGTTAAAGTTATCCGGCTAACTCAGTTATCCAGGTACAAGAAACAGGGCCCAGGGCCCTCATGCATCAACGTGGACGTAGAACTTGACCTACTTCCACACGTAAGCACGGAATGTAGAACTAGCGTACGCACAGGGAAGTCGGCATTCATCACACGTGCGTACGCAGGCTCTATGCCCTGCCGTGTTGATGAATACCACTTTGTTTTACCGTCAATGCTCGTGCATGATTATCCATATATGGTCATGAAAATGAGGAAACACCCCCCATGGGATGTGAAATAATGGACCGACCCGAGCGGGACTCCGAGAAACTCCACGGAGAATTCACTGCTGTCGAACCAAGAAGACACTATCGCGTATTATGATTTATGGGATAAATAAAAGGCGGACTTGTAAACGGTGATGTCAAATATCAACGGCTCCCTAAGACCATTGCTGCAATTCTGCCTGGACAGCTCAAAATACTAATAAAGACCGTTCGTTGACCACTGTTTGGCGTTGGTTGTGTGTCATTATAACCGTGCTGTAATATGAATGCCTTTATTAGTTGTGTTCGATTGGCTATATGATTTTTAGAGGCATCTATTTTGTTGTCGGCTAATAAAGACCGCGCTGGAATATGACTGCCTTTTCCCGTGTTGTTTGATTAATACCCACGGATTAAAGTTCTCCTCAATTCTATTCCAAATCGCGATGGATC
>NC_140166.1:53359456-53371956 GCF_963971535.1 Notolepis coatsorum | reverse complement strand
TGGACTTCATGGAGTTCAGCAGAGACACCACCAGGTTCCTGAGGGAGTTCCAGTACCTACACACACACACACACACACACACACACACACACACACACACACACACACGCGCACACACACACACACACACACACACACACACACACACACACACACACACACACACACACACACACACACACACACACACACACACACACACACACACACACACAGATACACACACACACACACAGATACACACACACACACACACGGGCGCGCAAGCACACACACACACACACACATACACACAGATACACACACACACACACAAACACACACAGACACACACACATACACACACACACACACACACACACACACACACACACACACACAAACACATTTTAATACTTTATTTGGTTCCACAAATTATATTACATAAACAGGGAATCAAATGTATCGGGGCCAAGCAGCACTGAACACTTAAGGGTACACATAGCACCTCCTTCTCCAAGTGGCTAAGCTGCCAATAATAGCTGAGACAGAGCAATATTTGGCAATTTGTTTGGCTTTTCTTTTAGACATTGCAGCAATTCTCAGACCGGTCATGGTGGATTTGTGTACATGGCCAAGACTTCCGAACACCATATCTACACCTATACCCAAGGTCAGCCATCACACTGAGCAGTGGTTGGTATTTGATATACTTGTCCCGGAAGGCCTGGTCCATGTACAGGTCAAAGGTACAGCCTACTTCTATGACCAGCACCTCTCCGTGGCTGGTGTCAACAAAAACAACGTCCGGTGTATTGGGTATGTTAGCAAAAACATCGTTGGTAAGGCCAAACCACTCTGGTTTCACTCTGGCATGTTTGTACATTGCTGCACTAGATGGTGATATGTTCCGTACCGCATCAGACACAATGTCCACAATACGGTCATGACGAGCGATGTACAGGTGTTTGTATGCATTACATCCGTTTGTTATGTGTGCAATGGATTCTAGGTGTTGTGAATCCTGATGGTTGAATGGACTGTGAGTTTGAGGATACCAAGTGGACAGATTGTATTGAGTGGGTAATACCTGCAGTCTGGCTTTGATGGTCAATTTTAAAACATCCTCACCAACAGCGGCGTTCTTATACACTGAGTGTGAGACTGAGTGGTCAGAAAACTCCAAACAAGCTAGCTTTCCCTGTAGTCTGAGTCCACACCAGTGCTGCCTGATCTCAGACTGCTTCATGCTAAGCAGAACCCTCCTTGCAGAGTCTCTGTGCAGTTCGACAGTCTCTTCCTGCGGTGTTGTGATGTTGGCCTTCACAACCACACAGGGGTCTGTGATAAGTTCATCAGAGACAGGGACTTCAGTCTGTGTGTTGGTGGGTCTTGTCCATTTCAGCTGAACTCCAGTCTGGTTGCAGAGGTCATTGAGATCTGGCCAGTCAGACCAGACCCCGAAGCCCTTGGCCCGAGAGTCCAGTTTCCCAGAGTCTTTCTTCCTGAAGCCGAGGAAGTTATTCTGGTGGCCAGGGGGATCTTCCTTCTGCGTAGATCCAGCAGGAGAGAGGCCCTGGCCATTTCTCTGACGGTGACATCATCATTGTTAAGCATGTGGAGCAGGTGGGCTAGCCTGGTGGCTATGTAGGTCCACTCGACATTGGGGACTCCCAGCACCTCCTTCTCCAAGTGGCTAAGCTGCCAATAATAGCTGAGACAGAGCAATATTTGGCAATTTGTTTGGCTTTTCTTTTAGACATTGCAGCAATTCTCAGACCGGTCATGGTGGATTTGTGTACATGGCCAAGACTTCCGAACACCATATCTACACCTATACCCAAGGTCAGCCATCACACTGAGCAGTGGTTGGTATTTGATATACTTGTCCCGGAAGGCCTGGTCCATGTACAGGTCAAAGGTACAGCCTACTTCTATGACCAGCACCTCTCCGTGGCTGGTGTCAACAAAAACAACGTCCGGTGTATTGGGTATGTTAGAAAAAACATCGTTGGTAAGGCCAAACCACTCTGTTTTCACTCTGGCATGTTTGTACATTGCTGCACTAGATGGTGATATGTTCCGTACCGCATCAGACACAATGTCCACAATACGGTCATGACGAGCGATGTACAGGTGTTTGTATGCATTACATCCGTTTGTTATGTGTGCAATGGATTCTAGGTGTTGTGAATCCTGATGGTTGAATGGACTGTGAGTTTGAGGATACCAAGTGGACAGATTGTATTGAGTGGGTAATACCTGCAGTCTTGCTTTGATGGTCAATTTTAAAACATCCTCACCAACAGCGGCGTTCTTATACACTGAGTGTGAGACTGAGTGGTCAGAAAACTCCAAACAAGCTAGCTTTCCCTGTAGTCTGAGTCCACACCAGTGCTGCCTGATCTCAGACTGCTTCATGCTAAGCAGAACCCTCCTTGCAGAGTCTCTGTGCAGTTCGACAGTCTCTTCCTGCGGTGTTGTGATGTTGGCCTTCACAACCACACAGGGGTCTGTGATAAGTTCATCAGAGACAGGGACTTCAGTCTGTGTGTTGGTGGGTCTTGTCCATTTTAGCTGAACTCCAGTCTGGTTGCAGAGGTCATTGAGATCTGGCCAGTCAGACCAGACCCCGAAGCCCTTGGCCCGAGAGTCCAGTTTCCCAGAGTCTTTCTTCCTGAAGCCGAGGAAGTTATTCTGGTGGCCAGGGGGATCTTCCTTCTGCGTAGATCCAGCAGGAGAGAGGCCCTGGCCATTTCTCTGATGGTGACATCATCATTGTTAAGCATGTGGAGCAGGTGGGCTAGCCTGGTGGCTATGTAGGTCCACTCGACATTGGGGACTCCCAGCCCTCCCTCTCCACATGGGAGAAAGATCATGCCCCGTGTGGAGTGTGTGTTGAGGCCTACACCCCATTGCATAACCAGTATCCACAAGAAACCACCAGATTTGAGGTTGTATATATAGATTATATTAGGGTATGTATATAGATGGTATGTATATAGATTATATTAGGGTATGTAAATAGATTATATTAGGGTATGTGTATAGATTATATTAGGGTATGGATTTAGATTATATTAGGGTATGTATATAGATTATATTAGGGTATGTGTATATAGATTATATTAGGGTATGTATATAGATTATATTAGGGTATGTATATAGATTATATTAGGGTATGTATATAGATTATATTAGGGTATGTGTATAGATTATATTAGGGTGTGTGTATATAGATTATATTAGGGTGTGTGTATATAGATTATATTAGGGTATATATATATAGATTATATTAGGGTATGTATATAGATTATATTAGGGTGTGTGTATATAGATTATATTAGGGTGTGTGTATATAGATTATATTAGGGTGTGTGTATATAGATTATATTAGGGTATATATATAGATTATATTAGGGTATGTATATATATTATATTAGGGTATGTGTATAGATTATATTAGGGTATGTGTATAGATTATATTAGGGTATGTGTATAGATTATATTAGGGTATGTATATAGATTATATTAGGGTATGTATATAGATTATATTAGGGTATGTATATAGATTATATTATGGTATGTATATAAATTATATTAGGGTATGTATATAAATTATATTAGGGTATGTATATATATTATATTAGGGCTATATAGATTATATTAGGGTATGTATATATATATTATATTAGGGCTATATAGATTATATTAGGGTATGTATATAGATTATATTAGGGTGTGTGTATATAGATTATATTAGGGTGTGTGTATATAGATTATATTAGGGTATGTGTATAGATTATATTCGGGTGTGTGTATATAGATTATATTAGTGGGTATGTATATAGATTATATTAGGGTATGTATATAGATTATATTCGGGTGTGTGTATATAGATTATATTAGGGTGTGTGTATATAGATTATATTAGGGTGTGTGTATATAGATTATATTAGTGGGTATGTATATTGATTATATTAGTGGGTATGTATATAGATTATATTCAGGTGTGTGTACAGTATATAGATTATATTAGGGTGTGTGTATATACAGCAGATTATATTAGTGTGTGTGTATATAGATTATATTAGGGTGTGTGTATATAGATTATATTAGGGTGTGTGTATATACAGTAGATTATATTAGGGTGTGTGTATATAGATTATATTAGGGTGTGTGTATATACAGTAGATTATATTAGGGTGTGTGTATATAGATTATATTAGGGTGTGTGTATATAGATTATATTAGGGTGTGTGTATATAGATTATATTAGGGTGTGTGTATATAGATTATATTAGGGTGTGTGTGTATATACAGGTAGGTTATATTAGTGGTGTAACTGAGGGGTACAATTCCCTGACTGTATTGTTAGATATGATATTTAATACCACTACCTCTTGTACTTTAACTTCTGGCCATCCAGTACATGATATAAGTATGATGAACACTTTCCCACCTGATGAAACGAATCCACACAAATGTACCAAATCGAAGGTTTAATATAGCAAAAGGTATATACAACGTTCACTTAATTACATTTATGATTTGAAATATGAAATATGCACTTTTATGGCAAATGAGTATTCGTAGGTAAATCAACATTGAATGTCCAATCTCTGGTTACGCAGGGAGTAAGTATACAACCTGGAATATTTAGGAAACGATAGCGATGGTACTTAAATGATTATAGCTGGATACACTAAAGGGGGGGGGGGGGTCCCGCTGGTTGTAAGACAGTAGGAGGGGGGGGTTAGAGAAGCCGCTGGCGGTATCCCATCTGGCCGACGGTGTCTTGGGAGAATCCAAAGTCTTGGACACGGTGCCCACAGAACCTCGGTCCGCAGACGAATACAGCTGGACCCTCTGTGGACGGTAGCTGCCGGTCCACAACGGAGAGACGTGAGGCGACCTCACTGGTGTAGAGCGCCGTCTCACCTGGAGTCCTCTCCGGGGGGTAGTTCCAACACTCCGCAGTGTTGGCCTTTATCCATGGAATAATCAAAGCACACAAAGCATAATCCAAGCCGTGGAAGGCTCGCCGTCGTCCGGGTAGAGTAATCCAATATACAGGTCCAGTCGCTCTTGGCCCGGAGCTCCTCGGATGCAAGCACCACTAGGGGTCTGCCCAGCCTGGTTAAGCGTCCAGATAACGTCAGGAACGATGGGGGTACTGATAACTTTAGAACTCTAACCGAACGATGCACCATACATAAATAGACTATTATTAGCTTAATAGAATACGTCCAACTCGACGGTATAGTGCCAAACTATGACTATTCAACTATTAATCTACACGATATCTCAATGCCTATTCTGGGGCCAAGTAGGCCTTACTACACCGCACGTGCGTCGTGGGGAGGCTTTGCGTCTGTCACTCTGTTGCAGGGTAAAGAACTGGACTAAAAAGAAAGTTCTACTTTACTTGCGCCATATATATATGCGCTATGAACAAATAGTACCATTCGTATTTCGCCCGACATATTCCTGCGCGGAACCGGGGCTTGCCACGACATGTTAGGCGGCACGATTGAACTTGGACCTAGGGGTATGGCAACCTGGCGCCAGGTTCTCATCCAATGGTAGAATGAAACTATTATGGGCTGTTTAGTAGACTAAAGGGATATTCAGTGCATATTGTACAAGGAATATACAGGGGATATCAAACGATATACAAATACAATTAAATATATATATATAAATAAATATATATATTCGGTTTAATCTGATCCTTCACAACAGCCGCCCCCTAATTAGTCCCACCTAATTAGCTAAGCAGAGACAGATTAACCGCACTGTCTACCACTCAAGGTCCGCTGTAAGGGTCAGTCAACTCACAAAGTCATGGGGTCATGGTCATCATCGATAGTATCTGGGAGTCGGGGCAGTTCTATGAGCCTTGCCACGGGACGTGTGTAAGTGCGCCCTTGGACGAGTACTTCAGCTGCTCGGACCTTGCCATCGGCACCGGTGATCACTTTGCTTACGCGGCCAGCCGGCCACATAGCTCTGGGTAGTGACTGGTCAATAATCATGACGACTGTTCCTTCTGTCAAATTGTCTCTCTCCTTTACCCACTTCTGGCGGGTCTGTAGAGACGGTAGGTAGTGAAGTAGGAAGCTGCTCCAAAACTTGTCAGCTAGTACTTGGCTGTACCTCCACATTCTTTGGCCGTTCGCTAGTAGAAGAAGTTCTGCTTCTTCGTAGTCAGCTGCTGACATGTCAGTGGTGGACTGAATCTCTGGGTGGTGCCGCAGGAATGTTCTTTGCTGCGCACTCTCTAGGGTAATGCAGTCATCTATGTTGGGGTCTGTGGAGGCGACAGTGCTCAGTCCACAGAACATAGGTTTCTTGTTCTCAGCCTCCTCGTTACTTGCTTCCCGCGGGGTGGGCGTAGGCCAATCTCCTTCCGGGAGCTTGAGGAATTCTGGTCCGTCACTGTAGATGTTGCGACGGGTTAGGTCATCCAGAGACATTCCCCGGGTAATGACGTCAGCTGGGTTGTGTTTGGTGTCCACATACCGCCAGCTCGCTTCTTCTGTTAACTCTTGAATCTCGGTGACTCTGACTCCCACGAAGACTTTGTATCTGCATGAATCAGACTTGATCCATGTGAGTACTGTCGTGGAATCTGACCACAAGATTGTTCTGTGCACCGGAATGGTGAGTTCACGTTGGATTAACGTGGCTAGATGCGCTCCTGCGAGGGCTGCGCAGAGCTCTAGACGCGGGATGGATTGTTGCTTACGTGGGGCTATTCTTGAGCGGGCCAGGATGAAAGCAGTGTGTATCTTTCCTCCCATCTCTTGGGCACGCAAGTAGGCCACCGATCCGTAGGCTACTTCGGAGGCGTCGCTGAAGACGTGTAGCTCAATCTCGCATGTCTCTGGCCTCACTGTGGATGGGAAGTAGCTGCGGCGTATATTGACGCCTGGGAGTGAGCGGAGTTCCGTCTCCCACTCTCTCCATGTTGAGGCAAGGTGTGCGGGTATTGGGTCGTCCCAGCCCTGGTCCTTGTCCCATAGTGCTCGTACAATCATCTTTGCCCTGGTGGTGTAAGGTAGAATACATCCCAACGGGTCATATTGTCTGGCGAGTGTTCTGTACACACTCCGTCTGGTGGTCGGTATCGCCGTCGACCTTCCCTGCTCTGGAGCCAAGGGTTTGTGTCTATAGTGGAGCGAGTCTGTTTTGAAGCGCCAGACTAGTCCTAGTGTCATTTCTTGGGCTTCTCCTGGGATTGTCGCCATCCAGGTCTCGCTGCTGGCAGCCTTGTCCGCGGAGGAGAGGCTGCGCAATACGTGCGGGTCACTGCTGGCCCACTGCCTGAGATCAAAGCCGCCTTTGATCAGGGAGGCGCGTAACTTGATTAGGAGAGCCTCGGCTTCTTCTTGAGTCGAAACGCTTTGTAAACAGTTGTCCACGTAGAAACTGTTCTTCACACTGTGTTGGACCTCTTCATCTGCTGCTGGGTCCTCTGTGACGTGTTTCTGTAGTGCAAATGTAGCACAGCACGGGCTGCATGTGGTTCCGAAGGGGAGTACTTCCCACTGGTAGATGGCTGGGTTCTCATCTCCGATCCTCTCTCTCCATAGGAACCGTAGCAGAGGCTTGTCCTCCTCTACTAGTCTCACCTGCAAGAACATCCCTTTGATATCCCCGCTGATAGCCACCTTGTCCTGGCGGAAGCGCAGTAGCACGCCTAGTAGGGAGGGGCCAAGTGTGGGGCCGGGCAAGAGCTCTTTATTCAGATTTTGGGATCCGATCTGGTAGCTGCAGTTAAACACAATGCGATCCTTGCCGTTGTGATGGACCTTGTGATGCGGCACGTACCATGATTCGGTCGTCTGATCGGCCTCTTTAATGTCAATCTTTGTTACGTGTCCCGCTGTGATTAGCTTCTCAATCTCGGCGCGGTACACACTCTCTTGAGCGGGGTCTTTGGCTAGGCGCCGCTCCGTGTTCAGTAGATAGCGCTCCGTGGCGTCTTTCTTTGCGTGAAAGGTGGGCATTCCCTCTCGCCTCAGGAGTGGAGTTGCGTATCTCATCACTCCGCCGACTGTGACTCTCTTTGTCCCCTGCTCGAGTAGGTTGATGGCGTAAATGTCTTCTTTAGAGCGAATGTCTTTCCTTTCGTTCTTAAAGGGCATTGTCTCTAGGGTCCATAGCCTCTCGACATGCTGCAGGAGAGTGGTGTCTTCTTCTGTCGTTCTGGAGTGGAAGCAGCTAGTGGCTGCTGTTCGGTTGAGAGATTTAGCGAGGGGGCCTTGTAGGGTCCACCCTAGGCGGGTCTCGACTGCTGCAGGACAGCCTCGGGGGCCTGTATGGACCCGGTCAATCGGGACTATGAGTTCTGCATGGTCGGAGCCTATCAGCAGGGTCGGGGTAGCGCCGTCTATGAGCGGGATAGGTAATTGGCGCAGGTGCACATATTTATCCATCAACTTGGTGACAGGGTAGGTGTACTGCGATAGTCCTATTTCTTGGCTGGTGAAAGCATTTGTAATCTTGTACCGTCGCTCTGGCTGCCCGTTTGCTGCGATGGTGAAGGAGACATTCTCGCCCTTTATCATCTTTAAATCTCTTCTTATTGTCCGAATCGTCATTTCGTTCTTGCTCCCCCGCAGTCCCAGCTGGGTCGCAGCGGAGGCGAGCAGAAGGGTCTTCTCTGACCCGTCATCAAGGACGGCGTAAGTGTCCATGACTTTATCTTGGTAGCTCAATGTCACACGGACTACCTTTAAGAGCACTTGGGCTCCGCTGCTGCTGGCGGGGTCAATGTACATGACACTTGCCTTGGTGCCGCTCCATGGTGCAGGTGTAGGCCGTCTTCCGTTACTTTCGTGTAGTATATCTAGATGGGCTCCATCGCACCGGCTGCACCTTTTCTTTAGGCGGCATTCGGCTGCCATGTGGGGCCGCGCACATCGATAACAGCGCCGGTTGGACTTTATCCATTGACTCACTTCTTCTGCATTCATCTTTGTGAATAGGTCACATTGTGACAGCCAGTGTTCTTTCTCACAGTAGGGACACGCTATCTTCCACTTCTCTTTTCTCGAGGGGGTGCTGTGACTCTTACTGCTCGGTACTGACTCTGATTGGTGCATGACAGTCACCGATCTTCTTCCATCATTTATTCTCCTGGGTCCCTCTCTGGAGCTTGGCGTGCTCCGCCCGAATGTATCTAGTCGTAAGCTGCTGACTTCTCTCGCCAGGAAGTCGGCTAGATCAAGGAGGGATGGCTCGGGGCCGTTGGGATCCCGGTAATCTCTCTGCCGCCTAAAGCGCTCCTGTCTTGCGGGTGGCAGCTTCTCCAAAATCCTCTCGACGTTAGAGTTGGCGTATAGCTCATGCATGCCCTTCTCCCGTTGCGCTCCCAGCATCCCTACCAGGGACTGCACTTTGATTGACAGGTCGTCTAGTGAGCGATTGTCTGTGGCTGGGGGTAGGCGATCAATATGCCTTATCTCTTGGATTACGTAATCCCATATACGTCCATATCTCTGGTCCAGCGCCGCTAGGGCCGCTGTGTATGGTGTCGAAGAGGTGGCATAGGCTAGCGCTATATTGTGCGCTCGCGGTACTTTCAGGTGCTTCAGTAATATTGCATACTTGTGGCGTTCATCAGCGACATCCACCATCATTGTCTCTAAGCACATCCGGAGCTCCGTGTACTGTGCTCGACTCTCATAGGCGAAGTCTGGGAATGACGGTGTGGCATTGTATGACGCCGTGGATGGCTGATACATCGGCGAGTGTTGGGGGAGAGACCTCCTGGGCGAGTCCCCTCTTGCGCCTCGCTGTGCGCTGGTACTGACAGGGTACCATGGCCCGCTGGTCCAGGTGCTATTCCTCGGGGCTGGTCGTGCGTCGTGTTCACCCGTGAATAGAGTCGGGAGTCTGTAGCGCGGCGCCGCGGGGGTATAGCCTGGACTGTATGGGACCTCCTGGTCCGGGGGAGTACTGTGCTGTCGTCGGGCTTGGTTCTCCTCCTCTCCCTCTTCTTCCTCTATCAGATCTTCCAGATCCTGTAATCGTTTATTTAGCTTCTCCGCAGTGTATGCCGCTCCTTCCTTGTAGCTGGGTCTCGCTTGGACCGGTCTGGGAAGGGGGTCTGCGGGGGGTCTAGACTCGGTCTG
Source organism: Notolepis coatsorum (assembly GCF_963971535.1). Lineage (NCBI taxonomy): Eukaryota > Metazoa > Chordata > Actinopteri > Aulopiformes > Paralepididae > Notolepis > Notolepis coatsorum. The sequence continues at coordinate 53,361,832 of NC_140166.1, read as the reverse complement.
TTGGTCAAGTTCAGGGTCGCTTGCTCGTTGAGGAGACGCTGTCCTTGACTGTTGTCTCGACGAGTTCCTTGAGCCCCTGGCGGAGGGGGAGGGTGTTGTCCTTTTGATCAGCTGCTCTATTAGTTGCGCTTGTAGTCTGTCGCGCTCTGCGTCTCTTTGGGCGCCGGCAGCGGCGCGCTGGGCGTCGGCCCGGTCTCTTGCCATATTCTCTTCTGTCTGGAGGCGTCTCATCTCCAGGCGTGTGCGCTCTTCTTCGCTCCGTTGCTGCGCTTGGAGGCGTTCTCTTTCAATAGTAAAATGTTCGCGCTCGCTAAGCGCCTGCGCTTGGAGTCGATCGCGTTCGGTAGAGGCTGTCAGGCTGACGAGGAACGCCTGTTGTAGCATCCTCTCCGCTTCGCTGGGGGAAGGCGGTTGTGGAGGTGAGCCGCTCCTGCGTGAGCCGCTCCTGGGGGTACTCGTTGGGGAGTCCTGGAGCTCTATTTCCTCGGCGCTCTCCTCCTCTTCTTCCGTGCAGAGTTCTCTCTCTGTGGGGTTGTCTTCCTCCCTGGGCTGGTCGGGGACTACTTCTTGGGTAGTGGCGGGGGTTAAAAGCATGTCAATTCCCTCCTGGTCCCCACCGTGAGCTTGGTCAGTTACATTAGGACCTACTAGGGCCTCTGTGGTCGGGGAAACCTGGTCGTTAAGGTCAGACATAATTTTACTTTCTACTTTTACCGCGTTTACCGTTTGTCGAAGGCTAGGTAGTTGACTGACAGTGTAAGCCTCTAAGTACTGAGGTGTCTGTCGTCTGCGCCGCGGGCGTTCTAGGTTAGGAGGATCGTTTCGTGGAGTGTTCATCATAGGCCATTTCGATATTAATAACACTATATTAATATTACACTAGTTACCCTCCGGCTCGAAGGACCAATTGTAACTGAGGGGTACAATTCCCTGACTGTATTGTTAGATATGATATTTAATACCACTACCTCTTGTACTTTAACTTCTGGCCATCCAGTACATGATATAAGTATGATGAACACTTTCCCACCTGATGAAACGAATCCACACAAATGTACCAAATCGAAGGTTTAATATAGCAAAAGGTATATACAACGTTCACTTAATTACATTTATGATTTGAAATATGAAATATGCACTTTTATGGCAAATGAGTATTCGTAGGTAAATCAACATTGAATGTCCAATCTCTGGTTACGCAGGGAGTAAGTATACAACCTGGAATATTTAGGAAACGATAGCGATGGTACTTAAATGATTATAGCTGGATACACTAAAGGGGGGGGGGGGTCCCGCTGGTTGTAAGACAGTAGGAGGGGGGGGTTAGAGAAGCCGCTGGCGGTATCCCATCTGGCCGACGGTGTCTTGGGAGAATCCAAAGTCTTGGACACGGTGCCCACAGAACCTCGGTCCGCAGACGAATACAGCTGGACCCTCTGTGGACGGTAGCTGCCGGTCCACAACGGAGAGACGTGAGGCGACCTCACTGGTGTAGAGCGCCGTCTCACCTGGAGTCCTCTCCGGGGGGTAGTTCCAACACTCCGCAGTGTTGGCCTTTATCCATGGAATAATCAAAGCACACAAAGCATAATCCAAGCCGTGGAAGGCTCGCCGTCGTCCGGGTAGAGTAATCCAATATACAGGTCCAGTCGCTCTTGGCCCGGAGCTCCTCGGATGCAAGCACCACTAGGGGTCTGCCCAGCCTGGTTAAGCGTCCAGATAACGTCAGGAACGATGGGGGTACTGATAACTTTAGAACTCTAACCGAACGATGCACCATACATAAATAGACTATTATTAGCTTAATAGAATACGTCCAACTCGACGGTATAGTGCCAAACTATGACTATTCAACTATTAATCTACACGATATCTCAATGCCTATTCTGGGGCCAAGTAGGCCTTACTACACCGCACGTGCGTCGTGGGGAGGCTTTGCGTCTGTCACTCTGTTGGAGGGTAAAGAACTGGACTAAAAAGAAAGTTCTACTTTACTTGCGCCATATATATATGCGCTATGAACAAATAGTACCATTCGTATTTCGCCCGACATATTCCTGCGCGGAACCGGGGCTTGCCACGACATGTTAGGCGGCACGATTGAACTTGGACCTAGGGGTATGGCAACCTGGCGCCAGGTTCTCGTCCAATGGTAGAATGAAACTATTATGGGCTGTTTAGTAGACTAAAGGGATATTCAGTGCATATTGTACAAGGAATATACAGGGGATATCAAACGATATACAAATACAATTAAATATATATATATAAATAAATATATATATTCGGTTTAATCTGATCCTTCACAACAAGTGGGTATGTATATAGATTATATTCGGGTGTGTGTATATAGATTATATTAGGGTGTGTGTATAT